>NC_138890.1:76573769-77173769 GCF_965194825.1 Balaenoptera physalus | reverse complement strand
TAGTCCAACTTGATTCAAAAATAAAAAGTTGTCCATTTATTGAACAATTTTCCTAACAGTTTACTTTGATAATATTCCTATATCAGTGAGTCAATGACACATTGTTCAAATAAGCTCTCTCAAAATCAAACTTATGTATATTTATATAAGAAGAATAGTTGTAGAAAAACAATTTATGTATACTTGTATAAGGACACTATTTAGAAAATAGCATACTTTCAGGTAAATATACTTTTATAGAGAAATATTATATACTGTATGCATATTTTATATGTGTGAAGAGAATGACTATGTAAATAAATATGTATAGGTGTATGTGTGTATATACACATATATATACGTATATATACACACATAGTTAATATATATGGTGACAATAGTCAATGAAAGAATATGCAAAATGATTTCTTTTTAAATGTGTAAGAAAAAGAAGCTACTCAGCACTATAGTTAAGAAAGTCTAAGGAAATAACTCCTATGTTTACATATATAAATTGATTTGATGATTCAAGTTGAATTTGGTTGTTTGGCACATTGTAAAATCATTTTTGAGCTGCTATCAACAATTATGCCCAGTGACACTGGGCTATTTTGGCACACAAACCAAACTTGATGACAATGATATAACTCAATCAAGGGATAAAACTGACCTTGTGTTTTACTATGAGCATAAAATCATCATTATTCATTTAAATCATCACTACGTACATAGAAAATGTCAGTCTGATACCTTATTCTAACCATAAAATTATCTATTATTTTCAGATTGTTTTCCATACATCCTATTAAATTACAAAGGCTTGTTGCTAATATTCAATACAAGAGGAAGAAGGGAACAGAAGACTAATAAACAGGAGATGTGGTTCCAATTTGTTTAAATATATACGGTGCTCAAAAACTAATCCTCATAAGGCATTAGAGGAAGCAGGAAATTTAATCCCTATTTGACTCTGTATTAGGTAAATTGCCTTCCGTTGAAAGAATTGAAAAAAAGGGCATTTAGTGACTCAGGTAACTGAAAAATTAAAGATGTAGTCACCCAGTAATGTTAATAAACTTCTGATTTCATTCTGACTCTCCATTCTTTTCCACAATATGAATTTTTTCTAAACCTGAACATCCTTGTATTCTCAGGTTAGATGCCAGTTTCAACCAGAGTTACATGTCTCTTTATACATAATAAAAGAGGGCAGAAGTAGGTTCTCTTCCTGCAACCACCACATAAAACCTTGGACTTTCTTGAGCCAACCAGTTCCCTCGTCAACCTCTGAATGTGAGGATCAGGGGAATGTGACCCTCTGATTTGGTTAGGGGTTTGTATGGAGTTAATTCCACCCATGTCACATGGTTGGAAAATCTTTGATCTGCTAGAAAAAGAGAGGAGGTAGGAGGAGGAGACAAGATGGCAGAGTAGAAAGACTTGAGCTCATCTCCTCTCACGAAAATACCAAAATCACAACTAACTGCTAAACAACCATTAACAAAAAAAGGACTGGAACCTACCAAAACAGATATTCTACTTCCAAAGACAAAGAAGAAGCCACAATGAGATGGTAGGAGGGGCACATTCATGATACAATCAAATCCCATACCTACCAGGTGGGCGACCCACAAACTGGAAAATAATTATGTCACAGAATGAAAAAGAAAGAAAACAATAGAAAAGGTCAGTGAAACTAAAAGCTGGTTATTTGAAAATATAAACAAAATTGATAAACCTTTAGCCAGATTCATCAAAAAAAAAAAAAAAAAAGAGGCTCAAATCAATAAAATTAGAAATGAAAAAGAAGTTACAATGGACAGCACAGAAATACAAAGGATCACAAAAGACTAGTATAAGCAACTATATCCAAATAAAACGGACAACCTAGAAGAAATGGACAAATTCCTAGAAATGTACAATCTTCAAAGACTGAACCAGGAAGAAACTGAAAATATGAACAGACCAATCATGAGCAGTGAAATTGAAACTGATTAAAAAACTTCCAACAAACAAAAGTCCAGGACAATATGGCTTCACAGGCAAATTCTATCAAACATTTCAAGAAGAGTTAACACCTATCCTTCTCAAACTATTCCAAAAAACTGCAGAGGAAGGAACACTCCCAAACTCATTCTCTGAGGCCACCATCACCCTGATACCAAAACCAGACAAAGATACCACAAAAAAAAAATTACAGGACAATATCACTGATGAATAGACACAAAAATTCTCAACAAACTAAATCCAACAATATATTAAAAGGATTATACACCATGATCAAGTGGGATTTATCCCAGGGATGCAAGAATTTTTCAACATCCACAAATCAATCAGTGTGATACACCACATTAAAAAACTGAAGAATAAAAACCATATGATTATCTCAATAGATGCAGGAAAAGCTTTTGATAAAATTCAACACACATTTATGATAAAAACTCTCCCAAAAGTGGGCAGAGAGGGGACATGCCTCAACATAATAAAGGCCATATATGACAAACCCACAGCTAATATCATATTCAACAGTGAAAAGCTGAAAGCATTTCCTCTAAGATCAGGAACAAGACAAGGATGTCCACCCTCACCACTTTTATTCAACACAGGTTTGGAAGTCCTAGCTACTGCAATCAGAGAAAAAAAATAAATAAAAGTATCCAAATTGGAAAAGAAAAAGTAAAACTATCACTGTTTGCATATGACATGATACCATACATAGAAAATCCTAAAGATGCTACCAGAAAGCTACAAGGGCTATCAATGCATTTGGTAAAGTTGCAGGATACAAATTAATATGCAGAAATCTGTTGCATTTCTATACACTAACAACAAAAGTTCAGAAAGAGAAATTAAGGAAAACATCCCATTTATCATCTCATCAAAAAGAATAAAATACTTAGGAATGAACCTACCTAAGGAGGCAAAAGACCTGTACTCTGAAAACTATAAGATGCTAATGAAAGAAATTGAAGATGACACAAACAGATGGAAAGAGATACCACGTTCTTGGATTAGATCAATATTGTCAGAATGACTGTACTACCCTAGGCAATATACAGATTCAATGCAATCCCTATTAAATTACCAATGGCATTTTTCATAGAACTAGAACAAAAAGTTTAAAATTTGTATGGAAACACAAAAGACCCCGAATAGCCAAAGCAATCCTGAGAAAGAAAAACGGAGCTGGAGGAATCAGGCTCCCTGACTTCAGACTATACTACAAAGCTATAGTTATCAAAACAGTATGGTACTGACACAAATACAGAAATATAGATCAATGGAACAGGATAGAAAGCCCAGAGATAAACCCACACACCTATGGTCAATTAATCTACGACAAAGGAGGCAAGGATATACGATGGAGAAAAGACAGCCTCTTCAATAAGTGGTGCTGGGAAAACTGGACAGCTACATGCAAAAGAATGGAATTAGAACACTCCCTAACACCATACACAAAAATAAACTCAAAATGGTTTAAAGACCTAAATGTAAGACTAGATACTGTAAAACTCCTAGAGGAAAACATAGGCAGAACACCCTTTGACATAAATCTCATCAATAGCTTTTTGGATCCACCTCCTAGAGTAATGAGAATAAAAAGAAAAATAAACACGTGGGACCTTAATTAAGCTTAAAAGCTTTTGCACAGCAAAGGAAACCATAAACAAAATAAAAAGACAGCCCACAGAATGGGAGAAAATATTTGCAAATGATGTGACCAACAAGGGATTAATCTCCAAAATTTATAAACAGCTCATGCAGATCAATATTAAAAAAGCAAACAACCCAATCCAAAAATGGGTGGAAGACCTAAATAGACATTTCTCTAAAAAAGATATACAGATGGCCAAAAAGCACATGAAAGTACACTCAACACTGCTAATTATCAGAGAAATGCAAATCAAAACTACAATGAGGTATCACCTCCCACTGGTCAAAATGGCTATCATCAAAAAGTCTACAAACAATAAATGCTAGAGAGAGTGTGGAATAAAGGGAACTCTCCTACACTGTTGGTAGGAATGTAAATTTGTACAACCACTATGGAGAACAGTATGGAGGTTCCTTATAAATCTAAAAATATAGCTACCATATGATACAGCAATCTCACTCCTGGGCATATATCCAGAGAAAGTCATACTTTGAAAAGATACATTCACCACAATATTCATTGCAGCACTATTTACAATAGCCAAGACATGGAAGCAACCTAAATGTCCATCAACAGGAATGGACAAAGAAGATGTGGCACATGTATACAATGGAATATTACTCAGCCATAAAAAAGAATGAATTAATGCCATTTGAGTCAACATGGATGGACCTAGAGATTGTCAGAATGAGTGAAGTAAGTCAGACAAAGACATATATCATATGATATCACTTATATGTGGAATCTAAAAAAATGGCACAAATGAATTTTTTAGAAAACAGAAACAGACTCACATACTTAGAAAACAAAATTATGGTTACCAAAGGGGAAAGATGAGGGGGAGGGATAAATTAAGAGGTTTGGATTAACATATACACACTACTATACATAAAATAGATAATCAACAATGACCTACTGTATAGCACAGGAAACTCTACTCAGTACTCTGTAATAACCTATACGGGAAAAGAACCTGAAAAAGAATAGATATATGTGTAACTGCATCACGTTGCTATATACCTGAAACTAACACAACATTGTAAATCAACTATACTCCACTATAAAATAAAAATTAATATAAAACAAAGAAAGGGTATTTGATGCAGAAAGTTGGTTATACAGGAAATGGAACATCAAGGTAGCCCAGATCAATAACTGCAGGAAGCCACTCCCACTGCCAGGGCTGGGGAATAAAGGAAGAGGTGAGGTGAACTCTCATCACCATTGGGGCTCAGGGCAAGCCACCCCAAAATATGTCTAAGTGGCATATTATTTCAAGTCAAAGTTACATAAGAAATGTCCTATGAAAAAAGGACACCCTGACACTCCCCTCTGTCTCCCTAAAAGCCGGACTGAATCCCCCAGGTGAAAGGTGCCCTCCCTGCATCTGGAGGTAGAAGGACACCTTTACTGCCAGAGCTGGGAATTCAGTCAGAGAGGTCTGTATAAACAAACCTTGTTACTTCTTTAATTTACTACCCCAAGAACAAACTGTTTAGGTTCTTCACTAACTTAGGCACCAAAAGCCCAAGTTTCTTTGTCCTGTCAATTCTTCAGAAATTTATTATTTCTTTGTCTAAAAAGTATAAAAGTGCTTTGGCCACTTCTTACTTAGGTCCCATTTTTTTAAGACCTCCAGGTGTAAATTAAATGTTTTTTTCTCCCGTTAAAAAAAAAAAACAACCAAACTTCCAACACCTACTCAATAATCAAGTTTTTATACTTAAAAAATTAAGATCTATTGTATACTGTGTGCTTAAGATGCAATGATGAATAAGATTATATTTGCACTTCAGGAACTCACATCACTTACATTTATTCCTTCTTCTACATTTCTACTGCTGCTAAACCAATCTTAGCTTGCTTATTGACTCTATTCTCTCTCATATCCAAGTTACCTTAACAGTGCTGCCAGATTAATCTCACTAAAAAAATACTTTGCATACATTATACTCTTTTTAAAAAATTCTGTGGTCATTCCACTTTTTCTACAGAATTATATGTCTTTACCAGGTATTCAAGACAGTCAGCAATATGTTCTCCATCCTACCATGAAGCTCTCTGTCTACTCCCCCGAACCCTCTGTTCTTTCCAAACTAGTCTACACACTACTCCTACACAAGCCATATATATCCCTACTATTAAGTTTTAGTTCACACCATTTCCCTTGCCTAGGATGTATACTTCCTGCACTAAATGTATCAAAGTAGAAAAATACAATTTTAAGTATATACAATATTTTCACACTTTAGAGGTACCTTTTAAAAAGAACATTAGTCACTTATTGAATAAAACTATTGATATATAACTATTAAATATATATTCTATTTTTCCAGTTAGGTTGTACATACCTTAGCTTCCTGATTTTGAGGTACATACAACCTAACTGGAGAAATAGAATATAGTCTTAAAAGTTAAGTAGATATATATATATTTTTAACAACATCCTGCCTCTGTACACAGCATGTGGCGGTAGAACTTAAATACTTACTACAGAACTTTAAAAATTCACACAATAGATTTTTTCTCATAAATAAGACTTCCTATATTTTAAATCTTATTTTTCTTTGTATAACTGAAACCTTTATACCTTTTATTGAGTTTGGCCTAGAGTTAATTATGCAACATTAATTTATTACTGTGAATTAGTATCCTTACCATAGTTCCATCATTATACTCAGAATTGTAGAATTTTGAACTGCAAGGGGTTTGATAAATGCTCAGAGAAAGAAAGAGACCCAGAGTGTTTCTGAAGGCACATAGTTAAGAATTGAAGCATCTCATCTGGATCTCATTTCTTAGCTGTCCAGGGCTTTGGCTACAACATCCAGAATATAAGGTGCCAACTACACCAACATACGTACATTGCAGGAAGTGAAATTAAGCAATATTAATCACTAACTTTCCTCATAACTAGTCTAAGACATATGTAACAACATGCCACCAATTCAAATTATGTAAGGATAATGCATATTTTTCTAAAATTTATATTGACGGTTAGATTTTTAGTGGTGATTTATTTGGGCAGTGAGAAGCCTCTGGTCTATTATATCTTCATCTCTTTTTTTTTTTTTTTTTTAACCCTGTTGTGTTAGAACAAATACTTTAGAAATTAATCTTAAAGTAAGTTTTAAACAGACAAGAATTAGTTCCTAAATTTAGCCAAACAATAGCTTTATATGGAATAATAGTAATAGCAATAATAATAATAATATTAATTAATAGAATGCTTACATGTGGCAACTTTTTCCAAGAGCTTTAAATGAATCGATTTATTAAAATCATATAAAATCCCTATAGGTGGACTCTTGTTAAATCCATTTCACAAATGAGAAATACAAAGATCCAAGGTTACTAAACTTGCTGGAGGGAACAAAGTATTTTCTAACTCCAAATGTCTGCCTCAGGAGACTTTTATCTACCATGCCATCTCTTAGAACTGCAGTCTTATTCCTATGATAGCTTCTGGTTTATATCTCTGAAAATGGAGAACAGAGTAAACAGTTTACTATTCTTTAGTCTTCAAATAATCAATGAGAAGTTGCAAATCTCTGGAGTTAATTGTCTTAAAAGATCTTTATAATAACGAGATAACAAATTTGTAAAATTCATGCAACCCCTATTTTTAACTATTTATGATTTCAGTAACATAAAATATGCTAGTACTTTTTCCTAAATGTTTATTTAAATAATGGTATTTTTTCATCTGCCTCCTTCATTAGCTGTTCTTCTGTCACCAGTTAAATTGTAATTCCTCAGGTTTCACTTTTCTGCTATGCCATGATTCATCAAGTTTGAAGATAGACATTCAATCCACCAAACATTCTTTTCTTTGTAGTACTTAATCTGATAAATGGAAATGATACCAACACAATGAAAAAAAAATCCCCAATAGGGAAATTGTTTCTGTCTGATATCAAAGGCTTTGATAGAAGTGATAGAGTGTAAAATTCATAGTGTGATTGACTATCCACCATCTTTTAGTTAAAAGAGAAAAGATGTAATAAATAGAACTGATATATCTAAGTCAAAGTGACATCTGGATAGTCTCCAAGGCAGCCTTGATTTTTTAAAACTTGTTCATGATTTATGTTTTGAGAAAGTCGGAATTTCATTAAAAATAATTGAGTTCCATAGTGTTTCTGCATATACAGAAATTTGATGATTGTTATAAAGCTCTTATTGTGGGGTCTATTAGTATGCTAAACATAGGATTCCCCTAAGAATGCCTCAAATTATATTTGTCCGCCAACTGTCTACTGTCATTACATTGCATAATATTCAACCTTCTTTACAGCTCTGTCTACCTAAGGAGGTGCCCAGTAAGAGCTCAAAAAAGATGCAGCAGTAGATTGAGACATTTTTTTCTCTTCAATAATAATAATGACCAGCCTTTTTGAATACATATTATACAAGACACTGGCTAAACACTTCTCATTTAATCATCATTCAATTCTCAAGCAACCCTATAAGACAAGCGCTATTTTTAATTCCATTTTTATAGAGAAAACAGACACAAAGAAGTTAAGTTACCCAACTAGGAAATATTAAAGCTCGAGTTCTAACCAAATTGTCTGAGTTTAGAGTCCATGTTTTATCAACCCAGTGATAGTGTCTATCTCTCCTTCCTCCTGGCCTACAGCTGCAGAAAGTGTACAAAACCAATCTGTGGTCAGTCTTGAACTGGGTCACCATAGTATATCCATCTGCGTACTCAATATTGGCAGGTAAAAAGTAAAGACGTAAGAGTGGGAAACCACAGACCCAAGGACACTTGGAGATAAAAGAATTCTGTGGTGTGGGAAAAATAGAGACCAGACTGGTAGCAGGGAGCGTCTCCTACAATTACAGAAAGATGGTTCCAGACTTTCTGTCTTCCTCTTTGGCCACATCATCCTGATACATAAATGAAGAATTTTGATAACCTGGGCTTCTGAGTCTCAGTTTCATTGCGGGAGCCATAGAATACTTAACTCCTCAGTCCTCTCCTAAAAGCTTCAAGGAGAAGACATCCCCATGGGTGTACTTCCATGACCTCGTGGAGGCATCGTCAATAAAGAAAAAATTCCTCCCATTGGTAAAGGATAAAATCTTATTTTCTCAACAACTCTACCCAAAATTAAGATGCAGCACTCCAATGGGAAACTCTTCCCAAGCCACTCTCCAGCTTGACTCCGTCCTTACTATCACCCAATGAGTCACTTGCTTTGGACCATTTTATCCCCTTATCATTACCAAGGTAATTTATTGACATCATTCTTAGAGTAAGCACCAAAGAACTGGTTAAGATGTTAAAATATTACCATGTACAAATTGATTATGCTAAAGCTGTTTCTCAAGAAGAGTAAATTTAAATAGGATTAAAATTGCTATCATGTTAGCCAAACACAAACAAGCAAACAAAAATTTTTGTCAGGTTTTTTTGTGACTATGGAAGTACATTATTGAAGAGCTACCAAACAAATGGTTTATTATCTATTTTACAAAACCAAGTATAAGTGAACCCAGAGGGCTGACATTTGACAGAGGTGCTGAAATGAAAAGCTAATACAAGAGAGCTCACATTAAGAATTTTGAACCAAAAGATCATATTTGCTTTCTTCCTTGTGTGGAGCATAATTTCAGCTTTTTATTATGCAAAACCATTGGTTCAATTTTATAATGTAGAAAAACTGCTTGGCACAATTCACTAATTAAATTCACTATTTTTGTATCAAATATCTTAAAATATTTTATTTTAAAATACACTTAAAGCTGTACAAATTGTCCTTGGTTGTCTGAAATGGGCTGATGTCCTAATGACCTTCCCACTCCTCTGTACACAGCCCAGTGCTTCTGATGCCCCATAAAAATACCATCTGCCTGTGGTCCTACAGCCCTGATGCCCCATAAAAATACCATCTGCCTGTGGTCCTACAGCTCCAGGGATTTTTCCATCTCTGCCTGCCACCCTTGTTTACTCTCACTCTAGTCTAGTTTCCATAGTTCCCAACTGTTGCAGCTTATACAGAATCTGTCACTCTGTGCTAATAGCACAGTTGGACTGTCTGCTGAGCTTTGTTTTCATCTTCCTCTGGCATGCCTCCAGGACAGCCTTGCTTCATACGTTGCCCCTAGGAGGCAAGTCCCTTCCTACCCACAAAGTTCCCTAGTCTGCCTTCCCAAGCCTGTTTCACTGCTCCAAAAGACTGGAGGGAAATCGACAGTGATAAGAAAGTGTTGGTGCAAAAAAAAAAATAATTTGCAATTTCCCAACTTCCTTAAGCAATTTAGAGAAAATAAAAGAAATAAGAATTCAACTAAAGACTCAGAAGCATGATTTTTATGTCAATTTAAAAGAACATAAAATCTCTGACCAAGACATAAACTGTAGACTATGGCTATTCGCAAGATTAGATCATATGATTGACATGTTTGAAATATTCCTAGAAAAAAAAATAAAGTACCATGTGCATTTAACTGCAGTATACACAAATTATTGTACATACTGACATAAATGTATTACACCAGCTTTTTTAGTGGTGTTTGGCCTGAAGCCTTTTTGTCACAAACTTCTTCAGGACCCCATGCACACAAAACAAGCTACAAAATGGAATCACTTAGAGTAGAGCTGTCCAATAGAAATATAATATGAGCCACATAGGTAATTTAAAATTTTCTAGTATCTATATTTAAAAAATAAAAATTCAGAGGTGAAGCTATTTTAAGAATAAAATTTTATTTGACCCAGTATATTAAAAATATTGCCATGTCAATAAATATACAAACTATGTATAAATATAATTATATAAAAGTAATAAAAATATAAAAATTATTGAGATAATATAAAATCATCAGAATAACTCATGTTCCTTTTTTTAACAGTCTTTGAAATCTTAAACTTTACAGCACATCTCAGTTTGGACTAGTCACACTTCAAGTGCTCAATACATGTGGCTAGTGGCCAACATATTGACAGCACAGCCTTAGAGGAATGAATATTTGCAATCAATTTCCTATAAAAAGAATTATTTCTGTAATGAGAATACATTCTTGAAAGAAAATAAGATGCAAAGTTTATGCTTATTAATATCTCAAAATAATTGAAAAGATTTAATTCTCACCAAAAACAAGTCCCTTTTTATATACTCAGTTATCCAGTATAAACATGCAATCACAAGCTATCGTTTTGAGTTCTTATTGCTGCCAGATAAAAATCTGAGACCTCTCATTCTAGGCATCCAGCTGGCTGGATATTCAGCGTAAAGCTGTCCCAGTCCTCTCTATGGAAATGAGGCTCTGAGATGAGAGAAGACAGGTTAATGGAATAGAACATGCAGTGAAAAGAATATACAGCAACGAGGCATAAGAAATATTGTATTTTCAATCCTATTTGCAATTTCAGGGATGACATAACATTCCCATAAATTCTTGTTTCCTTAATTAACTTTTCATGCTCTCTTCTCTCATCTCTAAGAGACTCTACAAATTTAATGAGAATTGATCTCATCAAAAGAATTTTTTAAGTAGAAAAACTCAACTTTTTAAAATGTAGTTTTAGAAAAGCCTTTAAATCTATAGGAAAAAAATCTAGCATTTTTATTTTAAAAAGCCAAAAACCAATACCCAAAACGCCCTCCTATAATTGATTAACCAACACCACAGGTATGTATTCATTCAACCTGCATCTTTTGCATAGACATTATATGCCATATGTTGTGCATGGAACAGAAATAAAACAAAGAACATCCCCGCTCCTGCCTAGAAGTTCACATTCTATTGGAAGAGACAAACTGTGTGCACTGTTTGTACTCATATTAGAAATGTGCTTGGGCTTCCCTGGTGGCGCAGTGGTTGAGAATCTGCCTGCTAATGCAGGGGACACGGGTTCGAGCCCTGGTCTGGGAAGATCCCACATGCCGCGGAGCAGCTGGGCCCGTGAGCCACAACTACTGAGCCTGTGCGTCTGGAGCCTGTGCTCCGCAACAAGAGAGGCCGCGACAGTGAGAGGCTTGTGCACCGCGATGAAGAGTGGCCCCCGCTCACCGCAACTAGAGAAAGCCCTCGCACAGAAACGAAGACCCAACACAGGCAAAAATAAATAAATAAATAAATAAAAAATAATAATTAAAAAAAAAAAAAAGAAATGTGCAAGATGCTCTGAGAGAAGTATACACAGGTCATTTGGAGAGGCATCAAGACATCTAACCTCACTTAAGTGGGCCAGATAGTTCTGAAGGAGGTAATAGACAAGCTGAGTCCTGAAGGATAAGTGGAAGTGTTAAGGCCTAGTAAGGGAAAACAGGAATAAAACAAACAGTATTATGTGAAAGAATAAGGCTTAAATGAGGTAGTCTTTCACAGAGCTTTAAGAAAGTTTCTCTAGTGAGTCTGTAAATATGAGGAAAAAATGGGGCAAGAAATGAGGCTGGGGAATTAAGTAAACAGAAGTCAAACTTTGAAGAGCCTAGTATAGCCATTCTGAGGATGAGGAGCCACTGAAGAAATTTATATAGAAAAGTGACATCACATTATGCATTATAAAAGTCATTCTGGCTGCTCTGTGGATATGACATGGCTGGGGAACAATATTGGACTGAGGAAAACTCATTGAGAGAATGGTACACCTTAATAATTGGTGACTATCTGGACATCCAGTGATTAGAAGGAAATAAAAGGAGAATGTGGTAATGATTCCCAGGTTTCTTGCTCTGGCAATAAATCATTAAGGCAGAGGATCATAATAATAAATGCTAAATTAAGCACTTACTCTGTACCAGGTATTGTACTTGTTTTTTGTTATTAAGCAATTTAATCTTTATAACAACCGTATGAAGCAAGTGCTGTAATTATCCCAACTTAACTGTTGCAGCAACAAAGACCTGGAAAGTTAAATAACTTAATTAACATCACACACCTATACAGGTATTGGAGCCTAGGTTTCAATACTAGCATCTGTCTCCAGATATGCTAATCTTGGCCAGTATACTGAAAGCACATTGGAAATACAGGAATCATGTAAAGCCTACTTTCCAATATTTTGTTTTGATCCATGATGATTTCAAAGAATGTTCTATTGTTGCCATAATTTCTATACCATTCCTGAGAAGAGAGACACACCCAAAGGTATTTATTTCAAGAAACTTTATTCCATTCAATTAGAAATCTCCTAGCAGCATTTGAATCATTGCTCAACTAGCCAGTATGATTCTTTTAGAACTTTTAGTGTGAAATTGATAAAACATTCCCATCCCTAAAGGACTTTATCATTAAAAACACATGTTTATGGAAGGCATTTCCATTTGGAGTTCTGCATCATAATTATGAGTGGGTTATTAAGGTGACCATAGTCCCAGTTTGCCCAATACAGCACTGGTTTATGCTCGTTATCAGCATATAACTATGAATAATAGCCCCTTGTTTAACTCTCAAAGATATTTTGGCTTAGAAAATAAATTAATTGGTAATTTTTGAGTTGGGTATGGACAAAGAAGAGAACATTCCAATAATCTTGATACTGCGCATGTATATGAATGTGTGTATGTGTGAGTGTGTGTGTGTGTGAGTGTGTATGTGTGTGTATTCTGGAGAAGTATCTCTAATTACTGATCATGGGATTCCCTGTTTTACCCAGGGTTCCTATACTTCCAAACCACACCTCACCTACTTCCCCATTCCATCCTCCTCAGTCTATATAACTACAAATGACTATAAAACCAAAAATGAAGACTACAAACCCTGTACTACAAAGCTTAAAAGCTATCAGACCAAGTGTGGAACTAAAAGATTCAGAGTGACATAGAGCAAATTTTCCCTCTTCCTGATTTGGAGACCAGATTTTAAAAATATTCCAAGGAAAGGTGAAATTGAGGAGGGAGAAATCACATATATAAGAAAGCAAGAGACAGAAACCAATAGCACCGACCATATCAAGGGCAGGAATCCAAGCAGAATCCATGCTGTGCTACTTCACACATAACTTTGTGGTATGATCAGTTGCCAACAGTAATGCATGGCTCAGCAGTTGACTAGTTTGATGGGACTCTACTCAGTCCATCCACATGCTCCATCAGACCCACCCCACTGTGCTATCCAGGGACCCAAGACACTTGAACAACTTGGACTCCTGGAGCAAAGGTGATTAGGTATAGGAAAAATCTTTCCCTTGACTGAAGTGACATTAAAATGCTATAAAATATTTAAATTTGAGTTTCATTGAGAGGGTTATTTTATTTCATTGCCAGGTATTTTTCAAGAAAAAATAAATTTAATTTTATTTTGCTAATGCTTTGACTCCCTGTTTACTCCCACCTCTGAGTGGGAACAACATTCCATGACAATAGAGAGGAGAATAAGAAATTTCAGCAACGAATTGCCTGGATTACCATAAAACAAGACCAACCTACTTAGGACACTAGGGAGTGAGCCTCTATGTGTTTCCAGACCATGGTCCTACCAGAAAGAATGACATTCATTTCTACTCAGTGTCAGCTGGGCACAATGAATGAATGATTCATTCATTTCACAAATATTTATTGAGTGCCTCCTCTGTACAAAGCACTGATATAGACATTTAGAATGCATTAGTGAACAAAACTGTGGCAGATTGTATTCTCCAAATATTGCTGCACCTGTATATTCCATCCCACATGTCTTCTTGCATTGTGATGTCCTCCATCAAGAGTGTAGGGCCTCTGACTTCAGTAGAAGGTATGCTGTGTGTCTTTTGGGATTAGGTTATAAATGATGATATAACTTTTGACTGATTTGATCTCTCTGGAATATACACCTAAGGAATCCTGAGCGTATATCTGAGAGGTCTGACTACCCTCTAAGGTCACCATACCAGAGAGTTCATGTGGAGTGACCACTTAGAGATGCCTGAAAAACCTCACCTCTCTCAGCCCTATGTCCAACTACATTCTTCACCATCTAAACAAGACAAATTTCTTCCCCCTATACTGCCATTAGCTGGTCACTGATGATGATGATGACAAGGGACACAGATGAGATAAGGCTCACAAGTATCAGGAGCACCAGCTTGAGAACCTCAAGAACCTCCAAGGAGCCATGTACACACAAGGCATCTGGACTGAGTGCTGGAGCTCCATCATCCTCCCCGACCTTAATCCTCATTAAAGATTTCACACACACACACACCTTCCCACATGAGGCATCAGATATGCGAGTGAGCTTTAGATCATTCCAGTCCCCAGACTGCAAGCTTGCCCAGCTGACACTGAGTGGAAAGAGTTGAGCTGTGCCCACCAAAACCTGTCAAATGGCACATTTGTGAGCAGAGTAAATGTTCTTGGTTATCCACTAAACTTTAGGACTGTTGGTTATGCACCATCAGACAACCAAAACAACAAGAGATAGGGAGGCCTGAGGGGTAACATTTCATGATTTCTATTGTGTGAATACTCTTACATGGCTGATTTCCATCTACTAATTGTTTAATGACTGGTTCTCGAAATCCCATAATATAATCAGTTCTCACAAGTCAGTGTGAGCCTTTTCAAGCACAGCACTGCCTGTCCTTGTAGAACTTACATTCTAGGAGGATGATTGGTTCAACATTAAGAAATCAGGGTAATTCGACAGAAAAAGAATCAGCACTGAAATAGGTATAGAAAAGTGTTTGACATTCATGTTACAATTTTTCAGCAAACTGAAAAGAGAAGAGAATTTTCTTCAAAATCCTAGAGCTAACATTTTACTTAATAGCAAAAGACTGAATCTTTTTTTCCCCGAAGTCAGGAATAAGACAAAGATATTCATGCTCATCAGTTCTATTCAACGTCATCATGGAGGTTCTAGCCAGTGCAATGAAGCAAGAAAAAGAAACAAAAAACATACAGATTCGAAAAGAAGAAAAAAGTGTCAGTATTTGTAGACAACATGTTTGTCTATGTAGAAAATCTCAGAATCTACAAAAGAAGTTACTAGAACTAATCTTTAAGTTTAGCACATTTGCAGGATACAAAGTCAATATACAAAAGCCAACTGTGGTTTTACATGCCATCAATGAACAATTAGAAACTGGAATTGAAGAATCCAGAAAACCTTAAATACTTAGTTATAAATATATAACAAAATATATATAAGATCTGCACATTAAAAACTTCAAAACACTAATGAAAGAAATTTTAAAAGTCTAAACAAACAGTACAAATAAATATATTATGATCATGGATTACGACACTTAACATTGTTAAAATGTCAGTTCTCTGGACATTGTTACATAGATTTAATAATTCCAATTAAAATATCAGCAGCTTTTTTTTGTGGAAATTGACAAGCTGGTTCCAAAATTATATGGAGAACCAAAGAAGTGGAATAGCCAAAACACTTGATTTCAAGACTTAGCATAAAGCTACAGTTATCAATACAGCTTTGTATTAGAGAAAAAATGGGCATACAGATCAATGGAGTAGAATATAGACTCCATAAATAGATCTCTACATACACTGTCAATGGATTTTGTACAAATGTGCAGTTTAAAGAAAAAAGGGTATTCCTTCCAGCAAATGGTGCTGGACAATTGCAAACATACAAGCAAAATGGACCTTAGTCATTACCTTGCACCATCTCAAAAAATTAGCTCACAATGCACATAGACCATAGAGTTAAATACAAAACCTAAAGCTATAAATATCGGATAAAAAATTAGGAGAAAATCTTTTTGGCCTTGTGTTAGGTAAAGTGATTTTAGGTAAGACAACAAAAATACAATTCATAAAACTAAAAAGGAACAATGCTGCTATAAATTATACATATTCATTTATTAATATTGTAGGTATCAATAATTGAGTGTTATACAAAGAATGTTATAGTATGTTGCATCTGTAGTAAGGGAAAGTAGATTGTCAGACATTAGCCTCTTACTATTAATTGTTTTTGTCTCTAGCTGAACCGTCTTGTATTATTCTCTGTTCAACTGCTAATGTGATTATTTTTCAGCAAGGCTTACCCTTGTTTTTCTATGCTATAAAGCATTAATATCCTCCAGAAAATCTACAAAATAAAATCCATATTTGTTTAAACATGTCACTCCGGGTCTTTCCCTTCTGGTATTATGCTCAATTATTCTTCACATCTTGCACTGTACATACCAGCAATACCTGGCGTTCTTGGACTATATTTTATTCTGTGTCTTTGGATACTATTCTCTCTACCAGGAATAACAGAGTAGAGTCATTTTATGTTATGTATCTAATGATAACAGTATGTCTGGGCTAACCACTATAATACACAAGGAGAAATTCTTTGAAAAGGGTTAATTAACTCTGTTAAGTGAGAAATTCTACTTCTTAGTACTTAACCAAGACATATGAAATGAACATGAAATGTTAACAAAAACACTCTACAAAAATGTTTTTAGTATCTTTAATCATAATACCCCCAAACTGGAAACAGCCCAGGTATTCATAAATAGAAGAATGCATGAAAAATTTGTGCTATATCCATAAAATAGAATAACACTCAGTAATAAAAAGTAACTCTCAACATACACAACAACATGGATGAATCTAAAAAATATGCCAAAGCAAAGAAGCCTTTTACAAAAGATTATGTGTTTTATGTTCCATTTATATGAAGCTCTAAAATAGGCAAATTAATCTATGGTGAGAAAAAACTCAGAAGAAAAGATTATTTCTGTGGGTCTGGAGGAATATGAAGTAACTTTCTGGGGTGATAATAGTGTTCTATATAGAAGACATACCAAATGTACTCGATAGAGGTGTGGGTTACACAGGTGTGTGCATTTGCCAAAACTCATCAAATGTCATACTTAGATTCTGCATTTCATTTTATGTAAATTTTACCTAAAAACAGGATCAGTAAATGAATATCTAAGTGTAGTTAATGATATGTGTGTTGAAATGTTGAGGAGTGAAGCATATAGATGTTTACAACTTACAAAGAAATGCACTAACAAAAGTTCAATATCCAGAACATATAAAGAAGTCCTGCAAACCAATAAAAACTACCACAAACCTTTAAGAAAAAGACAAGCAATTCTATAGAAAAATGGGCAAAGTTAAAAACATACACTTCAGAGAACAGGAAACTTGAATTGCAAGAAACATATACAAAAGATGAACAACCTCATAATTACATAGGATAATGTAAATTAAAGCAACAATGGGATACAATTTCAAACATATTAGAAGAGTAAGTAATAAGAACTCTGATCAAGGGACTTCCCTGGTGGCGCAGTGGTTAAGAATCCGCCTGCCAATGCAGGGGACATGAGTTCAAGCCCTGGTCCGGGAAAAACCCACATGCTGCGGAGCAACTAAGCCCGTGTGCCACAACTACTGAGCCTGTGGTCTAGAGCTCGTGAGCCACAACTACTGAGACCATGAGCCTCAACTACTGAAGCCCACGCGCCTAGAGCCCATGCTCCACAACAAGAGAAGCCACCGCAATGAGAAGCCCACCCACCGCAACGAAGAGTAGCCCCCACTCGCCACAAATGGAGAAAGCCTGCATGCAGCAACAAAGACCCAACGCAGCCAAAAAAAAAAAATTAATTAATTAATTAGAAAACAAGAACTCTGATCAAATTTGGAAATATGAATAAACAAAAATTCTTACTGAATGGTTTTTAAATGAAACCACTATAGAAAGCAATATCTAAAAAATTAGAATATGTGCATAGCCTAGATTTTCAGATATATACCTTAGAGAAACTCTTGGGTATGTTCATCACATGGCATATACAAGGATGTATATTAAAGCATCTGTTAGTAGGAAAATGGATAAATATAGAATATTTTTGTGGAATTCTATACAGCAGGTAAATTGAGTGAACTAGATCTACATCAAAGCAATAGATTTGAAAATAAAATGTTGGGGCAGCGCAGCAAGTTGCAAAGGTACAGCATATGCTTCTGCTGATGCAAATTCTGAAAACACAGAACAACACTATATATTTTTTATGGATATTTGTATGTATCACATGAGTAAGGTGATTGACAGAAATATACTAACAAACAGGCAAATGATAAAGATTTCCTTAATGAAGTAAAAGTTATGAGAACTTACATCTTGAAAATTACTGTACAAAATAAAAGCTCAACTGCATTCTTCCTATTTGAAAGAAGCTACCCTATATCCTAAGTCACCATTAAATTACTCTGTTGCCAATAAAACCAGAGCGTGGGATGAGTACATTGTTAAGTATTTAGGAAGACTCAATGATTCTCATGAGGGCTTTCATAACCTTTTGGCTCTACATGACTTTTTCTGGAAAATCTGGCTATATGTTTACCTAAGTGGTAAAAGTCATGGCAATAACCCTGTTTTTTTTTTTTTAATTAATTAATTAATTTATTTATTTACTTTTGGCTGCGTTGGGTCTTTGTTGCTGTGCACGGGCTTTCTCTAGTTGCGGCGAGCGAGGGCTGCTCTTCGTTGCGGTGCACGGGCTTCTCATTGCGGTGGCTTCTCTTGTTGCAGAGCACGGGCTCTAGGTGCACAGGCTCAGTAGTTGTGGCTGGCAGGCTTAGTTGCTCCACAGCATGTGGGATCTTCCCGGACCAGGGGTCAAACACGTGTCCCCTGCATTGGCAGGCGGATTCTTAACCACTGCGCCACCAGGGAATTTAAGGCTACTTTTCAGTGACTGTAAAGTCAACTATCCAGGTTTATCCTCCACATCAGGTACAAAGTACAGGTACCTGAAATCTATTCCATGCACATGCATAGGTACTAAAAGTTAGAAAATAATAAAAGTGAAAGTTATATACAATTTCAGGGTAGTGTTTAGTATAAGGAGAAAATAATGAGTCATGAGAATTTACTCTATCATTATATTTTAATTCTCTTTCAAAAGGAGAGCAGAAAAAAAGGAAGATGGAGGTAATGATGCCATAGTCTTTCACTGAATCTCTACACAAAATGGTCAGAGTAACAAAAGTATAAAATTTAAAACTCACAAAAAAATATTTACCATAATACAGGTGACACATCCCAGCATTAAAGAGCACACAGACAAACCACCCGTATCCACAAGACCTGCCTAATGTCAGCACTGATAGGAGAGAAAGGAGAGAGAAACAACTAGGAGTCTGACTGAAAACAGCCATCAGATTTTCAGTGGAATAAGAGGCAGCCAATTTGAGAGCTGTATCTCAGCTGCCAGGGATTTTACCCACTCCACTAGTGGGTCAATGCAAAAGAATCACTGTAAAATGGAAGGACCTGAAGCTGACTGCCTACAAGAAATCTCAAAACTGACCAGAAATGGCTCCCTTCCAGGACAGGACCTGACACTGAGAAGAAAATGCTGGGAGTGAAGTCAAAACTGCAATAGGGCCACACTAACCAGGGTGACTCAATTTTACACTGATATGAAGTGGCAGCTCCAGAGACCCCCAAAATGAGCAAGGCCAAGTAATCCAAGAGAAGTCACAGATCTTTGTATTCAAAAAGAAATTTATATAAAGCTGTGAGAAGCATTTTTAATACAATTGCAATGCTGGTCATGTAGAACGCATTCATGAACGTCCCCATGAAAACTCACAGTCAAATATGGTAGTCTAGAAGGACAAAGGAGTTCTATAGTGTCCCTTGCCTTGTCTCTTCTCAAAAAGAATTTTGAAAGTTGTTGATAATGTAAACCACTTATCTATGTAACATAGTTCTGGGGGTTCTTCATTAACTACTACATCAAAGAATTTCTATCATTAGTCAGCCCTCAGGTCTGAACGGGTCTGAATTGAAAGAGATTAGCCATATTCAAAGCCACTGGGACTGTATAATGGGAAAGTACACACATTTTAAATTGAAACGGTAATTCTCTAACATCCTCTCTGAAGATAATAGTTTACTTCTATCTATCTTCACCATATTTGCACATGCATTTCTAATGTTTGGGACTCAAATGATGCTCAAAAAGTAATTTCTCTGAACTTCTAAATAATACTGGTTTATAAATTCTCTTTAAAAATGTTTGCCTAAGTTATCTATGTAATAATACCACATGCAGTAGAAATTAATACCCATGACTATTTAGGGCCCTTAAAAAATCATAAATACACATAGAGAATACTATTTGCTATAACTATTCTCACATTCTCCTGGAGGAAAAGCACCCAGTACTAGTACTAAGACTGAAAAGTAAAAATTTGAATTAAATTAGATATGCTTTGATTCCCAAAATATGTTTTCTTACAGCAACAATGAGGGATTAGGTTGTTTTGTTTGTTTTTTTTGGTTTTTTGGTTTTTAGGAACAGGAAAAAAAAAGGGGGGAAGGGAAGGGAAGGGAAGGGAAAAGTGCTGTATCTTTCAACTTCAAACACAAATTGAGTAAATAGAAATGAGATTTTTTATTACTAAATTCACATTTCCCCATAAATATTCTCCAGTTTCCAGCTTTTAGTACCCCAAGTGTATGCTCAGTCATTTTACGAATTTACTTCTCTTGGAAAACGTGTATTTGATTACATCAGTCATTATATATATATCTTGATCTATCTAGCCATATTACCCTTTGGTCTGAGTTGAGGTATAAATATTTAAATGTTTGTTTCAGAAAGTGGGCATCAGAAACTAATAGCATGAAGCAGGAGTGCCTGATAGTTCAATTAGGGACACAAAACTACAAAGGCCAAGTGAGCAAACAGCCCTCCATTTGCTGTTGGAAGAGTATTCTTTCCAGAACAATAGACTGTGAGTCCTTAAAAATCAGGGATGGTACAGGGTTTTTTGTTTTTGTTTTGTTTTGTTTGGCATCTTCAATGTTTAGTGCAGTGCCTGGCACATAGTAGGTACTAAATAAAGTATACTGAATAAAAAAATAATTAAAAAGTGTAGAACACACATACACTTTCCACAAACAGGAAAAGAGATTTCGGACCTCAAAATCTTGAATGATCTTACCATTTAAAAAGCTAGTGTCATGAATCACTGAAAAAGTCTAGTATTGCAGAAAGGTGCTAGGGAAAGGAAATAGGTCTTTCCTCACCACCCCAGTTTCTTTCTTCTGTACTACTTTTTTTTCTCTTTCTCTTGCAACTTGGTGGTCTCACAATCTTCTTGCATTATTTTATTTTTAGTATAACAAAAGAATGTAATAAGAAGATATATTAGTTAAAATCAAAAATTTTTCCATAGAGGGGTGGGATAGGGAGGGTGGGAGGGAGGGAGATGCAAGAGGGAAGAGATATGGGAACATATGTATATGTATAACTGATTCACTTTGTTATAAAGCAGAAACTAACACACCATTGTAAAGAAATTATACTTCAATAAAGATGTTTAAAAAAAAAAATTTTTTTTTTCCAAGTAAAAGGGAAATTTTACAGTTGAGTCCCTATCCATGTCAGGTACCTTATAAACATTATTTAATTTAATCTTCACAAGCACAACCTAAAATAGTGATCATTATGATTTTTTTTTTAGATGAGGAAACTAGAAGGCAAATGGTTGATCCAAAGTGAAATAATTGGAAACAATGGAATAATAGTTAACACAAAGCCTTTCGACTTCAAATCTCATGTTCTTTCCCTACTTCTGTACTCTTTACAAAATAACTGATCTAAGGCTATACTACTTATATCATAAAGTATTATTTTAAATAAATTTATCACAGATTTCCTTAAGAGATAAACTCCTTACATAAATTTACAATATTAAATTCATATAAAATCCATTTAATAAATGACTTTTACAAAACACAGGTTGTTTAAAGTCCACTATAATCAAATCCAATATCAGTGACAGTTCAACAATACATATATAGAAGAAAGTGAATTGCAAGTAAGGAGTCTAGCATCTATTTTAAGCTTTGCCATTGATTTATATGTGACACATAATCACATTCTCCTAGTGCATCAATCTGTTTTCTAATTTTAGAATATGAAAAAAATGCTGACCACCAAACTGGGATATCTGAAAACTAGCTACTTTCTCAGCTAACTCGATAAGTTCTTATAAAGAAAAAATAGTATAAATATGTAAAACAATCAAAATTGATCTATAAAGTAAAGGAAGTTGAGGACAGAGATAGAAAAGCAGCTTCAAGTATTTCCTCTGACAGGTACAGAAAATTATTTATTTATATATATATATATATATATATATATATATATATATTATTATGAATGACCTTTTTCGTTGATTTTCAATTGTATGTAGTGCTGTCATAGTAATTCACTAGAAAACTGCTAGACTGGTAATTTACCAGAATAGAAACTAAAGTAATTCAGATTTTTTTCTAATAACCTAACTTCAAAAATTTTTTAAACTCTGTGAGAGTAAAATGGGTCACATGTGGAGATTTTGTTTTTATTCATGGTAGCTTTAGCAATGAAAAATGTCATCTAAGTTCAACCTAAAACAATATCATTACATGTATTATCAAAATCTATTCCACTCAGTCACCATTCAGTATTATTACAAAGCTACTATGAGCTACCACTGGGCTAGAGGTGGAGCTATAGAGGAGAATAAAAAGCTCCTACCCTTGTGGAGCTTACATTGCAATGGGAGATAATTAACTAATTAGCTAAAGAAAGTTGTATCAAAATAAATTCTGAGATAAAAATATATAAGGGAAATTAAAAAAAAATAAGTGTGTGTATGTGTGGGGAGCATTTAGTGGATAAATCCACTTTAGGAACAAATTAAGAATATTCCACTTTAGTAATGTCTGCATTGCCTATAGCCCCAAGTTTTTTTGTTTTTTGTTTTTAATTAAAAACAGTAAAAACAATTATTAAGTTTATCCAACAAAGCTATTTTCATACTTTCTTGTCTCTATGAATTAAAGAGTAACCATTTTAAAACAATGTTTTATAATAGTCATCATTATTTTTAAACAGTGAAAGAATTTTTAGTTTGAACCAAAATAGATAGGGTCATTATGCCATTGTAACAAACTTTGGTGAGTTTTCTTCTTTGCATCCATCTCCCCTTTCTTCTACCAACCGAACTTTGAATAACACCAGAGAATACACCTAATCCAGCTCCCTGCTCCAATGGACAGTTTTCCATTGTTTAAGATAATCATATCTCCATTTTCTTAGCCACAGTGATTGGTACAAGAATGGGGATATTAAGTCATTCAGAATCAAATGGATTTGGAGAGACATTTCCTGTGGATTAAAAATTCTCCTCCTCCTTTATCAGGAGTACCAGAATGGCTGTATTCTTTTCTGCTGGTCTAAATGTATAATTTACTTAGGCCCTGGCACTTCTATAGCCAACTTTGGGGTCACAAGTAGACAATCAACTTGAGAATAGAGTCAACACTAAGGAAGCAGGGCACAGAAATGTGTTCTGGTCAGATCTTTAAACCCTAAATCAAACTATTCATTTGATTTTATTAAACTGGATTGGATAGTATTTTCTAAGGAATCCTAACTAATTTCTAACTAATCCTCAAGAGCCTAGTACATGGCAAAACCAAAATCGGAATATTCTGTTTTCTTCAAAACTTTGCACCAAGGTCTTTTGAATCTTTGATCTAAAAGACATGGCATCAAAATAGTCCCTACTTTGTAATTATTCAACTCTTTTCTCTCCCACTTTCTTTTTGTCTCACTCTCCTCAGACCTCACAACGTCTGTAGATGGGGCATCCCACAGCAGTATAAAAACATACTATTTAACTGCAAGACCTGTTTTTTTTGTAATAGCTCATGAAATAAGTGTGTTTAATATGTTATCAAATACCTTGGGAATTTTATAAAAGACAACCCTCAAAATTCAGTGCAGATTCTCCTTTGATAACATGTGTCTCCATAGCTTTCCATTCTAACTGAGGCTTTAGTAATGTTAAAAACTTAAAGCATCTCTTTTAGGTGCTGGTACATGAAAACTTGGGAATAAAGGTGAACATAATGTTGTTATACTAGAAAAAAGTTTTAAGAGCCATACTCATTATATAACATACACTTGCAACAAAAAGTTTGTGGGTCATCCATCATAGTCATTTCCATTTATCTTATAATTTTTATGTAAAACCAATTACCAAGTAACAACATCACTGACTTGGAATGTTTTTAAAGTTTGGGGGGAAAACTATTACATATCCCTTCACTTTAACACTAAACCATTGCTAATATTTGTAGATCGCCTTCTAATATTTGTTTGTGCACATATTTTATGTGGTTACGTTCAAATTTCATTTCAATGCTTTGCTCTGTTCTTTCCATTTAACATTTTAATATTGTAATTTTTCATGCTAATACATAGTCTGAATAATCATTATTTTCATGGTTTCATAAAGTTTCATTAAGTGAATGACAAAATGTATTCAACCACATTTCCTACTATTACCTTTTAGAGGAAATACATATTTATCTGGTCATCAATTCTCTGCAGAACTTAATTTCAGATATTTAAAAAAAAATGTTTGGATGGAGACATTTTTCGTTGGCAGAGCACTTACCTTTGGCATCTATTGAAGAATGCAAAGCAATCAAACTCTAAGGCCAATTTACATTGGGTCAGATATTCTGTATCAACTCAGGAAGCCTCATGCATTTATTTCAATTTGGAATGTCAATTTCTCAGTCAAAGGCTCAGGGATCTCTCTCTGCCTCCCCTCTTTAAATTGACTTATGAGAAAATGGTAGATTGCCCATCTTAGTGTCCAGCTGCTTGGTATATACTTGGCCTAAGCACACAGATATATCTTTGGTCTGGCAGTGGCTTTAATTTTTTAAATATTACAAAACTCATTCAGGTCCTTGAATCTACCAAACTTAAACTTTGGAATTTCTCCACTTTTATTTCACTTCTCCAAAACACTTATAATAAAGCTCATCTCACAGACATTTTCCAATTCATTTTTCACAAAATCAAGTTTCCCTTCCTAGCATTTCTCTATGTGAAATTGCTTATTTTTGGGAGACATGGCCTCAGAGAAAAAAAAAATCCACAGACCTATTTAGTAGTAAAGACTCCTTATAATCTTTAAAACTTCAAAGCATTGATAGAATAAAATTATTATAGTTAACATTTATTAAGGACTCACTATTAACCAAGCACAGTGTAAAGTGCTTTATATATTTTTAAATTTGATCATCATAAAAACATTATGAGACAGGTAAAATTATTAGCTTCATTTTTTAGAGGAGGACATGGAGTTTTTAAGGTTTATGAAAAACTTACTCAAGATCTCATTATGTGTAAATCTTAATATTGAGATAGGATTGATGTTTAATTCTATTTAACTTAGATATCAAAGGTAACTCGAATTAAACATCATTCAGAAAACATGAGAAAATGAGAGCTTTTTAATTATATGAAAATAGACTATACAAGTGTATTTCCCAAATACACTTCTGTGAAGTATGGTATACCTCTTTGTCATTACCCACACGCCCATGTGTGATAGGAAAACCTATAATGGCATCATTTCTAGATGAGGCTTCAAAATTTTCCTCCAGAGAGTGGTCTAGGCAACCATCACCACCGATCATCTGGGGCAGGCTAAAGAGAAAAATCCTATTGTCATCCTAGGAAACTGTACAGGCCCACTGACTGAATCCTCTCAGAAAGGCAGCTGTGGTCTATGTACTAAATAACGATAGTGGGATTACAGTATCATCTACTTCACAGAACTGTTGAGAGCATCAAATGGGCCAAAATAATAAAACAAATTATCCTCCAAGTTTTTTTCAAAGTAACAGTTAAGAAAGTTGTCAAGAACACTATTTCTTTTCTCATCATCTCAAACTGCGCTGAAATAGTTAATAGTATCCTAAAATTAAGAAGTTACTGAGATTTGCAAAAAAGATTTGTCTTTGAACAATTGCTTTAAAATTTAGCCACAGCTTTAAGTTGCTAATAATAAACAATAATATATCATCTGATTTTTTGATAATCCTGTCAAAACAAGCATAAGGCTTATTCTATCAAAAAATTTTAAAAATCAGCGTTGGCTGGAACATTTCTGTCCTATAGCACAGCTTTGATTCTGAAAACAAAATTTTACTATTCTATAGGGAATCCCAGAGCAAAACCGAGGAAACTGGATTAGAAATCAATAACTCTAGACTTAGTTTTAGATAAGACACTAGCTTCTAGGATTAGACCAACTAGCGAGCTCCAAAGCAGGAGGCATACTTCTCCAGAAGTGTACAACACAATCATGTGAGCATAGGAAGAAAATATTAGAAAAAAATTTATGTAAAATATAGTAAAAAAGAAAAGACATATTTTACTGGCATTTAATGAATTGATGGTAGTGAATGTATGAAATATACATGCATTGTAAGTTCAAATTAAAAACATTTTTGATAGAGATGTGCAGTCAAAAATTTAGAGGTCACCAAACAAGATGACTGGAGAACTTTTCCTACTTGAGGTTTTATAACTTATTCTAAGGTAGTGATTTAACTTCTCTGATGGAAAGAACTGAGAGGCATTAATAGAGAAGAGCTCCTGAAATGCCCTTACAAGTAGTAGGTAAGAGAATGATTAGAGTGGCCAACAGAAGGCAATAAGGATTGGCGAATAACTGGAGAGCACTCACCTCCCTTAAACGGAACTATTTATTCCTCAGCTCCAGCTGATTGCTGCACGCAAGTATGTTCAGAGTATTCAAGAGTATCCAGAAATTTTAAATTTATGTGAATTTTCATGAGTTTTAAAAGACTCTTTAGGGAAAAAAGACAAGACAGAACAAAACACTATGGTCGTGATCCCATGATCAGGACAGCGTTTTAGTATCTGGCATACTGGTTAGGGGCATGAACCGGAGATTGAGGCAGTGACAACTAAATGCTCAGCTAACAGCTCTATCACTAATAGTTTGTTTGATTTGGCTCAATTCCTAATCTGCCTAATCTTGCTTCCTGATCTGTAAAATGAGAGTAACAACAGAACCTGCCTCATTAGGTTGTGAGGATTAAATGAAAAAAATGCGTGCAAGGTATTTTAGCACTGTACCTAGTACATAGCAAGTACTCAGCAAATCTCAGTTATAAGAATAACTAAGTTTTTATTATGTACCAAGCACCTTAAATTATCTTCAATTAAATTCTTTCACAAACCTATGAGGACAATATAATCTGTGTCACAGAGGAGAAAACTGAGGCTCAGAGAAGAATAAAGTGTGCCCAAAGTCACTATCTGTGCCCAAAGTCACTATCTTCCCCAAGGCCAGAATTTCAAGCTCTTTTTATCAAGCTATTCTTATCACACACAGATTCTCATCAGTAGAATCGCATCTTCTGTGCTAGAGAAACAATTGAGTAGTTTCGGACTGTTATTTCTTAGTTCTACTTAGAAAATAAAACCAAGGTGAGGTGAGGTTAGGTGTTTTTCTCTGGTGGCTTATGATCTGAAAACCTCACATAATAACAAAGAACGTTTCTGTGGTCAAAATTTCATGTGTTACACTGAACCTAAAACCTAATTAACTCATGAAAGAAAATTAAAATAAGGATTCCTCAAAGAAGTAAACAGGCCATGAGGACCATGAGACATAATTATCAGTACTGCCAAATTAATTAAATGCTCCACCATTCTCCTCTACTACAAATGATCTGACTTTTCATCGAAGTGTGCTATAATTTCTTTTTAGCCTCACTTCAGATTAATATCATAAAGAGAAAAACATAAATTTATTTGTATAAGAATGAGGACTGCCATTAAGTATTTATGTAACAGACATATAACTTCAAATTTATTAAGAAAGAATAAATGTATTTCAAGGCTTACCAGTTCATCATGTTAGAAGCAATTCCTTACAAAGTCTTAACTTCAGTCTCCATGCTAAGAAATGAAGATTGAAAAAAGGCTATCGACTCAATGGAATTCAATCCCCAAACTCCCAGCATTCAATTTTGCATACTTCAGGCTAGGAGTTTGCAAACTATGGCCCGTGAGTCAAATCTTGTCTTCTCTCTGTTTTTGTACATAAAACTTTATGGGGACATAATCGTGCTCATTCATTTATGTGTTACTATGGTTGCTTCTGCATTAATAGGCGGAATTGAGTAGCTGTGACTGAGACCGTACAGCCAACAAAGCCAAAAATATTTACCACCTGATCCTTTACAGAAAGAGGGTTGACTCAGCAGGTCTGTGCTTTTCAAACCCTGTAGCTTTCAAAGAAATGTCTGGCCCTTGACTGGCTCCTGGGAAGTAACGTCTACACCCTTGGAATATCCTGCCTGCTAAAAGTATCTTTGTCTATCTGAGGCCTTGGGCCATACCAGGTAGTTTATGCTAACAATATGATTTATGATATGGTCCTTAGGTCACAAATTATCAGTTTGCAACCTCTACAGCACCTGGAGACCAACCACAATAAAAACTCTGAATATCAAGGCTTGGGTGAGCTTCACTGGTTATCAAGACTTCACACATATCGTCAGACATTGTTGTTGTAGAAATTAAGCACTATCCATACAATTCCACTAACAGAGGGAAAACTAGAATCTTGAGTCTGGTTTCTCCTGGACTCGGCTCTGCCCCATGCACAGTTTACTTCTGCCAATATTAATATGTATTCTTTCACTGTAATAAACTATAATTGTGAATATAATAGCTTTTCTGAGTTCTGTTGGTAGTTCAAGTGAATCATTAAACCAGAGGGTGGTCTTCAGGACCTCTCAACTTATTGTCTCTTTAGAGAAAAAGTTTGTCAAACCCAAAATGTCAAAAAGACAAAAATTATTATACTTAAGCTAATATATACAAAGTTTTTCAGAGTTCACATTTTTTTTCTAACTTATTAGCAACCTTCTAACAAAAAAAATTTTTTAGCAAATTTTAATCCCTGAAACAAGACCGTTCAATCAGTAGTCAGCAACCAGCTAATCTATTTTCCTTAATCCACCTAAGTTCTCAGTTGTAAATATTTTCAGCATATAATATTCATTTGGAAAAATCGCAAGAAAAATTAGTAGTATGTGCTCTAAATGCAAATGTATTCTCTACAGTGGCCAGCAATAGCTGCTACAATTTAAGCTTATCAAAAAATAGTTAGGATGAAGCAAACCTGTCCTTGGGGCAGCCTTTATTTTCTAATTTTTAACTCATACAAAGATCAAGACAGATTATAGGAAGCCAAATCCATGTATTGTATTTTCTTGTCTTCAAATAATATACAAATAAATTTTCAATGATACATTTATAAAATAAAAAAAAAATTCAGACTTAGCTAAGGAAAGACTTTAAAGTATTATTGCAATGAGGGAAGGAAGACGATTGCAATTGGGAGAAAGCTCTGACCAAAGATCTGCAAGGCTCTCAAAAGTTAAGCAGAAAGGGCTTTTCTTTTATAGGGAGGAGTGAATAATCCTAGAAAGAACCAGGGATGGTGTATTAATCAAGATTCCCCAGAGAAACAGAATCAATAGGGTATATAAAGATATAGACATAGATATATACAGATATGTGTAAGAGTAAGCTGGAGAACCAAGAAAGCCAGTGGTGTGATTCAGTCTGAATCAGAAGAGCTGAGAATCATGGGGCCTCTGTTATAAGTCCTGCTATGAGTCCAAAATCCCAAGAAACAGGAGCACTTACATCCAAGGGTGGGAGAAGATGGATGTCTCAGCTCAGAGAGGACGAATTCACTTTTTTGTTCTATTCAGGCCCTCAGTGGGTTGGATGATATCCACCTGCATTGGTGAAGGCGGTCTCCTTTACTCAGTCTACTGATTCAGATGCTAATCTCTTGCAGAGACATCCTTAAAGACACACCCAGAAATAATGTTTTACCAGCTATCTGGCCTCTAGAAATATATTATAGTATCAAGTCACACAGAAAGGGTGCCAACAGAGAGGAGAGGTAGCTACTGCTTGAGCATCATCCACTTAGCTCAGGTTATGAGCTTAGAACAAGAAATTTCTAAGCTTTCCATCATTTTCCTGTACTATGTTTCTTTATAGTCACAAAGCAAAGGATGCAGCTGGAGAATTTTAGTAATGCCAGTAATGAGGAAGTCTTAGAATTTAAGAATAATTATATATCTTATTTCTGTTTAATTTAGTAATTTAGATTAAAAATAAGTATCACTGAGCCAGTACTCTGAGTTAGGCACTAGTTTAGGTGGTGGTGGTAGACTATGGAGAAAGACAGATAAAGCCCTGACCTCATGGTGCTTCATTTCCAGTGGGGATGAAAGGAAAAAAAGTAAATAAAGAAGAGGACCATATTATTATAGATAGATTTTAGTTATTACAGATAGCTGAATTGTGTCCATATCCTCAAAAATTCATATGTTGGAGTCCTAATACCAAGTACCTCAGAATGTTACTGCTCTCAGAGATAAGGACTTTAAGAGGTAATTAAGTTAAAATGTGGTCATTAGGGTGGGCCCTAATACAGTCTTACTGGTATCCTTATAAAAAGAGGAAATTGGGACATAGATAAACACAGAGGGAAGACTATGTAAGGACAAAGAAGATGGCTATCTACAAGCCACGTAGAGGGTCCTCAGAAGAAATAATCTCAAATTTCTTAGCCTCCAAAATTGAGAAAATAAAATTCTGTTGTTAAATCCCCCAGTCTGTGGTACTTTATTATGGCAGTGCCAGCAAGCAATAGTGATAAGTGTTATGCAGAAATAAAACCACAACTGAAAGTGTGATTGATGAAAGGAGTCTGGTAGGGGAGGCAGCACAGTTTGGTTAGAGAAGTCAGAGGAGAACTGTGCGAAGAGCTGACATTTGATTTGAACAAATCATACTAAAACTCAGGATAGCCACATTTCAGGCAGAAAAGATTGAATTGTAAAAGTCCCAAAGAACACAAATGAGGCCAACAGGGCTGAAGGAAGGGAGCGAGAAAAGGAGAGAGTGGTCTGAGATGGTCTTGGAGAGGTCATACTTAAACTTGGTTGCTTGATAATTGGAAGCTATAAGACATGAGGAGAATTTACCAAAGGCTAGAGATCACAGTTATACATCCTTCTCACTTTTGGAATCCATACGAATAAATCTGCTTCCAAAGTCAGGAATGAGGCAAAAATTTAACTGAGAGCTGAGGACCTACACTTTATTTTTTATTTTTATTTTTTTAACTTAAAAAATTAACATTAATTATTTAATATCATCACATACCTAGTTGAGGACCTACACTTTACTCTCAAAGTATAAACGATAATAAAAACCACATTGAGAATTTGACAGGTTTCATCACCCAAATAGTATATTATATTGTCCATCACAAGTTGATTACCTTTGAACGATACAGAAAATAGAGTGCCATATGGAAGGAGCACAAAATAAAAATTGATTCAGGGACGTAGAGAGCAGAGTCATAAAAACACTAAATTAGGCAATTCGTGCTGAAAGGCATGCTTCCAAAATTGTGTTTATGATATCAAATAACATCAGGAGTTAATGGTTAAAAGAAGAAGAAAAAGAAAACCATGACATAAAAATGCCTTCTTGTCACCTCAACTTCTTGTCACATCAACAGGATTAAACATACTGTGAAAACCCAACCCGATTGCATGTCTAGGAAAACTTTCAGCTTTAAAAAATATTTCTCAGAGCTGGCATATGAAACGGTTTAAGATTATCAGAAGAAATGAAATTTATACCGATTTTATATGTAAACTATATCAACGATGGAAAATTAATGACAGGTATTCCTCTTCTCCCTCACTTGTCTCTGAAACTCATGATAACTATCACCAATCACTCCTGACCCTCTAATATCCCAATTCAGTTATCTCAATGGGGATGCTCTCAAACATTGTAAGATGGGGAATATTGTTTGAACTATTTAAATTATGCTTTTCTCTTTTGCATCTCTATTCATGGGACAACCCTCAAGTCAGCCTAAGGCTCTGTCCACCCAAATGGGGATGGAAAGATGGTTAACAGTTTGTCACAGCAAGAATATAAAGAGAAAAAAGGTAATCCATTTCTCTCTACTATAAGACAATACATTCGAAAGTCTGGTTTTATTACAGGAAGAGAATGTTCTAAATTCATTTATCTGCCATTTTGTAATTAGGATACAAGCTTAGTGGCCTTGATACTGAAGCTGTTTTAGGGAGATGCTGGCCAAATCACAAGCAGAAGGTAGTAAGGATTCAGTAGTGACAGAACACATGCCTGATATCCTGTCTCAAGATCAAAATCCCAGAAAGGGGAACATCTATGATTCTAGAAGTTAATTGTCTTATAGACTACACCCAAGCAAACCTAAAAGCAGCCATATTGAAATAAACTGAGTAATGAGGTAAAGACCAAGCCTTCTTTAGTTCCCATGTGGCATGGTGTACAGAAGCCCAGAGGTTCCCACATGCCCCAAGGGTCATGGAAGATAGCTGAGTTGAGAGTCAATGAACCTGCCCCAGGCAGTCTCCTGTAGCAAAACAGAGGGAGATGCCAAGGCAAAAACTAAGAGATGAACGTATCACTCCATTAGGGAGTTGGTGGTGCCACGGGTAACCAAGGTCAGCTGGGAAAAACCTGGGAAATGCCTTGACACAACATAGAAAAACACTAGTTGTCATTAGTCAGGTAGTAAACCAGACTGGCTATATCTAACAGAGATCAGCAAGATTCCAGCAGATGCCATACAAATCTGAGGACCCTTTCCTCACCTTTATCACCAAGAGGACACAAGTCATTTCCTCCTCCATATGACTAAGCGCCAACTTGAAAAGAAATGGGGAAGAGAATAAACTCTAAGATGGAGCATTTACCTAAACATCTCTTTCATTATTATATTACATTGAATTGCTATTTTGGAATCAAATCTTTAGTTGCTGACCCCATATACATACTATAGTTGGCCCTCCATATCTGTAGGTTCCACATCCAAGGATTCAACCAACTGCAGATTGAAAATATTCAGAAAAAATAATTCCAGAAAGTTCCAAAAGCAAGACTTGAATTTGCTGCATTCCAGCAACTATTTACATAGCATTTACATTGTATTTAAAACTATTTGCATAGCATTTACATGGCATTAGGTACTATACATAATCTAGAGATGATTTAAAGTATATAGGAAAATGTGCATAGGTTATACGCAAATACTACCCCATTTTATATAAGGGACTTGAGCATCCTTGGATTTTGGTATCCAAAGTGGGTCCTGGAGCGAATATCCTGAGGATACCAAGGAATGACCACATTCAGCAACATAAAGAGTTTCATGAGGAAAATCCAACCAGTTAATTAAAATTTTTAAGAGGCTTTATTTTCTTTGCCTCTCTCAGTAGAAGTAAATTTGTGAACTTACTAAACAACAAAATGGAAATATTAAAGTTTGTGGGCCAAGTCTTTTTCTTGGACAATGCTAATGTGAAGGCTAAAAACATTTGTCTCTGTAACCATTTTTTTCTATGTATATTCAGCTGATTCATCTCCAAAACCACTTCAGACTGACACAGTCTATCTGTAAAATGTTATTTCAGACAGATTATATCAGGTCTTGCAGCTTGGGAGATATGTAATTGTTTTTTTCAGGTGTAGTCCTAACACTCATGGTGTTGATTAAAAGTTTAACTCTCAAAAACCAATCTACTCCCCTCATCTCATCACAGTGTTTGTTGAAGATGGAGTGGGAAGGCATAGGATACCTCTAAATCTACAACAAAATTTCTCACATTATCTTTTACTCAGTCAAATTAGATTTATTTATAAAAGTATCTTACAAATAATACTTCTAAAATAAACATTAAAATATACATAGACTGATTATGGGTTTATCAAAGTGCCTTAAACAACACTTTCCTTGAGATTCTAAATTTATAATGCTGCAGTTCCTCTCTCTTTCTCTCTCAATCCCTCTGTCACTCCTTCTCTTCTTCCTTCTCTCACTGGCACATATATTTTCTTTCTTTTTTTTTTTTAACATCTTTATTGGAGTATAATTGCTTTACAATGGTGTGTTTCTGCTTTATAACAAAGTGAATCAGCTATACATATACATTTTTCTAACTGGATTCCCTGTTTTTATCTTGTGGACGCCAGAATCCTCCCATGGGTAGACAAGATTCACTTTGACTTCCACTTTTATCTCTGATTTCAAAAGAAGTCCTTCATGATGAGAAAATACAACCACATGTGCTTTTATGTGGAGTCATGCATTCCTACAATTCTGAAAATAGATGGCATAATTTAATATTATGAAAATGTATGCTCTCTTCAGAAATTGTTTCTCTGAGCAATGCCATTCTTATAAAGCAATTCGTATTAGTATTCCTAGTGGGCTAGTAATAAACCTTACACAGGACAAAAACAAAAACTACCTAAGAACTTCTTCAAAGTAATGGCATCTTTTGAAGTTACACTGCAAATGCCTGAATGGATAAGAAAACTCAAAATGACAAGTGACAAATACAGAAGTGCCTTTGAAAGGTTTGCTTAGTATATTTTCCATTTTAGAGACAGTGCTATAAATTCACTTATAATTTCATTTATTATTGCACATACGTAACTTGCACTTTTGTCCTTAACTATTAAGGTTGTTTATTATTTTCAAATTATCTTAAATTAATCATAAAATACCACATTTGTTAGTTTTTTTGACAAATTAAAAAAAAGAAAGAAACTTTACTGGGTGGTTTTCAGGAATGAATTACTTAAACCAATTAGTATGTAATATCTTGATCATTCAGTTTGATGAAGTAGAAAGAACAACAGTTCAAGGTTCTGAGTTCCATTTCTTCAGATAACCTTGTTATCTTTGTCACTGACCAAGTATGTGGCCAGTGGTTTTCTCATCTACAAAATGGGCAAATTGGACTTTACCTCCTACTCTCTGTCCAAGTCTGTAAACTTGTGGTTGACTATTTCAAACTTTTGCATATTGTGAAAAGGTGTCTAAACAAGACTAGAGTTGGTTATAATGCAAGTCAGAAGAAATCAGGCTGTTTTCATTTGGCTTCTAAATTTGAAACTATATTTTAAAAAAATGTTTGATAGTGTAATGGGCTAAATAATGGCCCCCAGTATATGTCTGTAACATCCTTGGACCTTGTAGATGTTACCTTGGAAAAAGGGCCTTTGCAGGTATGATTCAGTTAAGGATCTTGAGAGGGGGAGTTTATCCTGGATTATGCAGGTAGGCTCTAAATACAACCATACAGAGAGAGGAGACACAGAGGAAAATACACAGAAAAGAGGAAAAGACAATGTAACTGCAGAGGCAGAGACTGGAGAGATGTAGCCACAAGCCAAGGAAGATGGAAGAAGCAAAAAAATGGGGTCACTAGAAAATAGAAGAAGCAAGAACCTTTCTCCCTTAGAGCATGAGGCTTCTGGCCTCCAGAATTGTAAGAGAATAAACTGTTGCTCTTTTAAGCCACCTAGTTCCTGGTAATTTGTGACAGGAGCCTCAGGCAGCTAACGCAGATAGATTCCCTGAGAATAATTTATTGGACAGCCAGTGATGAAGATTTCTCCCTTGCTTGACCTCCTAGTTCCCTTGGAACAGGGTTCTACTCAAGGAGCTGAAGGGAAGTCCAAGGAGCTGCTATGGCAGAGCTTTTTGTTCCCCACTCATATTTCTCCCCCCAGGCTTATCTCTTTATTTCGGCTCCCTCCTTGTTCCATCTCTGGTTTTGTCCAAAACAGCAGCCGTTTCTTATTATTTTCAGTGGTTTATCATTCAGTAATGTTCAAAGAGGCTAAAGGGAACATTACCTAGCTTTTCAGAGAAAACTTTCAGAAAATCAGTAGTTTAATGTTATATGTAATAATTCACACTGCACAAATTTTGAAGAATTTCCCAAGTTTCTTAAAGAAAATCTCCAAATGCTACTCCCATAGACCCTTACCTACTGACCTCTTAACTCTCAGATTTGCTTTTATCTTTCATTTCCCACCCCTAAGCCTTAGAATGCACAACTGCAGTATTTTATGTTAAATAACAGGATATATAACATAATTTAGCCTTCTCATGAATTGGTTCCTTTTATCTGTTTGAATATTGATATTGATTATGGTCATTATTTTCCTTTACTAGTGTCCTAAACCTCATCAATTAACATGCAGGCAAATACAAAGCAAGCTCTTCAGTCAGGTTTTCCCAAGAGAGTTCATATAAAATAGTTCTCTCTAAATAGTCACAAACACGGCAAGCAGAAAGAACCACACAAACAAAAGTATAGGATGGGAAAGTGCATGGAGAAATCTTTTTCTAAGAAAGGGCTCAAGAATCACATTGATTGCTCATTTCTTAGAAGCTGATAGTCTCAAACTGTTACATTAATAAACCTGTAATTCATGTCTGGATAAGTATTCCCACTTACCCTATCACCAAGTAGTTTTTCTAAGGGTGTTCAATATACTATACATTTTGAAAGGAATCTAAAGTTACTTTCTTCCTAGAAATAAAATTAAAAAAAAAAAAATGCCGTTGGAACACACCAGATATGAGATGCTTTTCAATTAGTTTGTTTATATTTGGTTTGGGTTGGGGAGAACAGGGCAATTTTCACCAATCTAATCTCATTAATCTCCAAGTTATATGAGAGAGAAAAGCCACATAGCAGGCTATTTATTTTCTGTTCAGAGAATTCTTTTGTCATTCTCTTGAAGTTTAATGAACAGTTTCTCCAAATCCTCAGAGCAGTTTAAGTGTTTATTTCAGCAAATAATATGCTTTCAGAAGCACACATCATTATAGAAGTCTTTCCTGGGTAACTTCCCTTGTGACAATATTGTGGCCTCTTATTCCACTGTGCAAAAGAAGATCATAATAAAGCACGTTTATACTTTGCCCACTGCTGCAGTCTTCTTCACTAGTAAAAAGTACTGGAAACTTGCATTTACATTTTTAAATTGACAGATTTTTAAAGTATTAGTTTTATTTCCTGGTAATTTTTAATTGATTTGCTACTTTTTGTTGGAAAATATACATATTTTAAAAGTATACATAGTGTACTATGAGCTTTCACAAATTGCATGCATTCATGCTACCAATGCCCAGATCAAGAAAGAGACCATGACCAGCACCCAGAAGATACCCTCATGCCCTGCTTCCAATCATTACCACTAAGCTCACCACTATTCTGACCTCTATCACAATAGATTATTCTGTTGTATTCATACTTTATATAAATAGAATCATATGGTATATATTTTGGGTCTGATTTCTTTCACTTAATATCATGTTTATGAGATTTTTCCATATTGTTGTGTTATAGATCATTCATTCTCATTCCATAAATAGTATTCTACTGGGTGAATATGCCATCATTGATTTATCCATTATCCCATTGATGAAGAGTTGAATAGCTTTAGGTTTTAGGTGATCACAAATTGTGCTTTGCTAAACATTCTTATATATCTTTTGGTGAAAATAAGTATGCATTTCTGTTGGATGTTTGTCAAGGAGTAGAACTGCTAGGTCATAGTGTATATATGTTCAAAATTAGTGAATAACCCCAGTTTTACAAGTTGGTTATAACAATTTTCACTCTCAACTCAAGTATTTGAGTGTTCCAGTTGCTTCACATGCTTATCAACACTTGGTATTTTCTGTCTTTTATTTTTTTTAATTTTAGTCATTCTGACAGGTGTGCAGTGGTATGGCATTGTGATTTAATTGGCATTTTCTTGATAACTGAGTTGGGATACTCTTCATATTTTTGTTGTTCAAGTATTTTGCCAATTTTTCTACTGGGTCATCCTTCTTTATTTCTTTAATTTGCAATAATTCTTTAAAAATTATGGCTATAAGTACTTTATAGATAAAGGTATTAAAATATCTTTTCCCACTCTGAGTGTTACCTTTTCAATCCCTTAATACTGTCTTTTGATAAACAGAAGTTCTTTAATTTTACTATGGATCAATTTATAAATTCTTCTATCATGGGTACTTTTTTGTGTCCAGTTTAAGAAATTCTTGCCTACAAAGGGTCATGAAGATATTTTCCTTGTACTTACAAAAAAAGAAAAAAGCTTCAGTGGTTTGCCCTCTGCATTTAGATTGCAAGCCATCTGAAACTGATTTTTGTGTATGGTATGATATAGGAATAAAGATATTTTTTCCACATAAATATGTAATCCATCCAGCACTATTTATTGAAAATCTGTCCTTTTTTCCACCATATGTCCAAAACTTTTTTTTCATGAAAATCAACCAGGTATTAATCTAGCATCTTCCTTTTCAACTTGTCTATAATCACAACTTTAAATGTTAATTTGGAAAAATATAAACCCACTGATACACAAATAATAAACTTATTAAATATCAAGTTTCAGAATTGGAAACAGGAATTTAAAATGATTGGGAAGAAGTCATTGTTCTCTTTCTAGCTACTTGATATAATATTTTTAATTTAAAACATGTCATTGCTTTCAATCTTCCTTTATCTATTCAAAACTCCATTTCTTTCTTATTTCCCAAGTATTGATATATCCTGTGTTTCAAAATGATCTTTAGCAACTTTTGCCTTAGTCCTGTCAGTGGAAATTTAGCTAACATTTATTGAACATCTATTATGTCCTAGGTAGTGTGGTAGTTTTCTCTTAACATACTATTTCTTATATGTAGATTCAACCAGTCCCCAAAGAAATATTACTAATTTCTTAGTTTTACAGCTATAATACTTATTAATATTTTTAAAGAGATCAGGGACTTCTTTAAGAATCTGATAAAAGCTTTAGTTTTCCTCTCCTGAAAATATGCACATACACAAAATTATATATAAAATTTCAGGGGTTCCTATGCCACTAGAGGCCACAGATTGAGAACATTTCCACTGGAGAAACTCATAAAGAAATTATTATTCTATATTATGAGAATGATTCTCCATGAGCATCTCTGTTGGTTAAATATCACAACGGGTACAACATGCTGCTTTATTGAGGATAATTTTATGGTTGCTCTTGGGGCTGAATAAATGATTCCAATATAAAAACATGTTAAACTAGATATAACAGGTATCTATTTTTAATTCTAGATCAATTTAGGACACTTCACTTGGCACTAATAAGTTTATAAAAATCCCCTGTCAAAAAGAACTGTCATTAGGAATAGACATTTCCTCCTTTATAAGGAAACACTTAGTGGTTGCTCCCCCAACCTATTCCCAAGCCACTAGCTAATAGAAAGACAAGAATGGCTTGTTACCAGCTTTCTTCAAATAAATAGAAACAAAATATAATTGTTTTTGTATAGTTATAAAAGAGCACAGCTGTTGATCCTTTAAAGAATCAAAATGTACTTAATCGATTTGTGTTACAAACTATACCAATTTGTTATGACATGCAGAAGTTCTACATGCAGAGCTTTGCAGTATCACATTTCAGCACAGGCACACACAGAGCCTCCCACATCTGAACACTAGACCAGAACACAGAGCCTGTGTGTGGTGTCACAGATCCAGCTGTGTGCTGCAGTGAACTGCAACTTCAGCCCCTCATCTTCAAACATCCTCTCACCTAAAAACCTGCTGTTTTTCTTTCTTCCTACTGCTTCACAGATGTGAGAGCTGTCAGCCCTGAGTTCTACCTAGTACAAACATTCCTTGCTTCATCAAAAGAAAATCAAGCTCCAGGAAATAACACCCTGCTTAGATGTGACACATCTAAGAACCAGCTCAGTGGACTGATCTCCTTGAGCTGATAGTTTCTTCAGCATGCTCAAGTTGCCTTCATGAGTCAAGATTAAAAAAAAATCAAAATGTATTTTTCAGTCTAAAAATATTACACCTCATAGTCCCTAAAATAACCTAGTTTCATGAAACATCTTCATAATTCTTATACTCTGTTGAATAAGGGGATCCCTATTTCCTGGGTGACCTTGTCAACACATAGGAGAATCCTGGGTCTACTGGACAGGAGGATGTTGAGCTGACTTTAGGCACTAGCTGTTTGCTAGTAAGACTAGTATCTACTTTTGATTTCAGAGGGCACACACAAAAAGGAAAGAAATTAAAGGTCATAAAATTATATTAAACACACTGCGGAAATACAGATTCTCTTTTTACCTAAGTAGGTTTCCCATGGTTCATTGGTCTATTCACTTTCTCATTCACCCTCAACACCTCCATCCCTCTTTTATATTTCAAACTCACATGGAAAAACTCCAATTAAGATTAAAGCCAACTCTCTGATGACTTTGAACTTGCTCTTATGGCTAGAACAAAGCCACCTAACCATTCTGACTTTAAATTAATGACCATGAAGCTTGAGTAGACTTTTAAAACTGCCCTGCCATCCCCCCATCTTTCCCAGCCAGTCCATACTGCCTCTCTCTGAGTGGACCATTTACTACCTTCTCCTATCCATTTTATCTCCCCAAACCTCCTCCCTGTCAGCAGATAACATTTTCAATATTTCAATGAGAAAATATAAACAATTGAAAGAATTTCTGTACCTTTTCATACACAGTCCTCACTTCTGTCACAATGATTGAAAGATAAACCCCCTACTTCAGCAATAGGTCCAATCCTTGCTTGCCGATTCAAGGACGTCACTTTTGCAATTCATTACTTTCTCCTGCAACATCAGCTCTTCCTCTCAATAGGATTATTTCCATCAACATATTATACAAACATATTGTAATACTGTTTATCTGACAAAATAAATAGGTAAAAATTCTTGACTCTTTATGCCCTATCAGCGACTCCTTCGCTTCTCTTCATTACAAATAGCAAAACTCTTATAAGAATTAATAATTGCTTTTTGCATGTCTTCTCCCTTATTGTCCTTTTCATCTTCACCAGTTCACTAAAAGCACTTACAAAGATCACCACTGATATCCATGTTGCCAAATCCATGACTTATCTGCCCCGTCTTCCTCCATCTCTCAGTGCTTTTAGCACAGTCATTTTTTCCTCCTTGAAATAGTTTCTTCAAATGACTTTCCAGACACCACACTTTCTTGATTTTCCTATTTTGCCAGCTGTTTCTTTATGATCTCCTTGACTTCCCCCAAGAACTTAGCTCTCAGCCTTCATCTCTCATCTCTTGTCTTATTTACATATACTCCCTTTGGAATCACATCCATTTCTGTGGTTTTAAAATTCAATCTCTACACTAAAAGTTTAAATTATTTTTATCTCTGGTCCCAAACTCTTCCCTGAGCTCTGTCCTTGTATACCCAATAGGTTAATTTGGTATCAACTTTTGATGTCTAATAGTTACAACAAACTTAATATCCAAAACTGAATCCAAAACCCTCTAATCTTCTCCTCTCCAAATTTTCTCTATTTCAATAAATGGCACCAATATCCTCCCAAGTACCCAAATCAAAGACTCTGGAGTCGTCTTTGACTTCTCTATTTCTTGCTTACCAACTTACAATTCAGTAGTAAATCCCATCAGTCTTTTCAAAATGTATCCAGAATCTAACCAATTTCAAATTTTCTACTAATAGTACCCTACTCCAAGTCCCTATTAATTCTCACAAATATTACTACAGCAGACTCTTAATCTGTTTCAGTCTATATATCACACAGAAGCCAGAAATAATCATTCTGATAAAATAATCAACCTAAATAATCATTTTAAATTAAGATCTTATCATTCTTATGCACAAAATCTTTCAACAGCTTCCCTTAACCCTTAAATTGCACTCTTAACCTTGATCTACAAAACTATACATGATCTAGTCTCTGTATACTTCTCTGACCTGTTATCTCTTTGATAACTCTCTCACTTTCTCACAATACTCTAGTAATGATCACCTGGGGAACCCTCCTACACTGTTGGTGGGAATATAAATTGGTGCAGTCACTGTGGAAACAGTATGGAAGTTTCTCAGAAAACTAAAAATAGAGCTACCATATGACCTAGCAATTCCACTCCTGGGTATATATCCAAAACAAACAAACAAATCAACAAAAAAACCCCACTAATTTGAAAAGATAAATGAACCCCAGTGTTTATGGCAGAAATATTTACAACTGCCAAGATATGGAAACAACCTAAGGGTCCATCAACAGATAAATTGATAAAGAAGTGATATATACCTACAATGGAATACTACTCAGCCATAAAAAAAGAATGAAAATGTTGCCATTTGTAACAACATGGATGGACTTCAAGGATATTATGCTAAGTGAAATAAGTCAGGCAGAGAAAGACAAATACTGCATGATATCACTTATATGTGGAGTCTAAAAAACAAAACTAGTGAATAAAAGAAAAGAAAAGCTGACTCACAGAGAGAACAAACCAGTAGTTAATAGTGGGGAGAGGGAAAAGGAGAGGGGCAAGATATAGGGGATAGGTATTAAGAGTTCCAAACTACAACATATAGTATAAATACGGTATAAGGATATATTGCAGAGCACATGGAATATAGCCAATATTTTATAATAACTTTAAAATGGAGTATAATTTAAGTGCTTCAATGACTTAAGCCAGTACAAAGATTAAAAGACAAAAAAATGGTAAAATCAACTATAACATAAAGATTAATATATGACAAAAAAATAAAATGCTGGGGAGGGGACTATTAAAGTTTGATCTTTTACAATGTGTTTGAACTGAAATGACTACCAATTTAAAATAAGTAGACACAGCTTTCATGGAGTTCACATATGTTTATATATAACTACAAATCAACAACCTGCAATAAACTAAAACTAGAGAGAAAGGACCACACAAGAACACCTCTAAATAAAACCATCAAACCACAAGGGAAGAAATGAAAATAAGAAGAAAAATTTAAAAAAAAAAGAAACAGAAAACAAGTAACAAAATGGCAATAAGTGTATACCTATCAATAATCACTTTCAATATCAATGGATTAAATGCTCCATATAAAAGCACATGGGGGGACCTTCAAGATGGTGGAAGAGTAAGACGTGGAGATCATCTTCCTCCCCAAAAATACGTCTACATGTGGAACAACTCCTACAGAACACCTACTGCTTGCAGAAGACTTCAGACTTCCCAAAAGGCAAGAAAATCCCCACGTACCTAGGTAGGGCAAAAGAAAAAAGAAAAAACAGAGGCAAAAGAATAGGGACAGGATCTGCACCTCTGGGAAGGAGCTGTGAAGGAGGAAAAGTTTCCACACACTAGGAAGCCCCTTCACTGGTGGAGATGGGGGGTGGGCGGGGGGTGGGGAAGCTAGAGAGCCACAGAGGAGAGCGCAGCAACAGGGGTGCAGAGGGCAAAGCGGAGAGATTTCCACAAAGAGGATCAGTGCTGACCAGCACTCACCAGCCCGAGAGGCTTGTCTGCTCACCCGCCGGGGCAGGTGGAGGCTGGGAGCTGAGGCTTGGGCTTCGGAAGTCAGATCCCAGGGAGAGGAATGGAGTTGGCTGCGTGAACACAGCCTGAAAGGGGGTACTGTGCCACACCTAGCCGGGAGGGAGTCCGGGAAAAACTCTGGACCTGCCTAAGAGGCAAGAGACCATTGTTTCAGGGTGCACAAGGAAAGAGGATTCCTTCCCTTTCTGCCCACAGAAGGCAGAGCACCACCTAAATCAGCTCCAGAGATGGGCATGAGCCGCAGCTATCAGCTTGGAGCCCAGAGACAGGCAAGAAACGCTAACACTGGGCTTCCCTGGTGGCGCAGTGGTTGGGAATCTGCCTGCCAATGCAGGGGACACGGGTTCGAGCCCTGATCTGGGAGGATCCCACATGCCGCGGAGCAACTAAGCCCGTGAGCCACAACTGCTGAGCCTGCGTGTCTGGAGCCTGTGCTCCGCAGCGGGAGAGGCCGCGACAGAGAGAGGCCCGCGCACCGCGATGAAGAGTGGCCCCCGCTCGCCGCAACTGGAGAAAGCCCTCGCGCAGAAACGAAGACACAACACAGCCAAAAAAATAAATATAAAAAAAAAAAAAAAAAAAGAAACGCTAACACTGCTTCTGCAGACACCAAGAATCCTCTGTGCAAGAACAGGTCACTATCCACACCTCCCTTCCTGGAAGCCTGTGCAGCCCGCCACTGCCAAGGTCCCGTAATCTAGGGTCAACTTCCCTGGGAGAACACACTGCACATCACAGGCTGGTGCAATGTCACACCGGCCTCTGCCGCAGCAGTCTCATCCTGCATTTCATACCCCTCCCTGCCCCCAGCTTGAGTGAGCCAGAGTCCCCTAATCAGTTGCTCTTTTAACCCTGTCCTGTCTGGGTGGGGAAGAGACACCCTCAGGCAACCTACACCCAGAGGCGGGGCCAAATCCAAAGCTGAACCCCAGGAGCTGTGTGAACAAAGAAGAGAAAGGGAAATCTCTCCCAGCAGCCTCAGAAGCAGTGGATTAAATCTCCACAATCAACTTGATGTACCCTGCATCCCTGGAATAACTGAATAGACAAGGAATCATCCCAAAATTGAGGAGGTGGATTTTGGGAGCAACTGTAGACTTGTGGTTTGTTTTCTGCAGCTAATTTGTTTCTTGTTTTATGTTTATCATAGTTTACTATTTAGAGCTTATTATCACTGGTATATTTGTTTATTGATTTCATTGCTCTCTTCCTTTTTTATATATATATATATATATATATTTTTCTCCTTTTTCTCTTTTTGTGAGTGTGTAAGTGTATGTTTCTTTGGGTGATTTTGTATGTATAGCTTTGCTTTTATCATTTGTCCTAGGGTTCTGTCTATCTGGTTTGTTTGTTTTTTTTTTTTTTTTTGTATAGTTTTTAGAACTTGTTATCATTGATGGATTTCTTCTTTTGGTTCGGTTGCTCTCTTCTTTCTTTCCTTCTTTCTTTTTTATTACTTTTTAATTTTTTAATTTTTAATAATATTTTTAATAACGTTATTTTCTTTTATTTTTCTTTTTTTTTTTTCTCCCTTTTCTTATGAGCTGCGTGGTTGACAAGGTCTTGGTGGTCCGGCCAGGTGTCAGGTCTGAGCCTCTGAGGTGGGAGAGCCAAGATCAGGACATTGCTTCACCAGAGACCTCCTGGTCCCACATAATATCAAATGACAAGAGCTCTCCCAGAGATCTCCATCTCAATGCTAGACCCAGCTCAACTCAATGACCAGCAAGCTGCAGTGCTGGACACCCTATACCAAACAACTAGCAAGACAGGAACACAACACCACCCATTAGCAGACAGGCTGCTTAAAATCATAATAAGGCCACAGACAAGCCAAAACACACCACCGGACACGATCCTGCCCATGAGAAACACAAGATCCAGCCTCATCCACCAGAACACAGGAACCAGTTCCCTCCACCAGGAAGCCTACACAACCCACTGAACCAACCTCATCCACTGGGGGCAGACATCAAAAACAATGGGAACTACGAACCTGCAGCCTGTGACAATGAGACCTAAACACAGTAAGTTAAGCAAAATGAGAAGACAGAGAAATACACAGCAGATGAAGGAGCAAGGTAAAAACCCACCAGACCAAACAAATGAAAAGGAAATAGGAAGTGTACCTGAAAAAGAATTCAGAGTAACGATGGTAAAGATGATCCAAAATCTTGGAAATAGAATGGAGAAAATACAAGACATGTTTAACAAGGACGGGAGACAGCAAAAGCAGTTCTAAGAGGGAAGTTTATAGCAATATAATCCTACCTCAAAAAATAAGAAACACCTCAAATAAACAACCTAAACTTACACCTAAAGCAATTAGAGAAAGAAGAACAAAAAAACCCAAAGTTAGCAGAAGGAAAGAAATCATAATGATCAGATAAGAAATAAATGAAAAATAAATGAAGGAAATGATAGCAAACATCAATAAAATTAAAAGCTGGTCCTTTGGGGAAGATAAACAAAATTGATAAACTATAAGCCAGACTCATCAAGAAAGAAAGGGAGAAGCCTCAAATCAATAGAATTAGAAAAGAAAAAGGAGAAGTAACAACTGACAGTGCAGAAATAGAAATGATCATGAGAGATTACTACAAGCAACTATATGCCAATAAAGTGGATATCCTGGAAGAAATGGACAAATTATTAGAAAAGCACAACCTTCCAAGACTGAATCAGGAAGAAATAGAAAATATAAACAGACCAATCAGAAGCACTGAAATTGAGACTGTGATTAAAAATCTTCCAACAAACAAAAGCCCAGGACCAGATGGCTTCACAGGAGAATTCTATCAAACATTTAGAGAAGAGCTAACACCTATCCTTCTCAAACTCTTCCAAAATATAGTAGAGGGAGAAACACTCCCAAACTCATTCTACGAGGCCACCATCACCCTGATACCAAAACCAGACAAAGATGTTACAAGAAAAGAAAACTACAGGCCAATATCACTGATGAACATAGATGCACAAATCCTCAACAAAATACTAGCAAACAGAATCCAACAGCACATTGAAAGGATCATACACCATGATCAAGTGGAGTTTATCCAAAAAATGCAAGGATTCTTTAATATATGCAAATGAATCAATGCGAAACCAAATTAACAAATTGAAGGAGAAAAACCATATGATAATTTCAATAGATGAAGAAAAAGGTTTTGACAGAATTCAACACCCATTTATGATAAAAACCCTCCAGAAAGTAAGAATAGAGGGAAATAACCTCAACATAATAAAGGTCATATATGATAAACTCACAGCCAACATCGTTCTCAATGGTGAAAAACTGAAACCATTTCCACTAAGATCAGGAACAGGGCAAGGTTGTCCACTTTCACTACTATTATTCAACATAGATTTGGAAGTTTTAGCCACAGCAATCAGAGAAGAAATAAAAGGAATCTAAATTGGAAAAGAAGAAGTAAAGTGTCACTGTTTGCAGATGACATGATACTATACATAGAGAATCCTAAAGATGCTACCAGAAAACTACTAGAGCTAATCAATGAATTTGGTAAAGTAGCAGGATACAAAATTAATGCACAGAAATCTCTTGCATTTCTATACACTAATGATGAAAAATCTGAAAGAGAAATTAAGGAAACACTTCCATTTACCATTGCAACAAAAAGAATAAAATACCTAGGAAAAAACCCAAATAAGGAGACAAAAGACCTGTATGCAGAAAAATATAAGACACAGATGAAAGAAATTAAAGATGATACAAACAGATGGAGAGATATACCATGTTCTTGGATTGGAAGAATCAACAGTGTGAAAATGACTATACTACCCAAAGCAATCTACAGACGCAATGCCGTCCCTATCAAACTACCAATGGCATTTTTCACATAACTAGAACAAGAAATTTCACAATTTATATGGAAACACAGAAGACCCCGAACAGACAAAACAATCTTGAGATAGAAAAACGGAGCTGGAGGAATCAGGGTCCTGGACTTCAGACTCTACTACAAAGCTACAGTAATCAAGACAGTATGGTACTGACACAAAAAACAGAAATATAGATCAATGGAACAGGATAGAAAGCCCGGAGATAAACCCACACACATATGGTCACCTTATTTTTGATAAAGGAGGCAAGAATATAGAATGGAGAAAAGACAGCCTCTTCTCTAAGTGATGCTGGGAAAACTGGACAGCTACATGTAAAACAATGAAATTAGAACACTCCCTAACACCATACACAAAAATAAACTCAAAATGGATTAAAGACCTAAATGTAAGGCCAGACAGTATAAAACTCTCAGAGGAAAATATAGGCAGAACAGTCTATGATATAAATCACAGCAAGATCCTTTTTGACCCACCTCCTAGAGAAATGGAAATAAAAATAAAAATATACAAATGGTACCTAATGAAACTTAAAAGCTTTTGCACAGCAAAGGAAACCATAAACAAGACGAAAACACAACCGTCAGAGTGGGAGAAAATATTTGCCAATAAAGAAACTGACAAAGGATGAGTCTCCAAAATTTACAAGCAGCTAATGCAGCTCAATATCATAAAAACAAACAACCCAATCCAAAATTGGGCAGAAGACCTAAACAGACATTTCTCCAAAGAAGATATACAGATTGCCAACAAACACATGAAAGGATGCTCAACATCACTAATCATTAGAGAAATGCAAATCAAAACTACAATGAGGTATCACCTCACACCAATGAGAATGGCCATCATCAAAAAATCTACAAACAATAAATGCTGGAGATGGTGTGGAGAAAAGGGAACCCTCTTGCACTGTTGGTGGGAATGTAAATTGATACAGCCACTATGGAGAACAGTATGGAGTTTTCTTAAAAAACGAAAAATAGAACTACCATACGACCCAGCAATCCCACTACTGGGCATATACCCTGAGAAAACCATAATTCAAAAAGAGTCATGCACGACAATGTTCACTGCAGCTCTATTTACAATAGCCAGGACATGGAAGCAACCTAAGTGTCCATCGACAGATGAATGGATAAAGAAGATGTGGCACATATATACAATGGAATATTACTCAGCCATAAAAAGGAACAAAATTGAGTTATTTGTGGTGAGGTGGATGGACCTAGAGTCTGTCATACAGAGTGAAGTAAGTCAGAAAGAGAAAAACAAATACCATTTGCTAACACAGATATATGGAATCTAAATAAAGAAAAAATGGTTCTGATGAACCTAGGATCAGGACAGGGATAAAGATGCAGCCAGACATAGAGAATGGACCTGAGGACATGGGGAGGGGGAAGGGTAAGCTGGGATGAAGTGAGAGAGTGGCATGGACATATATACACTACCAAATGTAAAATAGATAGCTAGTGGGAAGCAGCCACATAGCACTGGGAGATCAGCTTGGTGCTTTGGGTCCACCTAGAGTGGTGAGATAGGGAGGGTGGGAGGGAGAGGCAAGAGGGAGGGCATATGGGGGTATATGTATACTTATAGCTGATTCACTTTGTTATACAGCAGAAACTAACACAACATTGTAAAGCAACTGTACTCCAATAAAGATGTTAAAAAAAAAATAGTGTCCAAACAGCACAACAGAAAAAAAAAAAAAAAAAAAAAAGACATAGGATGGGTGACTGGATAAAAGGAAAATACTCATTTAAATGTAGTTCACAAGAGACTCACTTCAGAGCTAAAGACTAACACAGACTGAAAGTGGCTGGATGGAAAAAATATTTCATGCAAATGGAAATGATAAGAAAGCTGGGGTAGCAATACTCATATCATACAAAGTAGACTGTAAAACAAGGTCTATAAAAATGACAAAGAAGGGCATAATATTATGATAAAGGGATCAATACAAGAAGAAGATATAACATTTGTTAACATACAGGCACCTAATATAGGAGCATCTTAATATATAAAGCAAATATTAACATATATAAATGGAGAAATTTACAATAATATAGTAATAGTAGGGGTCTTTAACCTCCAACTGACATCAATGGACAGATCATTCAGACAGAAAATCAATAAGGAATTAGACACATTAGACCAGTTAGCCATAGTAAATATCTAAAGGACATTCTTTCCAAAAGTAGCTGAATACGCATTCTCTTCAAATGCACATGGAATGTTCTCCAAGAGAGATCACATGCCAAGCCACAAAATAAGTCTCAATAAGTTTAACAGGATAGAAATCATATCAAGCATTTTTTCTGACCACAACTGTATGAAACTAGAAATCAATTACAGGAAGAAAAATGGGGAAACAAACATGTGGAGACTAAAAAATATTCTACTAAAAACCAATGGGTCAGCAACAAAATCAGAAAATACCTCCAGACAAATGAAAATAAAAACACAACTTTCCAATATCTATGGTACGCTGCAAAAGTAGTTCTAAGAGGGAAGGTTATAGCAATACCGGCTCATGTCAAGAAACAAGAAACATGTCAAATAAACAACCTAACCTACCATCTATAGGAATTACAAAAAGAACAAACAATGCCCAAAGTCATTAGAGAAAGGAATAACAAAGATCAGAAAGGAAATGAATAAAATAGAGACCAAAAAAAAAAAAAAAAGCCAACAACAACAATATAAAAAATCAATGAAACCAATAGCTGGTTTTTGTAAAGATAAACAAAATCGATAAGCCTTTATCCAGGCTCATCAAGAAAAAAAGAGAGTACCTAAATAAACAAAATAAGAAAGGACAGAGGAAAAATAATAACCCATAACACAGAGATATATAAAATCAGAAGAGAATACTATGAACAGTTTTATGTGACAAGTGAACAACCTCGAAGAAATGGATACATTTCTAGACATATACAATCTTCCAAGACTGAAACAGCAAGAAATAGACAATTGGAAAAGACTGATCACTAGGTGTGAAACTGAATTAGTTATCAAAAAAAAAACTCCCAACAAACTGAAGTCTAAGACCAGATGGCTTCATAGCCATGTTGAAATTCTACCAAATTTATATAGAGCTAATAACTATCTTACTCAAACTCTTCCAAAAACTGAAGAAAAGGGAACATTTCCAAATTCATTCCATGAGGCCATCATTATTCTGATATGAAAACCAGACAAAAACACTAAAGAGAAAGAAATTAAAGGCCAGTATCTCTGATGATATAGATGGAAAAAGCCTCAACAAAATATTAGCAAACTAAATTCAACAATACATTTAAAAGATCATACACCATAATCAAGTACGATTATTCCAGAGATGCAAGGATACTTTAATATCCACAAGTCAATCAATGGGATACACCACATTAACAAAAGGATAAAAATTACATGATCATCTTTATAGATGCAGAAAAAACTTTTGACAAAATTCAACATTCACTCATGATAAAAACCCTCATCAAAGTTGGTATAGAGGGAAAATATCTCAACATAATAAAGCCCATTTATGAAAAACCAACAGCTAACGTCTACTCAATAGTGACAAGCTGAAAGACTTTCCTCTAAAATCAGGAAATAAGACAAGGAGACCCACTCTTGCCACTTCTACATTGTGAAAAGAAAACCTACTGAATGGGAGAAAATATTTTCAAATGTTATGACTGATAAGGGGTTAATATCCAAAATATATAAACAGCTCATACAACTCAAAATCAAAAAACAAACAACCCAGCCAGAAAATGGGCTGAAGGCCTGAATAGACTTTTTTCCAAAGAAGGTATATGGATGGGCAACAGGCACATGGAAAGATGCTCAACATCACTAATCAGAGAAATGTAAATCAAAACTACAATGAGATATCACCTCACACTTGTCATAATGGCTATCATCAAAATGTCTAAAAATAACAAATATTGGTGAGGATGTGGAGAAAAGTGAACCCTAGTACACTGTTCGTGGGAAAATAAATTGGTGCAGCCACTACATAAAACAGTGTGGAAGTTTCTCAGAAAACTAAAAACTGATTCAGTAATTTCATTTCTTGGCACACATCCAAAGAAAATGAAAACACTAATTTGAAAAGATACATGCACCCTAATGTTAATAGCTGCATTATTTACAATAGCCAAGATATGGAATCAGCCTAAGTGTCTATCAAAAGATGAATGGATAAAGAAGATGTGAGATATATATATATAGATAGATATAAAATGGAAAATTACTCAGCCATAAAAAATAAAATTCTGCCATTTGCAACAACACAGATGGACCTGGAGCGTATTATGTTTATTGAAGTAAGTCAGATAGAGGAAGACAAATACTGTATGTTGTCACTTACGTGTAGAATCTAAAAAATAAAATGAATAAATATAAGAAAACAGAAACAAACTCACAGATATAGAAAACGAACTAGTGGTTACCAGTGGGGAGAGGGAACAGAGCAGGGGCAAAGTAGGGGTAGAGGATTAAGAGGTACAAACTACCAAGTATAAAATAGATTAGCAAGGATATATTCTACAGCACAGGGAGTATAGCTAATGTTTTATAATAACTTTAAATGGTATAATTTATAGAAATATTAAATCACTATGTTGTACACCTAAAACCAATATAATATTGCAAATCAACTATACTTCAATAAAATAAAAAAAAAATTTAAAGATTTCACCCATCAAAATCAGGTCAAGCAGCTTTCCCTGGTAATGATTTTGTTACTCAGTAGGGCATGTGCTCTCCTACCCAAGAATTGAAGCTGCTTCATGGCAGCCATAATAATTTAAGGTTAAATGGACAAGTCATGTGGCTCACAAGAGAAGGCTTCCACTGTTATTCCAATAACTGAATGTCCCCAATTTACCTTTGTTTAAATCAAGAAGCTACAATATTCATTTAATCACCCAAACCCAAATCACCTTTTTAATATAAGCAGGCTTTCATAGGTGGCAAACGTCATGCAGAAGCTCTGTCTTATCAAGAGAAAACACATACAGAAACATAATCATCTCTCAATTCATGCTTTCTGAATGAGTCATTAGGCACAGGTGCAGCTACTGAGGACTAAACAAGATAGATAGAAATAAGGAGAGTGCAAAGGACACACCTCAGTTTGGGTGTTTATAATAAGAAAGGTTGTTCTTCACATAGCCTTCATATAATACAGTTTGGGCAGGTATTTATCCTGGGAGCAGGGGAAAAAATGAAGAGCCAATGTGAAGATACTGCAATAGTCATTTAGACAATCTAGTCAATAGAGAAAGAGTTCACAAGAATGTAGGACAAAGATGTACAGAAGCCAAGTACAAGGGCAAAAGTAATTGACCAGAAAGGGGAGCTTTAAAAATTATCACCATCCAGTTACATGGAAAGAAACGATCATTATTCTGACGCTGCATTTAAGTCCTACATTTTAAAACACTTTAATTCTCAATTCAGTAATTGGCATGATGTGTTTCTCTGAAAATGTTCAAAGACTCATAGAGATAGCTCTCTCTTCTGTTTTCCTTTCTCTCAAAATTATTCCAAATAATAAACAAAGAAAACCAAAGTATTTTGTTGACAAATTACTTTTGTTAGCAATTTAGAACAGAATTTCTTAGCTTATAATACATAGAAATGGAACTGTCATCTTTACTACCCGTAATCAATCTGCTTTCACATTTTACATAGGAGGATACTTCTATTACACACATAAGATTGATTATGGGCAACTGTCATGTTTCATAGGAACCAGAGTTCACAGCTACCATAAGGAAAATACAAACAGTAAGAATGATCAAAGTTGTAGGTAAATAATGTATTTCTCCTACAATAGTAGAGGAAATTTCTCAGGCCTTTCCATTGCTTATGTCAAGGTCAACTCTGTTCTCATAAGACAATACTTTACTCATGCCAATATGTAAACACTGATTTTTAAAAGCCTATTGCAGTATTTCCAGGTGTGTTCTATGGAACTTTTCTGTGATATGTTTGTTAGTAGATATTCTAAAGAAAAATGGATCTTGATCTACTAAGTTTAAAAACACTAGATTAACAGATTTTTTTTTCACTATAGGACTTCTCAGGCAGTTGACATGCTCAAGCATTTAGTGAATTTAAAAGGCAACAGACTCTGCAGAGTTTCATATCTATCTGATCAGGAAACCATGGCAGTGAGCATTCATCTTATGATATTAGTGTTGTTCAGAACACATTTTGGTAACTACTGTTCTATTTATTCATGAAAGAGATAAATCTATAAAGGTAAATATACAATGACAAACCTACATACTCTTTATTCCTTAGATGTTGTGAGGAAGAGATCGTGAAATAGAGTAGTTCTACTCTTTTAATCATCACACAAAATGAGAGGTCTTTGGTCTACACATGTAGAAATGGAATTATTCTCTGCAAGTTGATGAAAACTAATTGATGGCAAATTCTTTCAACGAAGACGACTTAACTTTTTGCCCAACAGTTTCTGTAGATCAATATGAAAAGGATTCATGGGCCCTTTAATTCACATATTTGTAAAAAGGGAAAGCTAAGAGGAATAGAGTAGGATTTTAGGTTTTATGATTGTGTTTTGGGTCATAGTTTTATTTAGAGCGAAGGCTTATTTGGAAAAATGTAATATAATACAGTTTACTGATCATTGTAAAATAATTCAAAGTCATAAAATGAGAGTCAGGCATTACATAAGCCGTTTGTTATCTTTGAGATATAAAAAATTAGTTAACATTCAAAGTGTACCCTAAGTTATTTACAAGGTTTGTCTTCACATTTAGAGGAGATGTTCCTTAGATAATACAACAAAATACAGGCTCAGGCAAGCACAATGTATCTTTATATATTAGACTTCCACTTAAATCACTTACTACATATGACCTTGGACAAAGTACTTTAACTTCATGTGTATCTCTGAGTCCTCATAAGTTAAATGGGAAAAATAATAACAGTCACACACACACAACCCATGGAGTTATTGTGAGGATTAAAGGAGTTAATATACATAAAGCATTTAGGACAACTCTTGGCACAGTAAATTTTCAGTATGCTTTAGACATTATCATTATCATTATTATATGCCAAGTACTTTTCTAGTCACTGAGGATGTTTACAAGAGCAAGACAGACAAGTTCTATGGCCTCAGGAAACTAACAGTCCCCCGAAAGACAGACATAAATAAATCAAAGAAACAAATGTAAATATAAATGCTGTAATGAAAACAGTGTGCTACCATTGAGACTATGGTAGTGGTCCCACTGTATCTAGCTGGTTAAGGAGTACACCTCAGAAGAAGACATTTCAACTAATAATTAAAGAAGGAATAGATGCCAGCCATGTGAAGAATGTGGATAGGCACATTCCAGGCAAAAGAACAAGACGTGGGAATGCCTTGAAATAGGAAAAATAATAGAGAGCCAAAGTCTCAGGAGGACGAGGAGACACACTCAAGCTAGGCTAATTAGAGGAGAAACCAATGAGGGAACTATCTACAAATTTATGAGCAGGAAATGCAGTATCATGGGTCTCAGTGGAAGAACCATTACTACCTTAAGCCAAAAGAATGAGAGAGGGCTGTGGTTACCAGAACCCAGGAGGAGGGAGGCATGTATATCAGGCTACCTTGAGAGGCTTTGACCCCCTAAAGGATAGAGCCAGCCAGAGGTGACTGCACAGGGAGAAAGCCATGGGAGAAATAACCTCTTCTTCAGATTCCCCACTAAGGCACTATTAGTCAACCCAGGCAGCCAGAAGGCAAGGAAACCACTGATATAGTCTATAAAAGCCAGTCTACTAGGGCATAGAACAAGTTAGAGAAAGGAGAGGGGGGAAATGGGGGCAAGTGAAAGATATCTAGCACTGTGAATTAGAATAAATGAAAAGAATCTAGGATGAATGAAAATACAGTGATTGAGGAGGAGAATGCTACAAAAGGAGAGTGGATAGTCCAGAAGGAGATGAATTACTCAAAGGCACCAAAGGGATTTAGATTTTATTCTAAATGCAATGAAAAGTCACTGAAGCATTTGCAGAAAGGAATGGCAAGATCCACAAATGTGTTTTAACTCTGTCTGGTATGTGAAGAATGGATTATAAGAGCATAAGTGGAACTAGGGAGACCCATATGGAAGCTATGGCAATAATCTAGACAAAAAGCATGATGGTGGCTTGGATTAGGGTGTGAACAGTGGAGATAGAGGTAAGTGAGCACATTCAAGTTGAGGGTAGAACTGACAGGATCTTCACATGGGTTTGATGTTGGGGTAATAGAAAAGGAGGAATCAACAATGACTATCAGATTACCAGCTTGAGCAACAAGCTGAATATTTCTCAATGGGTAAGATTAGGCAGGAACAGATTTAGGAGGGGAGGATAAGAGGCTCAGTCTTGGCTATGCTGAGTTTGAGATGACTTTGAGACATCAACTGAAGTGTCAAATAAGCAAAAATATACCTTAAGTTCTAGCTCAAAAAAGTGGTCTGACCTGGTAATAAGAGTCACCAGAATGTGTTGGTAATTACCAACAGGCCAGGGGAATTAATGAGATCACCTGATGCTGTGAGAAGACAATATTTTCTCTGGTTTACCTAGATAATTTTAATATAAATCAACTGAGTTTTAAAACAGAAATACTTACATATTTTGTGCCATAGACACCTTTGGTGGAATGATGAAACCTATGGACCCCCATTTTAGAATAATTTTTCTCAATGTATAAAGTAAACTACACAGGGTAACAAGGAAAACAATTATTTTGAAATATACTTATCAAAATATAAAAATTAAATTTATAATACAGTAAGTTATTTATTTTTAATGCATTAAATAACTATGGAGGTAAGTTTAGTACCTACCATAACATCATTTATTTATCCAAGTAGTGACAAGCATAAATGATGTTTTGTAGTATCTGTAACAACTGGAATATAGTATGAAAAAAATTATTTCTGCTAATGACAAAGACACATATACTCTCATCCTATTGTGTGTGTGTACCTATACTCAAAATGAAAATAATACTAATCGTTAATAGGGAGCACCTCCTCCCCTTAAGGAGGTCACAGTGTTGGTAATATTAGGAGTGGGGGAGGGCAGAGAGGACATACAAGTCATTAGACCATTGCACTGTGGTGGGAGAATATTTATGAAAAAGGAATGCTCCCTGAGGGATAGGAGCACAGGGGAAGGCCTTGGTAAGTCTTCCCGCAGATGTCCCTTTAGCCACGTAGGTAAGGAAGTGTGTTTGGCATTTCATGTGAAGCAACAACATGAAAATGCGTAAGGAATCTGAGACAGAGTAATCAAGTGCATCAGCAGCACGGTTACTCTCTGCATTGTCCTAATCCTCTGTGTCACCTCTTCTCAGAAAGGCAGGAGAAAATCCAGGTGTCTCACACCTGCTATTTCTTTCACTCGCTCAGACAGCATCCTGACCTGATCAACAGAACCAGGGTAGAAACTTTGAACTTGCTAATCGTTCTATACGGAACCCACTTCACATAGATCATTGCGTGGCTTGGTTCCTTATTTCATTCAGGTCTCTGCTCAGACATGACCTCATCAATGAGGCCTTCTCTCAACACCCAATACAAAATAGCCTCTCTCTCCATCATTCTCTGCCTACTTTTTAAATAGCACTTATGACTGCTTAAAATTATATTCTGGGGAGAGAATACTAGTTTATTGTCAGACACCTCCATCCCAAGTTAAGCTCCATAAGGGCTGTGACCCGCTCTTCTTCACAGCTGTCTCTGCAGGCCCTAGATGGGCAATTGGCACACAGTAGTCAGTTCCTAAACATGTGCAGAGTAACTTAGTTAATCCACATATTGTTTAAGGATGTATTTGTCCTCACTTGGTTGTAGCCATGACTGCCACCCTGTCTCACATGCCCAAGTCCCCCAATATCCATCTTGTATATATGTGACACAATGCATCTCTTGCCCTTACGTATGCTACACAAAGCATCCCTGTGGCTACCTCTTCCTATTCCATCCCCACCTTCTGTTGATGTTCCCTGCCCTCATACGTTGAAAAGCTAAGACCATAGAGTAGAAACTCTTAGATGTCACACTCCAACATAATATCCTGCCTATCTCTGAAGATGGTGACACTGTCACACTCTACATTCCTATGCCAGGCTAGAATGTCAGTAGCATCGTGAAACAAAGTCCAATGTGGCTGAAAAGTCCAAACTAAGGCCTCAAAACAACACCAGGTCCTGTCTCTTCTCTGCTTCTTCTCTTCCTGCAGCTGACTCCCCTGCCCGCTTCTCCTCAGACTACATCTCCTCTGAGTTTGATCACACTAATTCCTTAATGTTTTCCATGTTTAAATTTCTCAACATAGAGATATAGGTAAGAAAATGAGAACCTGCCAAAGCAGTGCAGTTGAGACAGTATAAATTCAAGAAAACATTTAGGAGGTGAGATGTACATGGATGAGAGAATATTAGGTAACAGGCTGATAACAGCAACAGATTAAATCAATAAAAAATATAGAGTAGAAGGTTTTGTAATGAATAGATGAATCCAGTTTGGGATATTTAGAATGCTAAGTGCCTGTGGTATAACTAAACAGATATTTTGAAAAAGCAGTTAAGAAGGTGAATTAATGGGACTTCCCTGGTGGCACAGTGGTTAAGAATCCGCCTGCCAATGCAGGGCACACAGTTTCATTCCCTGGTTCGGGAAGGTCCCACATGCTGTGGAGCAACTGCGCCTGCGTGTCACAACCACTGAAGCCCGTGCACCTAGAGCCCGTGCTCCACAACAAAGAGAAGCCGCCTCAATGAGAAGCCCGCGCACCGCAACTAGAGAAAGCCCACGCACAGCAACGAAGACCCAACGCAGCCAAAAATAAATATATATTTTTAAAAAAGGTGAATTAAGTAGTTGGCAGCCATGAGCATTTGGGAGGGTGTACACTGAGCCATGAATGTGGATTATGTCTCCCAGGAAAATTAAAGAACAGACAGTAGGGGGTCAAGTACAGGATGCTAAACATAACTTCCAGCAGAATTATTATGATTTTGTTATTAAAATTTATAGTTTTGTGTAATACAAAAGCAGAGATCTCTGAAGAAAATAAAATTTGATTTCGTGTGGTTACCATTATTATTTTGGGCCCTCAAGTGTGTTTCTGTATAATAGGATAGCTATTGAAGTGTTACATTACCCTTTAAAAAATAAAACTAACCTCCAAGCTGCAGTCACGGGACAGTTAACAAATAGTCTTAGATGAAGCAGGGGAAAGTGCGCATTGCTGGTCAGCCAACACCCTGCACCAAGTCAGGACAGGGAGCCAACTGCATTACAACATCAAGGGCTCAGCACTGTTTTCTGCCAAGAGCTGCCTTTTAAAGTCTTGCTTCTGACAGGTTACAGTGCCTAGCAAGGCAATTCTCAAAATTCAGGAGAGAGTACGTCACTTGCCTGCCTGCTGCCAGCTTCTTCCCTGGCGGTCCGCGCCCCTCCCGCCCCAGGCCCCAGCCACGCTCGCTGCCCGCACCGCAGCTTCAGCACCTGGGCCCGGGTAGACCCTGCAAGGGGCTGCCTGCAGGCCAAGGCTCCCTGGCCGAGGCCACATGTGTTCCTGGCTCGCGAGCAGCTCAGACCCCTCGGCCAGCCTGGACCACAGGGCCGCCCCGTGCTGCCAGCCTGGACCACAGGGCCACCCCGGGCTGCCTGCTGGCCACGGGTGTGGTGCCCTGGGCTGCCCCCGATACCCAGCAGGAAGTGCAGGAGAGAAAGCCCAGGAGAGGGGGGAGGTAGTCCTATTCCAGGATGCGTGCACTTCTCCGAACCCCCCAGCTCACCCCTGCCCCCGGGTCCCCCCGAGGGCCTGCTCTTGACCTGTGCTCCTTCAAGGTTGAGAAGCCAGGGCTCTAGGGCCGAAAGTAACTTATTTTCCATAGTACTTTGAGAGACTAACCTCGTTCTTCTTGCAGCATCCGTAGGAACAAGGTGTAATTTTTAACTCCATAGTAATGCAGACAGCGATGCCAAGGGTAGAGAAGTGGTCCAAGGTTACACAGTCTTTTGGCCAGAGGATTAAAATTGAGCCCTCCTGACCACTGCCAATGACTTCTTTGGATCACCAAACCTCGCCTCTGAGTACCTGAAGACGCTGCTGCCTCTTAAGCACCTTCTGAAGGCTCCTCCCTGTGGTGGGAGGACTGGGCCTGCCCCCAGGTGTTGTTAACAGTGCATGAGTTGGCCTGCAACTACTTAAGCCTAAGCTATTTTTAGCCATCTTCCAGGACAGAGATTATCAAACTCCGGTGTGTGTCAGAATCACCTGAAAGCTGTTAAAGATGAGAGGCCGAGGCTCATTGAAGGACCTGGACCTCTTTATTTTTACCAAGTCCCCCAAGTGATTCTAATACAACCAAAGTTTGAGAACCCAGGAGATGCGTGCATTGTCTCTTAAGCATCGCACCCGAAAGGGAGGTGATTATTGAATGAGATTCCACATTTCTCGTTTAGCTTCTGTCTTTCAGATCAGTGTACTGTGCATTGCATTCATTTGAAAAATACGTATACAAATAAGTACAAAAAAATTCCTGAGACTGTAGAAGCTGAACATTCCAAGGTTCTCTGGTGCTTCCATGAGTTTGCACGGGCTGCCCTCTCTGCATGGAGCCATTTCTTTCTCCACTCTTTCCTCTCCCACCCCCTCTACACCTGAGCTGAACATTTCTCCTTTGTCACCCACAGGCCTACATTTAATCTTTGCTCATCCATCCCGTATTACTGTTTACCTGTCCCTGACCTAGGAGTCTCATGTTTTCTGCCACCATCTGTGAAACTATGGCAAGATAACTTGTTAGCTGGCAAGTAGAGTAAAATCTCAGACCCTTCATGGATCTTGACAGAAAAAGATCCATCAAGTCCAATACCCTCACAAAATATCCCACCTGCTCTCTGTCACCCGATATTTCACTCCATTCTCTAGATTAACTGTATGCCTTGTTAAACTCCAAATATCCCCAGAGAGACAAAAAAGTTATCACATAGGGGGAAAAAAAAAAACCACCACAGCACAGGAGCACAATTCTATGGAAAGTATACCAATGAGCCACTAATGGAAGACATGGTGACATAAAAAAGAGTCTGGTATTACCCAAGGTCAACTTGCCCCCAACAAATTATTATTTTGACACCAATATTTCTGTTCCGGTTTAACCATTTTTATATTTTCAGTATTCATGCTGGATTTTCTCTAAATTTGCCAGTCTTGGCACTGCAGAAAATATCTATAAGCCACATTTTTTTTCAGCTTTTGATAAAATAACCTATTTTAACTGATTTGTTACCCAAATCATTTTGCAGTTTCAAGAAGATTTTGATTTCTAACATTTTAGTGTGTTTTAATCTTAAACAAATTTAAGAGGTGAGTTCTTGAAGCAAGAAGCGGGGTTAATCAGCAAAGGAACTAATAAAGCCTAGCAAGAATATATATTTTTTAAATTTTTACTAAAATATTTTAAATCACTATTAGCTTAGACCTGTGGAACAAAGTTAAAAAAATAAAGCTCTTACTAGCAATACTTTCTATTTATCATGAAAAAGCTCCAAATACTTTATGGGTATTATCATAATTCATGTTTACATTACTCTTGGAAAATAAGTAAGCATATAAATCATGCTCCCTACTACATAATTAGGAACCAAAGGAACCCACCCAATTATTCAGTCATTTTTCTAAGGAACACAACATTCTAAACTATAAATAGAACCCAACTCTTGACCACACTGTCTGTATTTGGACAGTCTATAGTAAGGACTCATGGGTATAATAATAGGAAAGTTTCTATGAATTTTAACAGTTTTCTGAAATCCTTATGATGGAAGCTTGTATTTATGCTTCTAATCACCATGAATTTGGCAGTCACATTCAAGTAAATGTTTCTAGCATTTTGTGCATGAGGAAGTATACATGTGTCAACCTTGCACTGACAAAATCCATTATATTAATTGATTAAATAGTTTTCATTATAATGCTTTAAAGATTTTCCTGAGATTTTAGCTAAGTAGTCTGGGAGTTCTCTGTGGTAAATGAATTCACAGCAAAACTTGTGAATTTCCAATCAGAAGGATGGGAATTCAAGAATGATAGAGGAAAGCTAAGACAATCTTGGACAGGGTGAGCAAGAGTATGTTAAAACTGCATCTCAGAGGGTGCTTCCCAGGGAACACACCTGCAACAGTTGATACTGGGAGTGGTCCAAGAAAGAGAGCTAATATGGTGTTTTGAAACTGGATCACTTGCTACCCACTGGCAATAAGGATCTCCATTGCTAGTCACAGATGCAGCACGATAGTCTCTGGCACAAGTGGCAGTCCAATTGTTAAAACTCTCCAGAGCCATAAATTGAAATGTTATTCCAGTGGAGGAAAATACATTAATTGGTATATTGTGTCAAACGTCTGAGAAATACGGGAGTAATAGCAACTACTGGTGGGATAGGGAGGGTGGGATAGGGAGGGTGGGAGGGAGCCACAAGAGGGAGGAGATATGGGGATATATGTATATGTATAGCTGATTCACTTTGTTATACAGCAGAAACTAACACACCATTGTAAAGCAATTATACTCCAATAAAGATGTTGAAAAAAACAAGACATTGAAGTTGGGTGGTTATTACTAACAACTGATGTTCTGAGAAAAGATAAAGAAAAGCTGGAGTGATTAGTCACCGGTTAATAGTTAAGCGTGAAAGCCAGAAGGCCTCCTTGGTAGTTCACAAAGAGTCACTAATCTCTGGCAGAGGGCAGAGAAAGTTGAGGCCCAGGCCCAAGACTTAATAGTTGGAGTAACCTAACTCCGAAGAAGGTTAAACCTTCAACCAAGACAGATCTGCTCTGCCAAGAAGAGAGTTTCTGAAAGCTCTATTTGTAAACAATGAGAACCAAGCAGCTTGCCATGGGAGCCAGAGCAGGAAAGGCCCTGCTGAGCGCCCAAGCTGCAATGTAAGCAGCTCAGGTACTTGAGCAAATCAACTGGAAGACACTAATGGTATTAAAGATTTTGGTGGTGGGACAAGGTTCACAAGGAACTTAGGGAAATATCCAAGGAAATCACAATGGAAACTTCTAGAGGTCTCCAACAGGGCTATGCTATCTGTAGCTGAAGTTATGCACCTTTTGAAGAACAGTTCCTGGCATGCTACTATGATAGAGAGCCCGCCCATGGGGTACTAAGTGATCTTGCTGCCAAATCTGCCCATTATGAGTTTCGCATTTTCAGACCCAGCAAGTCATATGAAAAAAATGGGCCAACAAAAATCTGTCTTAAGATGGGACTAGCACAAGCAGAACCAGAGAACACAAGCACACTGTGTGAGCTTGTATCCCACACCACATGGCATCACTGCTGCAGCAGTAGCTCTCCCTCAGCCCACACCTGTGGCCGTATGAGGCATCTCTCACAACTGGTTGACCAAGGAAGAAAAGCCTGAGCGTGGTTCAGAGATGGGACAGCTTGGTATGTGGATGGCAGCCAAAAATGGGTAACAGTTGTAATATCCTCACTCAGGGGGTGGCTTGCAGCTCAGTGGCAAGGGATAATTCTCCCAACATGCAGAATTTGGGGCAGTGCACTTCGTTATGAAGGTATATGAAAAGAAAAGTAGCCTGAGAAACAAATTAAAGTGGGCTTCCCCTCCCATGAGCAAGAAATATTTCACTGTTCAGTTAAATCAGATGTTTTGATTCTAGTCAAACGAGCATGCTTGCTTTCTGCTGGTTTTATGATCAGAAATATATAATAAACCATGTCTCCATTTATTTTTTTGGCTTGCTGAAAACTTAAAGCCAAATTTAAGGCCCAACTGTGACACCTTTGTTAATCCATCTTGTTAGCATAATTGTGGCTTTTTAAAATAGGATTTGGATTGTCTACTAATAGGTATTTTCCCTGATCCTAATTTCCCATTTAGACTTCTTTTAAAATATAATGCCTTGCTGTACCTTCTGGGGTGCATGGTTGAAAAGAAAGTAGATGATTGATGTATAATAGATTGACAGATGGGTACTAATATGTTTTTTCAAAAGCAAGCACAAATATGAGACTGATCCTAAGGCAAACTGTTCATTGGGATAACATCTACTGGGCATTCTACTAGGTTCAGTGTAGTTCCTATTCTCTGCTCTTCATCAACTTGGTCTTCTTTCCATTTTCAACCTAAAGTTTTTTATAACTTTTTTGTCACAGAATTATGGGCTTAGCCAACTGGGGTCAGCAAAGATGTTAGTTAATAATGCCTTAAGGAGTTACTCTTCCCAAGACCATTTATATTTTAGTAGAACTCTATAAAGACAAATAAGCTCAAGGCCCAAAGGAATGATTTTCAGATGATTGAATTTGACACATGCAGAGAGAGATTTGTAACCATCTCTCACTTTGTATCATCTTCTGTATTTGGGGCATGAGAATTATGTTATCTATGAATATCTAAAAATTGCCATGTTTAGCTCAGAGATCTTGACATATTTTATTAAGCATCAGAAGACAAGTCAGAAGGGGCAGATTTTTTATAGCTATGCTGTCATTTTTCCTTCTAAACTATTATATTCATATCAAAGACTCTTTTGAGAAAAAGAAAACAATTCTATAAGCCACAACATCAACAAAACTATTTTTACTTTTGCAAATTCAAATCCATACACACATAATCTGCTGCTTTAACTTTTAGAATATAGTTTCCCATGCTTCTATATAGCCATTCGTTTTATTAGCTGAATAATTTTCCATTAATTTGATGTAACATAGTTTACCTTTGTTATTAAGCCTATTTCTATATTTTTGTTATTATGTACAATATTTCAATGAATATTTGGCATGCTTAACTTTATACTATTTTTGAATTATTTCTATGGAGTTACATAACAGTAGTAATGTTTAAGACAAACATATGAACATTTCTATGTCTCCTGATTATTATTATTATCTCTTATTATATCTGCTCTCCAAAATTCTTGTAGCAAGTATAATAATTTAAACCATTTAATAGGGCATCAAATCTCCAAAAAATGAAGTAACTTACCCAAAATAAAGAGCTTCATCAGTACCAGAATAGGTTTTAGAAACTCATCTCTTGACTCCCTGACATTAATTTGAGTACAGTGATACATATAAGAAAAAAAAGGAAATCATGGGCTTGGTTTTGCCAAGAAGAAGGATGTAGATTTCACTGAATCCCAAGGATAATAGGGATTTCATTTGATGCTGTTTTCTCAACATAAAATACTTTTTCCTGAACCTTTCCTTCCTTAGAAATTTCTACACATACTTCTTTAGAGTGGAACTCAAATTTTACTTTATGGAAGAATCTCCCCTCACTGCCAGATTAGGTTAGGTTTCTTATTACATACTGCCATTCCAAATTAGCTTCTTCTTGTAGAATCTATTTACAATTGTAATTAAATCATTAATAATTAATTACTTTCCTAATAGAACATAAGCTAACTTCTGTCTTGTTCTCCACTATATATATAAAAAACCTAAAACAGTGTCTTATATATAAAAAGCTCTCAATATTTATTGACTGAATAACCAATAAATGGATAGTAGGATGGATGATCAAATTATTATTTAAGCAGGACTGAATCACACTCACCAAAAATACCGTTATTTATCCTTTGCTAAAAGTCTACAAGGAAACTTCTAATTCAAGATAATGAATTTATTGTAAGCATTTTTCTTTATTGACTCCAAAAATTACAGTGGAATAATAGTGAAGATATACCATAAATAATAAAATATACTCTAAAAATAGAAAATATGCCATTGATGAAGGAAAAAATTTGTGGCAGACAGAATACACTTGAGAGTGTAAATGCAGACAAATCAGACCAGAGAAAATTACAAACCAAATCATTAACAAGAAAAGACTAATGCAGAGATGGGAGTTGTTTAGCCTGGTGAAAACTTGAAAAGGTTTCAAGCATGGAGTCGCAGGTATAGAAAATAAGGATGGAGTATAGGGAAGCACCATGTATTAATTATAGGGCTACTGATAAAATACCTGGATCTGCTCCTGGATCTGCTTTATAAAGAGAAAGATTATTCTAATGGTCGATCATGACGTGAGTGTTAAGAATGGGGAGAGGGGCAGATGCAAGCCTGCAGTGACTCTATACCTCTGAAATGGACCTGTGAGAATGCAGCTGGGGATGCAGTGGGAAGGGAAGTATCTCCACCTCTGAATAAAACATGTTCATGTATTTCCCCACCAGCATAGAGAATCCTTACATGAGTGGCTCTCATGGTTCAGGGACTGCCTGGATGTTCCCCAATTTTGGATCGAAAAGGTAGCCTTCTGGGTGACAAAACCTACACACTTACAGAAAAACTTACATCCAGGCATTCTACTTAGGGTAGAGGCTTTAGGGTATATAGACACATGGGCTTTGACTACTACTTATCTACGCTAATCAGCATAGGCCTTTATTCATAAACATGAGTGGTCAAATGAGGATCATCACACTGCTCAATAAAAACAACAACATGGAAAAGAAACATTCCGTGTTCATATTTAAAAATAGAACCCTGGGCCAAATATCAACATTGTAAGGAGCAGAAGATAATTAAAATAAAAACTCTAGTTTTATGCTAAGGGAGATTAAAGAAAATTATTACTGAAAGTTCTTTTTCTGTCTTGGAGGGAATATTGTGCCCACAATAAAAACAAGAAAACACTGGATAAGCTAAAAATAATCATAATTTTTCTTGATCTGAGTTTGCAATGTAATGACATAGCCTGAAATCCAGGGGAAGATAGGTCCCTCCTCAGAGATATGAGATGTGAGCTCCGGCTCACCTGTGGCAGAACATGGAAAGAAGAAATCCAGGTATCGTAAAAGTATAAGATTATAAAAATTCAGGCAAATTTATTTTTAATTGCTGTATTAGTCAGCATTCTCCAGAGAAACAGAACTAATAGGAAAGAGAGATGGACAGACATTTTAAGGAATTGGCTCATGCAGTTATGGAGGCTAGCAAATCTAAAATCTGCAGGATGGGCCAGCAAGCTGGAAACCCAGGAAAGAGCTGTCGCTGCTGTTCAATCAAGTACAAAGGTCGTCTTCTGGCAAAATTCCTTCTTGCTTTGAAAAGGTCAGATTTCTGTTTTATTCAGGCCTTCAGCTGATTGGATGAGGCCAACTCATATTATGGAGGGCAATGGCTTTACACAACATTCACCTAGTTAAATGTGAATCTCATCCAAAAACACCCTCACAGAAACATTTAGAATAATGTTTGACCACATATCCAGGCACTGTGGCCTAGCCAAGTTGACCCATCAGATTAACCATCACAATTGCTTAAAGCCTGAATGTGGACTAGTGAAACAGTGTTGAACCCTGGGAAGCTGTATATACAAGGGGATTTTCTTTCTGTTCACAGGCTCCTTTCCAATGACCTCCACCAGGTGCTCATGAAAAAGATTGAGGGCAAAGTGGGAGACCAAGGAGAGCCTTTGCTGGTGGTGCAGGTCTATAGGAGTGAAGCCTGAAGTTCTAATGAGACACCTCTCTATGAAATAACATCCTTAAGTACCTTAAGGATAAAAGGAAGCCCTGCCACCCAGGGCACAGGAGAAGACTCACTGTGGCTGCAGGAAGGTAAAAGAGAAAATCCTATCCCTGACAGAGGGTCAAGAAATATTCCAAATCCCACACCAATAGAGGTCTCCTATGTATGGGGAAAGGCAGAAAAACTGCTCCAGCCCCAAATCTGCAAAATATAAAAGGCAGAAATTGGCTGTCATAGGGACTGGGAGCAGGATCGCAGAGCACATCCCTCACCCAAGGCCACAGAGCATACTTAAGACTCAGGCTGGACCAGGACAAGAGACAACACCCCTTGTCCCCCACCCACACCACCAGGCTAGAAAACACCAAGAATGTGCAACAACTATCGACTACTGAAGGAGAGGAAAAGTATGGAGAGAGACTTGCACTGTGGCACAGGAAAGAAAGGACGCTGACCGTGCAAGGGAACATTGAGAAAAAACTTCCAGCAAACCAGTCCCCAGAGTAAACACAAGGAAACACTAGAGCAATTGAATCTGGTTGTGCACTGAGGGTAAACAAAGCAACAAAAAATTCCAGACTCACCTCAACTCTTGACAATATGGACTCAACATTTTACTCTAAGGGCATAGCAGAAGAAGAGACCTGCCCATTTATAGGCATTAATATGATTTCACCTAGTCTCTCCTATATTATGACATTATGTCTAAAATCAATTATAGAAATTATGTCTCAAATCAATAAAAAAATTATGAGACACTCACAGGAGAAAACAACACACTGTCAAAAAACAAAGAAATCAACAGAATTGGACTCACAGACTATTCAGATGCTGGACTGAACAGTAGAGGATGGTAAAGGGGGAATAAGGGATATCTAAGAAGCAATAACTGAAAGCCGAGTCTTCAGATTTTAAGGAATCTTTAAAGGCATAGCATAATGAATTTGAAATAACCCAAACCTAGCTTCATCATAATAAAATTCAGACCTCTGAGAATAAATGTAAAGTTTTAAAAGCATCTAAAAGATAAGTTTACCTTCAAAGGTATAAAAATAAGATTTGCATCTAATTTCCCATCAGCATTACTGGAAACTAGAGCAATGTCTTTAAAATTCCAAAAGCAGTAGATTTTGAATCTAAAATTCTACACTTAAAATATTAGTAGCTCTGATTCTGAAAACAAAATAAAGACATTTGCATCTATAAAAGCACAATGAAAAATTATTTGAAGTAATAACCAAGGAAAATTGTTTTAAAAAACATAAAATCTAATAGAAAGGAAATAGGAGATCCAAGAAACAATGACACTAACTCAGAGGAGAGCTGACAAGAAGTTGTAGAATGACCCATTTTTGTCAGGTTTAGAGAACAGTCCATCCCAACCTGAACAAATAATAATAAGTATGATTAAAAGGCTGCATGTTCTTAATTATAATCCATATTTTTATTAGATCAACAGGTGATGTGTATGTATGTTAAAGTTTGAGAAAAACTGGTAATGATCTAAATGATCTAGCTTTACCATATCACAAGTAAACTGATAAAGTCTAAAGTTGATAAATCAAGAAAGAAATAAAGGTTAAGAATGATGTTTAGAATTACAGGCAGGCAGAATAAAAACTTGAACTAAAAATAGAAATGTTTAATGATTATTACCTCTAAGAAGTAAGATTATAGTATTAAATAGAATATTTTACTTTTCATATTCTACTCTTTGTATAGCTTATTTTTTAACTATGTAAATAAGTTATTTTGTAGCTATTAAAAGAATGGGAAGTCCAATGATTGCAAAATATTCATAGTTCCACAACGGTTTTAAACCTCCATTAACTGTTTGGATTTTTTAAGTTAATTTTGCTGTACTAGACCAGATAATCATTACATGCAAAGCAAGTTTAGAAAAAACAAATACTATTACAGTGAAGCATAAGAAAAGATTTACAAACTACAGCTAAGTTTCTATGTATTTTTAAAGTATTCAATAGAGTAAAATTCCATTTTGGTTCAACAAAAGGCTTTGACAGTTTCTTAGATTTCATTGGAATTAGACTTGAAAATGTTTGCCTTTGGGACCAAAAAACAATTACCCTTGAAATAACAACTATTCATTGTTCATATCACAACATAATGAATTCTAAATGATAAACCATTATTTCTATATATTCATAATTGAAGGTTGGACTTATAACTCTTGAATCCATGTTTAAAGTGGAGTAGTTCTAAAATGAGATTAATCTCACTTCTCTACTCCAAACCCTAAAAGGAATTTACCATTTTCTTGTCTTTATTACTGAAATAAACCTAATCCATTCATAATTTCCTGGAGTTACATACAACCATTTTGTATGTTAGCTGTGTTATGGTAATAAACAAGCTATAAATATCAATGGCTTATAATAATAAAGGTTTACTTTTCACTGATGTTTTATGTTGGCAGCTGTGGGTCTCTGCTCTACATGTTCTTTCATTTAAGGATCCAGGCTGAAGGTGAGATATCTACCCGGGACAGAAATTCTCAAAGCAGGGGGAAAAGCACAAGAGAGCTGGTGGAAACAGACACAATGGCTATTGAAGATTTCTGCTTGGATGTGGTGTATCTAACTTCCGATCACATTCCATTGGCCAAAGCTCAATGTCCATGGAGTAGGAATCTCTATTTCACACAGTAGGCACAACAAGTTACATAGAAACCCACAGAATGGAAGAAAATATTTGCAAACAATGTGACAGACAAGGGATTCATCTCCAAAGTTTACAAACATCTCATGCAGCTTAATATCAAAAAAGCAAACAACCAAATCAAAAGATGGGCAAAAGATCTAAATAGGCATTTCTCCAAAGAAGACATACAGATGGCCAAGATGCACAACATCACTAATTATTAGAGAAATGCAAATCAAAACTACAATGAGATATCACCTCACACCAGTCAGAATGGCCATCATCAGACAGTCTACAAACAATAAATGCCGGAGAGGATATGGAGAAAAGGGAACCCTCCTACACTGTTGGTGGGAATGTAAATCGGTACAACCACTATGGAGAATAGTATGGAGGTTCCTTAAGAAACTAAAAATAGAGCTACCATAAGATCCAGAATCCCACTCCTGGGCATATATCCAGAGAAAACCATAATTTGAAAAGATATATGCACCCCAGTGTTCACAGTGCAGTACTGTTTACAATAACCAAGACATTGAAGCAACCTAAATGTCCACCGACAGATGAATGTATAAAGAAGATGTGGTACATATATACAATAAAATATTATTCAGCCATTAAAAAGAATGAAATAATGCCATTTGCAGCAACATAGATGGACCTGGAGATTAACATACTAAGTGAAGTATATCACACAAAGACAAGTATCATATGATATCACTTATATGTGGAATCTAAAAAAAAATGATACAAATGAAATTATTTACCAAACAGAAACAGACTCACAGACTTAGAAAACAAATTTATGGTTATCAAAAGGGAAAGGTGGGAGGAGGGATAAATTGGGAGTTTGGGATGAACACGTACACACTGCTATGTTTAAAATAGATAACCAACAAGGACCTACTATACAACAGAGGGAACTCTGCTCAATATTCTGTAACAACTTAAATGGGAAAACAATTTTAAAAAGAATAGATACATGGATATGCATAACTGAATTGTTTTGCTGTACACCTGAAACTAACACAACATTGTTAGTCAACTATACTCCAATATAAAATAAAAATTTTTTTTAAAATAGATGGGAATCATAATCCTTTTCAAAAAAGAGAAGTAAATTTGAGGGAACACATATTCCGAGGTTGTACACCAGATGATGAAGTATTCCACAGAGCAACTGGAAAGCTGGAGGAGTTGAATTCCTGTCCAAAGTATGGCTGAGTAAATTGAATAATGAAACATTTTTTATCCACTTTAACTCCACAAAAAATTCTGTATTTTTGTTAAACTGATGCCACTCAAATTATCTTTTAGTTTTATGATGAAATCATAGATTCGTGAATATTATTTCTATATAGAATTATAAAAAAGACAATGAGAGACAAGAAATGCATGAGATGCTTTAATTAAGCATAGGATTAAAACTGGGAGCCAAATTTGACATCAGATTAGTTCTGAATATCGGTTTCTCAGTTGGATAGAAAGAGTTATTTAATTCCAATCACATCCATGCAAAATAAAACTCAGAAAAGAATTCTGTATAAAACATTGGAATCTGTCAGACTATGTTATTTTTCTCTATTTGTATGCAGAGACTAGGCAAGTCAGACTGCAGACTGAAACTTTGTCGATATCATTGTACCTCACTTATTAAGGACAGTTTGCCTGTACCTCTTATCCAAATAGCTATCGTCTTCAATCAATAGAATGTCTGGTGTTAAAATTCTGGCACTACTGAATAACAAATGATGCAAAGGGTAAATTTTCTCACCTAGATATAAGATAGGAATAAAATATGTTGCAATGATTATTTAATGATTTTTCTTATAAAACTAAAAGCATAAATTGTAGTTCTTGTTCCAAAAAAAAAAGAAGGCACCGATTGCTCTAAATAGAAAGTCAAGACTCTAGAAATAGAACTAGAACTGTACTGTATATATATTCACCTCTATGTTTTGTCATTTTGTATTCAAATATAAAGTGGTACATGTGGAGAAAATGTCCTTTTGTCCTTAAATTTTAAGGCAAAATACTCAATTAACTCATGTCAGGTTTCAATGTGATACCATATGACACAGATATACTTTCACTTTTCCTCCTCAACATCAATATTGTAATTGATAAAAATAAGGCAGATGTAGAACTATAAAGCAGTAATCCATGGGTGGGAGGGGGACAAATTGAAGTTTTTGAGGAATTAGAATGTAGGGCAGTAAAAATATTGCTGTAACTTTCCTAACTCTGTTTCATTTTGTAAAAAACTAATTTAATATATACATAGAACATTTCTTAAAGTTTCTGGCATGAGGAGTAGCATGTTACAAATAGTCCTATATTTGAACTCAACTGTACAGCTATGTGAAAGTCAATTAAGCTGTTTGAGCTTAACGTATAGAGTGGGGAAAAGTAAGACCTATCTCAAAATATTGATGAATTAAAGAATGCATATAAAGAGCCTAGCATAGTTCTTGGTACATAAGTGACATTCAATTTTTTCAAGTGTTTATTGTTATTATGGTTGTTTTTAATGTTTACTAACAGAAAAGTTATTAGAACCTCTATAAGCTATTCTGGTGCTTATTTTAAACAGAGTGTATTCAACACATTTTGAGAATATGTTCTATACAAAGCAATGTGTTAAGGGCTGTGAGAGATATTGATACAAAAAACAGGGAACTTGTTTCCATCTTATTGTAAATGTGGAATTGAAAATGGATGAGAGGACTTAGCTAGAATAAAAACTAGAGTTATTTTGTTGTCACTTTTGTAACTGAATACAACAGAAGAGTCCTGTGCATTCTGGAAGTTTTAGCATGCATGAGACAATCAGTGGCCTTCCTCTGCACACTTCTTGATTATGGAAGGTGTACGATGGGAAATAGATATTTGGTCTTTGTCCCTAGTTCCTGACACAGAGCTCTTAAGTCCTTTGTAAATTCCTGAGTGACAGGAGCATCTTTTGTTTTAGTGAGGTAATTCTTGGTGGGCCCCAAGGTAGCTTCAGGATGGGGACTGGTCACCAGAAAGGCCAGGCACAATTAGAGGTTTGAAACTTTCATCCCCACCCCTTTATCTCTGAGAGGGGAGAGAGACTGGAGGTTTAGTTATCACCAGTGGTCCATGATTTAATCAATCATGCCTATGTAATAAAACCTCCATCAAAACCCCTAAATAATGGGGTTTTGAGAGCTTCCAAGTTGGTAAACACAAGGAGGTGTTGGGAAGGTGGTGCACCCCACCTTCCCAAATACCTTGCCCTGTGCATCTCTGGCTGTTCCTGAGTTGTATCCTTTATAATAATCCAGAAGTCAGATTTTCTAGGACTAGTTAAACAAAGCTAACTTTAACTACAAAATGTCACAAAGATGTACAAGGAATAGCAATAGGTATAGGATTATTTGTCTGGAAAAGAAACATTTGCCTAATAACTGCTTTAAATAAACAGTTAAATAACTGCTTTTAAAAGTTTTATTTGATTTCAATGATAGAAAAATAACAGATTTCAATTTTATCTGGACTTACTGAGTCTAAAGATAAAGATTAAAACTTAAAAGGTGTTCTTTTACAATGATGTAGGGAAAATTGCACATGGTTTAAAGAATGTAGAGACTAAACTACTTTCAATATTTCCTGACATATTCAATCATTTCACATTTATCTAATTAACAGATGGGTATGATAATAGATTAAAATCTCACAGCTTGTATTCCCATTAGTCAGTCATATATTCTTTAAGTATATAAATAGCAAAATTCTGACCCATAGATAAATAAAATTACAGAGTCATTCTTATGCAATTTTCAAACTAAAGATGAAAAACAGAAGTTGAAGAAATAGACCTAATGTTAATTCTCTCAAATAAACCAATATCAATTTTATTAACTTTTAAGTCCACAGAACTTTTACACACTCATTTAAAGAGCCAAACTATCAATAATATGACAGAAGAACCTATCTGTGTGAATGCTTTGGATAAACATTTTTTGTCATTTTTTTATCAAATAAAAATCTTAGCTACAGTTTCTAATGCCAAGGCAAGATTATTCTTTACATGGAATGAGAACATGCCTAGAAATGTGACATCTAAAGAGCTCTCAGCACTGTTGACTCATATTCTGTAAGTTTTCATATCCTGAAATTGACACAGGTAGTACCAGATGGAAATAGTTTCTTTGATTAGATTAACATAAGGCCACAGGTTTGCCATTGGAGAGTGTGTTCATGCGATCCCCTAACTCACACAGATTGTGTGCTATGACTTTCTATTCATTCTCCTTCCCTCCTCTTTTCCTCCCCTCTTTCTGATTTCAAGTGTTCATCTGCAAACACTCACCGCTATTTCCACTAAAATATTCTGTTGTCCAAAATTTCTATACAAAATATTCCTACTCCAAAGGACAATGATGGAAATAAAAATAAGTGTAGTAGAAAAAGATCAGTATGTAGCTAACCGTTATCATAGTTAAACAATAGTACCTGTAAATACTATCATAATCATTGCTTTTGAAAAGGCTGAAAATTAAAAAGGAAAACCATTTCAAATATAAAAAAATAAAAATAGATTTAATTTACAGATAAAAGTAATGAATGCTTTTGGATAAATAATTAAGAACAAATAACTCCTAAGAAAATGAAAATCAAAATTGCATATGAAAACAGATTATTCTAGAAGATTATATAAAGGAAATAAAATCATACATTCAGTAAGAATTAATGAGTTCTTATTAAGTATTAAGTCAGCAGCAAGGATGTTAATTTTGACTATGACAATGGGGTAGTTTGCTGTTTTCTGTTTCAAACAAGAATAGAAGAAAACTAATTTGCTCACTGAGAGCACTAAATTATGAAGTGGTTTCCTCTAGAAATGTGCTTTCATTTTTACTGTTCCTACGTCCAAGATAATACACAAAATGTATTTGTTGATCCAGTTCTTGGTTAACTTTGAATGATCTCTTAGAAATCTTTTTAGTTTCCCACAGGCTCAAAACAAGAGAAATAATTAAATCTTTCTATTTGTATCACAGAAAAATTTGAGACTAATACAAGTTTATACCCCATAGAGCTAGCAATAATTGCAACCAAGAGGTGGGAAAAAATTAGGAATCAAGAAAAGAGTAATTCCTAATCGTTGAGTTCTCACTATTCACCGTCAGGAAAGCAGTGCTGATTAAAAGTGCTCAGAGTGCCATCAGAACTGTGTCAGGCCAGGGGGGCACTGATTTTCAACTCACAGCAATATCATGTGAGCATTTCATTTGAAAAGTACATGACCCAGTCCTGAAGAAATATTTTACGTATTTATTTGCCTTGAACTTAACTCAGGATTTTTTCCATCAAAGGGCCATGATTTCAAGACAGCTTTCCAAGAAAATAAATTGTCCTTTTAGTGTGACAATGAAGAGCCCAACAGTCTAGGAACTTTCTAGTTGGAGTATATTGAAATTGAAAATGATGGTTAAGTCTAAAATATATAATTCACCCTAGGTTCAATCCACATACCACAAAACAGAGAATGCACTAAAGAATTTCCATTCAACACACAAATATTAAAAGTGATTAAGTGTAGCTACCAATCAGATTTCTGTTATTATTTAACTGACAACATCATCAACAATGGTTTAAAACTGATGGAAAGACTATAAGAAATCAAACTAGGCATCAGTAAACCACTGAAAAAAACAAATGTGTAGATGACAGTGAGATGTAAGCAGGTAACATTAGTTTGGAATCAGCACTTTATGACAAATAATTTTTTTTGGATTTTTAAAATTCAAAAAAGAAGCCAAAGTACCATTACCAAACATAATACCTTTAATTAAAAATTACAAATTCAATGCAAGTAATTATCACTGAGTTGTACATTAACCTTCATTCAGTTTTCAGTTGTTCATTGAGCTGAAAATTCACTATTCTATACCTCAGTTTCTTCCTCTGTAAAATCATATCAAATAAGGTTGCTATGAAGATCAAGTGAGTCAATACATGTAAAGCAGTTGCCCTGGTTCCAGGTAAATAGTCAAGTAATAGCACATATCATGACTCCAATATGAAAAAACTGCAATTTACTATGAGCCCTATTATTTTCTGGGAGCATTCTATTACTTTTGATACATTTTCACGAATCCTCTAGTGGCCCTAAAAAATTTTATTATCCCTGATTTATAGGAAATAAGCACAGACAGATTTGATAGCTTACAAATTTAGTTAATAGAAAAATCAGGATTAAAATGAGTGTTTATCTGACCCGAAAGCCCATATAATTTCAACTATACCAGTGGTTCTCAAACCTTAGCATACAAAAAAATCTCCTGGAAAGCTTGTTAAAATAGTTTCCAGTTCCCATCACGAGAGATCCTGAGGGAGAATGTTGAGGTGATAGCCATAAATTTGCATTTGAGACAACCTTACAAGTAATACTGATGCTCCTGGTCTAAGGACCACATTTTTACTGAACTATACCATAGAGTCTCTCAGAAAATGCTTGAGAAACTGGTAGTAATTACTTCCCTGTGTGAGGTACCTTTATGAAAACCTGTAGACTCATCAAAATGCTAGATAATGCATCTATATTCAATTTTATCATTTAAAAATTCAGGCGAAAGTTTGGCTTTAGTATTGTATCTGAGCAAATTGTATTGCCTCTTTATTAGATGGGTGTGTTGAATCCCTTTCCCTCCAATAAAAAAATCATTCTCAGACCAATATCGGTTTCCTAAATTCTCTAGCAAGCCAAATGTTAGAATTTCCAGAGAAATCTCTAAACAGGGAGATTTTATGAACTCTATATTTAAAATTAAATAATTGATAAGATATGCAAATGAACACAATACCCATGCTAGAATGCTGTTGTCTCCACTGCTATAGATACAAAACACACTCAATACACATAAAAATTTCAAATGGTTCTTGGTAAGAATTCTCACTGATTATTGATTCATTTCTATGCGGGCACTTTTACCTAGATGAAGGTATTCATCTATTCTAGTCTTAAATGCTTCAAGGAAAAGATGCAACGAACCTCATGGGTAGTAGATATTACCTTTTTTGATTTATCTAAATACATCTTCTGATCAAAGAGCAATAAAGAAGACCAATGAAAGAGAAAGTACACAATTAATTAATTAAACAAATTTTTCAACAGTTCTATTTCTCAGAAAGGACTCTAGGGGTCCTTAATCTGGGATCTATGGACATTCCTTCCCCAAAGTAGTTGATCTGTGAGCCTGAAACCCTAAGTAACTATTTGCATATTGTTGACAAGTACAGCTTCCATCAACTCAGTGACTCAAAACAGGTTCAGAACCATTGATTTGCCTCATGAATTCTGTCTTCCTGCAAAAACTCATTCCTCCTAGTTGTGCCACTGAGAATTTTACAGTCTAAAACTTTGATACCCCTTCAACGTATCAGGCTTTTTTATTAATTTCAAAGCAGGAATCCTGTCCTCCCCCAATTGACAAGTCTTCTCTTTTATAGACTAAAGATTTTCCCCACCATTCCAATTTGATGTGCTTTCTGTATACTTGTGAATTTTCTCTCTTTCAGGCTTCCTAGGTATATATATTTGAGGCATATTACTAACCAAAGCATTTTTAGTAAACTGAATTTATGTAATTAATTTTCTATTATTGTAAATCATACCAAGTATAAGTTATATGTAATTTATTGTTCTGCCAGTATTTACAATAATAGAAAAGGATAGCATTTTATATATTCCCTAACTTTAGCCCTGTTCTATTTGGCCTATTGCTTAATCTCATGCTGGAAAAAGATCTTCAAACAATTCCATAAATATTTTACATTTTTCACTTGCTCTGTGTTAATGTACTCAGCTGCATTTCATAATAAATAATACAGTCACACAAAATAGAAAGAGTATACATTTATTAATACAAATAGGAATATTCGTGCTTAATCTAATTAAACATTCTTTTGTTCTTAACGGCAAAAATTTTTAAATCTTTTCTCCTAACTTGAAAGGACCTTTCACACAACCTGCAGCAGCAGCAGTTTTTAAATTGTCTGTTTCTAAACTGCACATTGTGCTACGAGGTTAAGTACAGCAGCATACATGAAGAAAATGAAAATGTAAGAGTGTCCAGGGACAATATATATTTTAAGAACTGATACAGGTAAAGAAAAAAAGGACTCGGAGAACAGAGAGGATAGAGAATTGCCAAGTAGACTGCAAATTTTACTGTTTTCAGGGATAGTGATTATAGCGCATTGCCCTTTGGAGTATCATGCATAAGACAAGAGGGCATTTATTATCCTTATTATTTAAAGGTACTAAAAGTTGATTTGCCATAAAAATAACTAGAAAAACTTAAAATAAAAATACATTTAGGTTAACAGTGAATCGTGACTACCCATTACTTCCTCAACACATATCTATTGCTCATTTGGTTGACACTCAAAGGAACCCCAAATATAATTGAATTTTAATGAGAGAAAAACTAGAGAGAGAGGACAAAAGTAAATGTTTGATGATTGTTCAAGCTAAGAATTTTGCCCAGCATTTGACCTCTTAGTCTTTGTAAGATCTATAATGATGCTAATCATAATTTTACTAAATGTCATAACATATTTACTGAAGACTTACAATGTAACAGTCACTGTGCTTAGTATCTTAAGTGTGTTACCTCATTCACCACTGTCAAATAGGTCAGGGGTTGCCAAACTAGAGCCTGGGGGCTAAATCTGACCTGCCACCTGTTTTTGTAATGAAATGTTTACTGGAATACAGTCATGCTTATTCATTTATATATTGTCTATAGCTGTTTTCATCATACAACGGCAGAGTTGGATAGTTGTAGCAAACCATATGTTCTGCAAAGTCTAAATTATTTGCTTATATGGCCCACTACGGGAAACGTTTGCCAACTCCTAATATAGATTTATTGATTTGCTTTTCTTACGTTGAGGAAACTAAGGTATCCAGTCTACTGTGGTAGGCAATGTTCTATAACTAACCATAAAAAAACCAAAACATTCATTGGTTAAATAACGACCATATAATAACTCTCTCAATAGGAAAATGTGTAGCCCTTCCCTCTATGGCCCACATCTTGCAGCAAACAGTGAAGTCATAACATGTGAATTTTAGAAAATTTAAAGTAAAGTAATCTATGAAACTTGTATTTTGAAATGTATTATTTGAAACTGATGAATAAGAAAAATTAAAGGGACAAAGTACTTTTATCTTAAATATTTGCTCCTCCAAAAGGCTTTCTGACAGCCTTCTCTGAAGAACTGTTGCAATTGATTCTCAGTTCCTGTCTACTGCATCACCCTGTTTATTTAATTAAAAATTTTCACAATTTTTAGCTGTCTTTTTTATTTGTCAAGTTACTGTGAATCTTCTTCCATTCTGATATGTTTCATTAGGGCAAGGATCGAAACTATCGTGTTCATCCCTGTATCACCAATGCCTCAAAGAGTAAGTGCTCAACTACCATATGCTAACACATATATACGGAATCTAAGAAATAAAAAAAAAATTTTTTTTTAAATGGTTCTGAAGAACTTAGGGCAGTACAAGAGTAAAGACGCAGACATAGAGAATGGACTTGAGGACACTGGGAGGGGGAAGGGGAAGCTGGGACGAAGTGAGAGGGTGGCATGGACATATATACACTACCAAATGTAAAATAGATAGCTAGTGGGAAGAAGCCTCATAGCACAGGGAGATCAGCTCAGTGCTTTGTGTCCACCTTGAGGGGAGGGATAGGGAGTGTGGAAGGGAGACGCAAGAGGGAGGAGATATGGGGATATACGTACATGTATAGCTGATTCACTTTGTTATAAAGCAGAAAATAACACACCATTGTAAAGCAATTATACTCCAATAAAGATGTTAAAATAACTGGAGGATACAGGGAGGGGGAAGGGTAAGCTGGGACAAAGTGAGAGAGTGGCATGGACATATATACACTACCAAACGTAAAATAGATAGCTAGTGGGAAGCAGCCACAAAGCACAGGGAGATCAGCTCTGTGCTTTGTGACCACCTAGAGGGGTGGGAAAGGGAGGGTGGGAGGGAAGGAGATCCAAGAGGGAAGAGATATGGGGACATATGTATATGTATAACTGATTCACTTTGTTATAAAGCAGAAACTGACAAACCATTGTAAAGCAATTATACTCTAATAAAGATGTTAAAAAAATGATGTTAAAATACATATATATATATATATTTGAAGAAAAACAGGAAGTAAAGGAGGTGGAGGAAGAAAAATAAAAAGAACAAACGCCTGGGGGGGGTGGGATGGGGAGGGTGGGAGGGAGGGAGATGCAGGAGGGAGGAGATATGGGAACGTGTGTATATGTGTAGCTGACTCACTTTGTTATAAAGCAGAAACTAACACACCATTGTGAAGCAATTATACTTCAATAAAGATGTTTAAAAAAAAATAGACAAGGAACTGAGAGAAAAGACTTTTAGGCGGAAGAGAAGAATGAACACAGCCAAAGAAAATGTTTGCTTTGCTCTTCCATTGTTTATTGCTATGCATAGAATAGAACAGAGTAGAATAGAATAGAATAGAATAGAATAGAATAGAATAGAATAGAATAGAATAGAATAGAATAGAATAGGAGTAAAACATCCTTAAAGAAAGAATACAGAAGAAGAATTTGAGGAATAATATATTTCCTGTAAATGTTGATCAACTTCTTTCACCTAAAGTAGTCATTTATGAATAAATTCTAGCATAAGACTATCTTACAAAGGAAAAGAAAACAGAATAAATATGGTTGTAAACCTGTAATTGCAGAACATTGGAATTTTAAAGGGCTGGCAGGAATAAATTTCCATTAAGAGTGAACCTAAATGAAACTACTAAACAGGGTGTCGATCTAAAACTGAGCAAGAGTAAAATGGTCTAATGAGTCATGAAATTTTATGAAACTAGTAAAACTACTATATCTAAATAGCAGTCCTTGAATCCAAAAAGATGCTATCTTGTTTTCAGAAATAATCCAATAATCTTTGGGCATTATTAAAATTGCATAGGCAAGTTTTACCTAGAAAAATAATGAGAAATTTTAAGTGTTTTGAGACTAGAGTCCTTGTATTCTACCACTTAGTGTCCTGTTACTAACACAGTACTAAGAATAGAATCCATCCATTCAACAAATAAATGGATACGTATTTCCGAGAACCTACTACGTAACAGACATTTTCAGATATCATGAGGCGCCCTTCCTTCTAGGGTATCACACGCTCATGGGGAAGGCAGATAAGCAAACACACTATTTCTCTCTATAATGATGAGAGTCAGTGAAGATGTATTCTCAGAGTGCTAAGAGAGGAAGACCTTAATAAACACAAAAATAATTAAAGATCACGTGAATGACAACAAGCAATATTGTTTGGTATAGAAAGGAAGTCAGCCCAGCCACCATCACTTGTGTCTGGCAGCCACCCAAAGACAGGAAGAAGAGAGAAATAGCTTTATAGTGGAAAAAAGGGAAGGTTTCAGTATGCCCTAATTGGAGACTATTGGCATGGGGAAGTTATAAGTGGACTAACTAGAAGTGGGGAATACTCTGTGATTGATTAGGGGTGCATATTTGGCTCTCTCCAGTTGATCCTAAGTTGGAAGCGGGGGCAAAAATTAGGGAAGCTGTCAGTTATTGATCAAGAACTGGTTGGTTGGTTGCTGATTGCTACAAGGGTTGTTGTTTGGCTGTCTAACTGATTGCTACAGATTGTGGATCAGAGTTCTGTTTTTATACATTGTCTACTTGTATATTCAGTCTCTCAAGTGCATATTGATGGTGAAGAAGAACTTAATTAACAAATTAGTTTCAAAGTCCAACTAACTTGCCCTCTCATTTTCCTTCCTCTCTTATAAAGTGAATCTAACTTATACTTTTAAAACTACATATAAAAGAAGTCATTAGCTAATGAAAACTTGTTTAATTTCCGAAAAGACTGAGTTATAATGTGGGAAGATCAGTGCTACTGCATAGAGAATAATAAATGAACAGATTGGCCAATTCAGAGGCTTATGATAAAAAAACTATTTTTTAAAAACTAAACATGACAACTCATAATGGCTGTACTGGTACATTAATGATTATATTTTAAATTTAAAAAATAACTAATGTCTCTAGTTAACAAAGTGGGAGGCACTATTATCACCTATCAAATAATTATATTTATCACATATCCCCCATGTTTCTATAATTTCTCTTTTTAGTTTCTAATCTGGAAAACATCTTTTTTTGATGCACAGTTTTACTGCTTTTTGTTTTTTAGTTCACTTCATCTTCCTTTGTCTTGATTCTCAACAAAACAACAATTTTAAAAAGGAGTAAAAAGACTGCAGAACAAAAACCTATTCAACCACCTAAGAACTACTTGAGAGTCCAGATGGTGGATCATGTAGGGGGAAGGGGAAAAACAGTTATATGTACCACATACCCTGTTACTTGCTGCAAGATTACTTAAAATAGCAGATATTTTGCATTTTTGTTATTGAAGACATGTTGCTGAAGGCCGATTTATAAGTGACAGACAAATGTTCAAATGTACTCATAATATGCCATTATGTATGTATCTTCCTTACCACATATATTTTCTTTCTACTGCTCACAGTTTTAAAATGTAAAACACAACTTAATATAAACTTAATGGTTCATACTCAATATACTTTCCCAATTTTATATATAAATTATACCAGCTTTTGCTATCTTGCTTCAAATAGACTTCAGGAAATATGTGAATTGCTGAGCTCAAAAACTTAAAAGCAAATTATAGTTTCTGATGCAAAGTCATACACTTCTCAAATTGTTATAAATTCAGAAGAAAATGAAGAAAATGATAAGTTCTGCTCTTTAGCAACTTCAGGGGCATCTCAGCTTTTGTTAGCAAACTCTTTTTATATAGGCTGATAAACCTGTAGGTCAAGGTACTTTCTCCTTCGACTAAGTGCCACAAAATATGCCAGCTCATATTGGAGGAACTGAGCACTTAATAACTTTAAGATTGCTATAGCAAGGGATATTAACACTGAATATGTGATAACCACAAACCTTCATATATATCTAATTATCTCATTTGTTCGTGGTTCTTCAAAACAATGTTAACTTCGAGTTCACAGACACCCTTCAAGGATTCCACAAGTCTTTGAAATTTTATAAGAGGGCATTTTTCCCATACATTTTCTAAGATTTATTTAAACACATTGGTCATTTCAAATAATATTTTATCTCTATATTAATGTTAATACTTTGTCTTTTAAGTTAACATAATTTTACATTATGTTATACTTTATCTTATATTTTAATTTGATTTTATCTTTAATTTGATTTTCCAATTTTAAGTAAGGCCATAGGTTATTTTCATTTATTTCTTTCATCCATTCATCCTTATTACCACTATATAGTTAGGGTTTTTTGTTCCCAACAACAGAATACCTTCTAAGCAGGAAAGGATTTATTAAGGGCATTAGGTAGCTTAAAGAATTTCTATCTCAGACAAAGAACCAAATTTGGATGCTAGACAGCTAGGAAAATTGCAGTCAGAACAGAACTTCAGTACTTTTCTAGTGAAAACTCCACTGTGGCTTCTGTCTGCCACCTATTACACTATGGATCAAGTATTTGACAGCTACAAGGCACCTGTGCCAGATATCTGCCACAGATATCTGCTCTTCCAGATCTACTTACCCTTCTCCACTCTGCCTTCTGCCCCGAGAAGCTGATCTTCCAGACTCCATTAACAGGCTAATGACCCCTGTAGCTTCTCCTTGGATAGACCAGGGGGATATTGGGAGAAGACTGGAAAGAAGAAAGAGTGAATTTGTGGCATTTATTCGTTTAGGTTCTTCCCTGTTCTGTTAGGTTGCCTCAGGATGGCTGTGGTCCTCAAGGCAACTTGCCTTACACAACTCTCTCTCCCTCTGGATTCCAGTAACCTTAGCACATTTCTCTTTCCCTTGGGATAGGGTCGAGGTACATCTCCACTGCTGTTAGACCAGGGTTCTTTCTGTATTCATTGAGATCTCTTACATACCACTCAGACCTTTACAATTAGTACCTTTGTAAATAGACAGTGGGTCATTTGTCTCCTGTTGATACTCAGACTGATCAAAACCAGATTTTCATTTTTGTTATTGAAGACATGTTTAGCTATCCCAGAAAAATCAAAATTCTCCCCCACAAGATGCTCTCTCCCTGCATTCAGCTATGTATAATGTAACTTATCCCTGGCTTCCAAATCTCAACAGTCAATCTGCCTGGTAGACCTCAGATAACATGAAGAACATAAGCTGCAAGGAGTTTGGAAAATTTAGTTTTAGGTTTTAAGCCTCAATAATTTAGGAAAACATACCCGAAGGGGATAAAGCAGATACTGCATGAGCCAGCATACCATTATATACTATAAACACTAAAATTTACACATAAATATTTATGAAAAGTTGACCTCCTATGGAGCAGTAGTATTTCCTACAATATTTATCATGTATAGGCTTTGCCTGTATTGTTTTATGTAGATATTTAGATTAGTAATCAAAGAGAGCAACTCAGTAGTAACCAAGGAAATGTATATATTGACTATCAATAGCATAGTAAGACTTAAAAGGTCAGGTGAATACTGGTTTTGTTATTTTATATTCAGATTATTTTTATATATACAATAAATAGAATTGAAGTCTATTCTATCAAATGCATCCTCAAAAATGTAGATACGAGGCAGGTCCCGTTTCTTCCCTTGTGAATTCCTTGGGTACTGAAAATATTAGACAGTGGACAATGGACTGTAGTCACAGAGAATATTTTCAGGATGTAGTAGCTTGACAAGATAATAATTCTTCATTTCTCCAATGAAGAGACAGATTCTATTTCCTTAATCCACGAATATGGATGAGCTATGTGAATTGCTTTTGCCAATAAGTTATTAGCAAATTGTGGCACAAACAGAGATTTGAAAATCATTTGCACATTGAGGCTTAGCCACTTGCCCCTTTGGGGAGTTCTTGCTATCATCATCATATGAATAAGCCTTGGTCAGCCTGCTAGATGATGAGAAACACATGACTCAGCTACCCTATCTGTCCAGATATCAGCCAGCCAATCACCAGAAAAATTTGTAAGGTCATCCTAGATCAGCCAGCCCCCAGTCAACCTGCCAATTAACAGCAGATGCATGAGCTAGTCCAATTGAGATGAGCCAAGGCCACCTCAGATCAAAAGAGACACCACTGAACCCGGTTCATATTGCAGACCCGCAGAATCATGAGCTAAAAAACGGCTGTATTTTCAAGCCACTAAGTTTTGAGGTTTGAGGGTTTTTTACACAAACAAATTAGCTGATATATAAATAGGTACCTATAAGCGGTGTGCTGTTGTTGACTAACCTGAAATATGTGGCACTGGATTTAGGACTGGGTGGTAAATTAAAGCTGGAAAAGCAGTGAGGAAACTGTTGCAAAAGCTGAAGTAAAAGAACAGTTGGCAAAACTGTCACCTGCAGTGACACAGAAGGCAGAAAACTTACTGATACACTTGTTGGCATTACAAGATAGCTCCCAAGCAAAATGTTAAAAGTGTCAGTTGGCTTCTTTCAGCTTCAAGAATAAAGTGTGGCAAGAGAGAGATATGATAAAAAGGAACCATTCTGTTCTCAGGCAGAATTTAAAGGGAAAATGAAGCTGTAGGACTAGGCCTGGAAAACAAAACTGATTTTCATTTCCAGTATGTCCAACCAGCAAAATATTTTCAAAATAAAATGAAAACAAAGATCAAATCAAGGATGTGTCTGTAAAACCCTTTGTTAAAATCCTGAAAGACTCAAGGAGTGTTGAATGGCCTCTCCGAGATACACACAAGGCCTCTAAAAATAATGAGCGTGGTCACACAAAAGCTTAACCCCCCAAAAGGCATTTATTAACTCTACAGAGAGAGGCAGTTTCAAAAACAATTGAGATTTTGGATTTTATTGATTAGAGCGGACTAGAATCTGAAAACCCACAAAAAATTTATGGGAGGTTTATCAGTAAAAAGGGCCACTAGTTTAGCTGAAAAGAAACTGAGACTTAAAATTTCAACAACGAAAAATCCTCTGTATCTCAACACTCTATGGGAGGAAGCAAGCTAAGAAAGCTACTCAGTTGCAAACAAGGCAATTTTTGTGGGAAAAGCAAGAACATTTAAGAAGATAGAAGCAAGAGCCCACATGATGGTGTCAAGATTGATGGAGAACTATGGACCAAGAAACCACACTCAAACTTAGAAATTTTGCACTGGGAAGTGACTTCTATAGAGCAGAACTAAGCCCTAGTCAGAAAAACATTCCTGGCTCCAGAGTCAGAGACCCGACAGCATTTGGCCTGTGGGATTTCAGAATTGCATGAATCAGTGCCTGTTATCTGTCTCCTGCTCTTCATTTTTTTTTGAGTGGAAAAGTCAACTATAATTACCTTATCTATCCTTGTCTCACCATTGCATGTGAGGAACAAATAACTTGTAATTTTAGTTCACAGTTTTCTTTAGTTCATGAGAGCAAAAGGAACACATCCAAGAACGATATTCAGACCTTTTTAAATCGTGAGATTCTAGACTTCCATCTAAAGCTGGAACTCAATGAGGCTTTTGGGGAGTCTTGAGAGGAGATGTGGGTATTTTGAAAGTGAGAGGAAAGTGAATTAATTGCAATCAAAGGACAGACTGTAGTGGGTTAATAAAATGCTCACAATGATCCTATCATATAAAGGCAGAATCTATTTTCCCACCTCTTGCATCTAGGTTGGTCATGTAATTTGCCATGTAAATGAGATGCACACATGACACAAGCATAGGGTAGAAAAACTCTTGCATGTTTGAACTTACCTACTTGCAACCTGCACTGAGGACTTCTGTCACTGCCACCACGTGAATACACTTAGATTAGCCTATTGGTTGATAAGAGACATGTGACCTAGTCGTATTTATAACCCATCTGAGAGTGAGTCAAGAATCAAACATGTGAATAAAGTTATCCAGAATCAGCCAGGCCCAAATGGCCTGACAATTAACAGCTGAGGAATTAGTAAGCCCAGCTGAGTGCAGCACAGCTCAAGGATGGCCTTGCAGAAACTACCTAACCTAAGCAAAAAGTTATTTTAAGCCACTATATTTGTTACACTAGTTTGTTCCACAGCAAAGACAAGAAAATACACGGGACTAATCTACTTCGATATAGACACCTAGGTGTAATCTTGAAAGAATAACTTGAAAGTTTTCTATATGTCCTATTGAGAAGTCTGGAAATCTAGATTGCTGAAGATTAGATATTTTTGTTTGTTTGTTAAAAGGAAAACATTTTGGGGGGGAAAGTTGAAACTTGTTTTAAAACATATATCGACACTAGCCCGAGAAATACTATCTTAAAAACCAAAGAGAATAAATTATATTGGGGGAAAAAAAACGTAGAGTTAGAGTTGAAAAATGTTGGAGGAGGTCATTCAGAGGATGTGACTGCCTGTAGACGCAAAAGCTGAACCCAGGCAAGTGGAGGTTCCTCGCCCCCTCCTGTCTTTGGAAAGTACACTATGCTCACTGTTTCCACAGTGGGAGTCGTTCTCAAGGATGCAGCCTTGAAAGAACAATATGTTGTTGAGACCATCTGGACAGTATATGTAACTGAACCCAGTTAAGGCCTCTATATAAACTTTGTAGATTCTGGCAGGTGGGTGAAGACAAGAATCGTACATAAATTCTCTTACTTATTAGAACTGCCACCTATCAATCTGAAGTAGTCTGCCTTTCTTTGGTCTCTCCTTGCCCTCTGTATATGGGGCCCAATTTTCAAACCAACAAAAGACCTAGTAACCAATAAATATACAGGTGAGCTAGAGTATGTAACTTGACAGTTCTTTTCCTCTGCTGCTTATTAAGTAAAATAAGGGAGATTGGATGAGATGAAATCTGATTTTCCATCTAGCTTTAAAATATCTTTCCGATTCCATTTCAAATTTTGAGGCCTGTCTGACCATTATGCTAATAACAATGTCTTCCATAGCAATTGAATTCATGTAACTATATTCTTTGCTAGAGGTATGTATGGAAGATTTATATATATATTTCAAGAAAGAAAATATGCACATTCCTAACTTTATTTATCTATCTGTATAGAGAAATAGAGATCCGTATTTTCTAATATTAAGCAATTAGTAGTTTCACCAATCAGTCCATTGAAAAGTATTTATGAAATACCTATTACATGTACTGTATTGTGCTTGACACTTCATAGGATATAAGAGGTGTTAGACCTAGAAATTGACCTCAAAGACCTTACTATTAATTGGAAAACAAACATATTTACTTATTAGAAAGCAAACTACAAGCTAAAACATAATACATGACAAGTACCAGATATATCACATAGGTCAGTAGAGCTTAATGGTGAAGAGAGTCAGCTCCGGAGCCAGACTGGGGAAATCTGATCCTGGCTCCATCACTTACCTGATGTGCAGCTTGGACAAGTTTTTTGACCTCTCTGGGCCTATTTCCTAATCTATAAAATATATATATAAATCAACAGTACCCACCTCATAGACCATTATAGAGAATTAACATATACAAAAGGCCTACAACTGTTTAAATGCTAATACATATGAAGTCCTAAGCACAGAGAAAATGTTATGTAAGTATCGTGTATCTAAATGTAGACAGTAAGTGGCTGGGAATGATTAGCTACTCCACATGAACTGTTCTGAGAAGAAACAAAACCCAGCCCACCTATGCCTTAAATTTTAAAAATTAACAAATTTTTAATTTAAAAAGCCAGCCAACTTCCTGTTTATAATTTCGTACTCCATCTGTTAATCAGTTTTCAGAATTGGACAAAATTCCTTAAAATTTTTATTGCCTCAAATATTCCAATGCAGTTTTGTCATAGTAGTTTATATTATGAATGAACTCTAATGACAAGAAGTATGAAGGGCATATTTTCATCATAATGCTCATGTTGAGCTTACTCTGCTTTCAAATGGCTGTTAGAATCTATATAGCCATAGCTGATGCATTATGATAGGCATATACATGTAAACTCCCTATCTGTGCTGTGTGATAATGTATCTCTCCCAGGAGACTGACACCCAGTAGGCACCCAGTGAGTATTCTTGGAATAAATTACTGACTATGTTGAAAGTAATTTTAGATGCTGTAGGATACTAAAGGCAATATTAAAAAGTACAAAGCTAAGTAGGAACTATTATTCAGATGGGAGTTCATTTTTTTAACTACGTACACACATGAAACAAGTTCTGCAGGTAAAAAATTAATAACTCATCTCAAGTTAGTTTTAGAAATTACATTTATTTAATAATAAATTTAGGTTTCCAGAAATTTTCTCTTTGAAGTTATTTGGAGCTAATAAATGAAATGTTCACATATTGAGATATAGGGTAGTCATTTCTAGCTTATACATGAGTTAAGTTGAATTTTATGCTAGCTAAAATAGCCTATTTGTGGCCCATCATACGTACATTGTACATCTGCTTTAGTTATTTAAGAAAAGGGCACATGGACCAGAAGTAAAAAATGTCCATGTTAAAAATAAAGATTAAATGTCCCTCTTCCTGGGATGCCAATGCTGGTACTCCTCTGATGAAAAACACTCCTTTCCCAGGTGCCAAGGCCATACTGACTCACTGTGTAACATGCTGGTCTGTTCTTTTCTCAAAATATTGAAGAAATGTAATGCCGACTTTTTTAATGTTCTTTGCTCTGACAAGATGTAAAACTGAGCTGAAAACTCTGCTTCTCAGGAGCATCTTCTCAGAGTAATCTGGAAAGATGGCTTCCAGGCTAGTCCTTAGTTTGGCTCAAATAAAACTCTTTTCTATTCTTATTATAGATTGTTTATTGATTATTTTTGTTAACAGAGCCTAGTAGTTTATAGTGCCACAAAATTCACCTTGGAAGTGATTCTCAGCACAAGCCCGTGGCCGTAGGCCTTAAGGTGTAGTCTCTGGATTCAGCATCAGCATCACCTGGGTGCTTGTTAGAGACGAAAATTCTCAGGCCCTATCCCTGAACTGCTGAATCAGGAACTCTGGAAGTGGGCCCGGTAATCTGTGTTTTAATCAACTCTGCAAGTGTGTCTGTTGCATGCTAAATTGGGAGAACCCTGGCTTAGAGCAACTTTGTGCTCCTCAAGGGCTTTTCTTTCAGACTTCCAAAAGAATGACATTGTTCTACCTTGAAAGGAAATGACAATTCTTGGGTTATTTTGGGAATTGGTTCCAATACAAGCATACCACATTTTATTGCACTTGGCTTTACTGCACATCGCGGATTTTGCATTTTTTACAAATTACAGATTTGTGACAACCCTGCGTTGAGCAAGTCTACCGGTGCCATTTTTCCAACGGTATTTGCTCACTTTGTGTCTCTGTGCCACTTTTGGTAATTCTTGCAATATTTCAAACTTTTTTATTACTATCATGTCTGTTATAATGATTTGTGATCAGTGATCTTTGATGTTATGTGTCAGAAATATTAGGATTCACTGAAGGCTCAGATAATGCTTAGTATTTTGGCAATAAAGTATTTTTTAATTAAGATATGTACATTGTTCTTTTAGAAATAATGTTATTTACATACTTAACAGACTACAGTATGGTGTAAACATAACTTCTATATGCACTGGGAAACCAAAAAATGCATGTGACTCGCTTTATTGCGGTTGTCTAGAACTGAACCTACAATATCTCTGAGGTATGTCTGTGTTACAAAAATAAAAATACAAAAAGGCAAGCTCAGTCTTATTTTCTAAAAACAATAAAATGGAACTGTTATACCAGGAAAATTTTTTCAAACACTTGGGCAGGACTTTTTTTAATGTGTTTTACCACATAACTTATGCTAAACATATTTTTTTTCCCTTTTTTTCATAACTGTTGTTTTAGTGAAGAGAACAAGAAATATCACATAGTACACAGGGCAAAGTCACCAAAGAAAAAAAGCCAAAAACTGAAGGTTGAAGAAAAGGTTAGTACTGAATTTCATTTCAAGTACATAAAGATTTACAAAGCCACAAAATTCATCTAAGGAGGAGCTTGCATAAAATAATTTATATGTAAAATGGAAGAACTGATTTTCCCAATTTAACTTCCATTCAGAGACACACTTGTAAATTAAAAGCAGAGTAAAGGCAGGGGTAAGGGGGAGACAAAGGGAATTTAGAATCACAGTCTTAGGGACTTCCCTGGTGGTGCAGTGGATAAGACCCCATGCCCCCAATGTAGAGGGCTCAGGTTCAATCCCTGGTCAGGGAACTAGATCCCACATGCATGCCTCTACTAAGAGTGTGCATGCCACAGCTAAGGAGCCCATGAGCCACAACTAAGGAGCCCATGTGCCACAACTAAGGAGCCCGCCTGCCACAACTAAGACCTGGTGCAACCAAATAAAAAATAAATAAAATTTTAAAAAAAGAATTACAGTCTTAAACTATTGCCAAGGTACTGTCTACATTACCATTTTTAAAAGCAATTGAGCATCTGTATAGGGAATAGCAAAGTATTAGCCACTTTGGGAATTAGAATCTAGTATAGCTCCTGTTTTCACAGAGGACACAATCTCCTTTGCAATGAAAGTGCATATTAAATGCCCTAGAGAGAAAACATGAATTTCATACTCTAAGGAACAATATCATAGCCAGTTTTTTTCCAATGGGCCACAAAAATAGCTCTATTTTATCCAGTAAGATAAGATGATGTTGGTATATAATGCCTCAAACATATAGTAGGTGCTTTGTAAGCATTGTTATTAAACCTTACAGTACATTCTATTATCTTTACTTTCAAGCTGGAAATATCAGCTCCTTAAATGGCTGTGTTAATATACCAAGGAGAAGGAGTTACTGAACAAGAAAAAGAGAAGACACAATTGTCCACTGTGATAACAACAAAGGTTTCAGAGTTTGTCGTAAGAGGATTTAAGTCACCTAATGAGGAACAGTGGGAGACTATGGGACATATGATAATGAAACTGTAAATAAGAAGCAATGTATCAGGAGAATTTATTGAACTCCAGAGCCACGTAAGTTGTTCCAGAACATGTTAGCATGTACAGAAGGAGGAAACAAAAGCCTGCGAAGCTTAGGTTTCTTCTCTGATGGGTGGGAGGATAAGATATGTATAAAAAAACTCAGTACAAGGTAAGTGCCAATTTTATGATGGATGATGAGGGCTACAGGGGTCAATATCAATCAAAAAAAGATTTACATTGGCAGGTGGTACCAAAGTTAAGTTGGTGTGGGATTCCTTCTTCAGCTGTTTATTAAGGATAAAATCATTATCTCTCTTGCTGCTTTCCTTTTCCTTCTCTTCCCACACTCCCCAAACCACAAATATTAAAGAGTTTACAGTGGTAAGGTAGAGGTAATATGATTTAAAAAGTTATAAAGAGAGTAAATGATAAGAGAACAGGGTATCATCAGTAGTCTGTTCTAAGAAACAATCAACCAAATAAGTGGACAGGGGCAGAGAAGGAGAGGAAAGGGCAGGAGGCAACTTTTCCATACAAAATATCAATGGTTCATCATAAAGACAAAACTCAAATCTATAGAACTAATTAGAATTGCCACCAAGTTTGTCAATGGAACTGTAATTTTTACTAACTCACACTCAGACATCCTAAAATGGTTTAAAAGGGATTTTGCACACATTTTATTATTAATTCACACAAAAAAAACTTGGGTAGAAAACAGCTGCTCAAAAAGCTTGAGTGACTTGAGTAAAGGCTAACAGCTAGATGTTGGATAGAGCCAGAACTTGAAGCCAAATGTTCGAAACAGTGCTCTTTGAAGAACCAAAGGTGAAGACGTTCTGGTCTATATTACATTAGAAAATGAGTTCTGAAGACGGAATTAACTGCCATTTGTTGAGCACCAACTGTGTGGTAAGTGTTTTGCTCTCTGAGAGGTCTCCCAAGCCAGCTGGTGAGTCCTAGGACCCATGTATTATTATATGAGCCTGTGCTCATATAATCAATAGCCTCCTCCTGTCAATACCCCTAATAAATAGAAGGAGGTGGAAGTGATGCTGTATAACCTCCCAGGCTGGGTCAGCTCAGAAAAGACAATAGTGTTTTTGCTTCTCTCTCTCTCTTTCTCTCCAGCATCTCAACCACCATGCTCTGAGGAATTCAGGCCATATACAGAAGCCGTATGTAATTGTTCTAGACCACAGTCCCAGCTGACATCCCAGCCAACATCCAGCCTAATCTCCAGAAATGTGAGTGAGGAAGACTTGGCCAGGCACTGTCTGACTGCAACACATGTAGACCCCGAGTGAGAAGAGCCACCTCGAACTCAGTCAGCCCTCAGAGCCATAAGGAATCAAATAATTGTTGTTGTTTTAAGTCATTAAGCTTTAGGGTAATTTGTTTTACAGCGAAGAACAACCAGCACTTCATTTTTTACCTGCATTATTTTGTTACAGAAAGCAACTAGTTCAACTTGTAGGTTCTCTGTGGAAACCAACCAGATGATAAATATGTACTACCTGGTGAAGTCTGAAGCCTCATTGTGCGTGAACAGGATTGTGAGACAATGGCAGGGATGGCTACGTAATTTGTGGGCCCCAGTGCCAAATGAAAATGTGTGGACCCTTGTTCAGAAAGCAGGAAAAAAGTGCTCTTCATGCACATGGAAAGCTGGCTTTCTTTCACAGATTCTTTAACCTTTTGTTTTTTTATTTGCTATTTCATGCCATTTTCAGTAAAGAAAAATTAACATTTTAAATGATGCGCATGATTTTTACTGTTTGTATTATGCGATGCTAGTTTCAAATGCAAATATCAAAGCATTGAACTTATATGTGGAATCACCAAAATTACACAATTCATATTATATGGCTCCTTCCCAGAGGGTACCACAGGCTGATAGAAGAGAGAGATGCAAGCCAGACTGAGAAAACCTGGAAGAAAAAAGAGAGGACCCTGGCCCACCCCAGGGTAAAGCCAGCCTAGGGAGTGTTCTGGGGCACAAGGACTGTGGGGAGAGTGTAGACCCTAACAGGTGACAGGTGTGGGGTTGTCCAGTGATGCAGGGCATAAGTGCTGGCCTGCAGCAGATCCCAGAGCTGTTCCATGGAGGAGGCGGATTTGGAGAAGTCAGCCCCGTGTCCCTCTGGTGCATGGGCAAGCCCACCATGACACACAGGCGACCCTGAAGGATCTTTAAACTTCTGTGCTGGGAGGCACTCATACCTGGATTAAGGGTGGGCAAGAGGCCAGACGCAGTCTCCAGTGGATGGATCAAGGAGCAAGGGCTGCTAGTCTGGGGTAGGGATGGTTAATGTCATTACAGGCCCCAAGATGCTGCAAGTTCCAGGCACCCACCCCGACCTTCCTGCACCCACACCCAGGCCCCGGTCAGGGAGGGAGGATGGCAGAGATCACAGGGTAGGTGTGGGGAGAAGGAGGTGAGTAGGGCCCAGGTGGCCAGGGAGTCAGGGAGCAGAGAGAACCAGCCAGGGAGACTGCAGGGAGCCAAGGCTCCAAGCCCCTGTGCTTGCTCCATCATCTCACGAGATTCCACTGACAAAACACTGAAGATGTCTGTTAGGGATCTTGGAATGGAAAAGAAGAAGTATTGCATAGTATACAATAGTCCCCCTTAATCCACCGTTTCATTTTCTAACATTTCAGTTAGCTGTAGTCAACCATGGTCCAAAAATATTACATGGAAAATTCCAGAAATAAATAACTTATGTTTTAAGTAGCCAGCCATTCTGAATAGCCTGATGATATCTCACACTGTCCCACTTAGTCCTGCCCAGATGTGAATCATCCCTTTGTCTAGCATATCTGCCCATTAGTCACTTAGAAGTCATCTGGGTTATCAGAGCACGGGTGTTCAAGCGACTCTTATTTTACTTAATAATGGCTCCCAAATGCAAGACTAGTGTTGCTGGCAATTCAGATATTCTTTTACTCTGCCTAATTTATAAATTACACTGTGTATAGGAAAAACATAGTATATATAGGATTTGGTACTATCTGCGGTTGCAGGCATCCACTGGGAGTGTTGGAACTTATCCCTTGCAGATGGGGGGAGACTCCTGTATATGCTAATATAATCCCTGGACTGGGAGATAGGGTTTCTGAACTCTGTTCTGTTCTCCATCTTAATTTTATATCTTTGGGGCACTGATCTTCTCATCTACAAAATGAAGGTTTGCTCTGTGATTCCTCAAGTCCAGTTATTTACTCTTTAATAAATATATACTTAGTGTCTGTTAGAGGCTGGGGAATGTGCTAAATCCTGAAATTACAGGGGTGGACAAAATCAACAGGCAGCTTATAATGCCATTAGGAAGAAGAATAGTCAATAAGTAATTACAAATGTAGTTCATCCCATAATAGAAGCACAGGAGACAATGGGAGCCCCTGGGGGTGGGGAGTCTTCCTACACACTTCATCCTCTTTGAAGTGTGTATAGGAAGACTTCCCTGAGGAAGGAATGTTTAAGATGAAACTGGAAGGATGAGCAAGAGTTAGTTAAGTAAACTGTTTCTTGGTTTGTGGGAGGGAGAAGAACAGGTTGCACAGAGACATGGAGAAAAGGCAGAAGGGCAGGGCATTCACAGCAGAGAGAAGAGCATGGGCTGCAGTACTGACTCTTGAACAGATACTGACTATGTGAGTAACACACAGCCAATGCTAACATACTTAGGGGAAAAGAAAGTGGGTTCGGACTGACACATGAGAATGTGATGACTTAAAACTGCAAACCAGCAGTGCGGTCTCAGAAGAAGGAAGGAGCAGACAGCAGACAAAACAAGTATTTTCCCCAAACACAAAATGGGAGATAAGGATTTGGGTTCAAGGAGTTCATTTTGGAACTTATTGCAGGAAGCTCATGGGAATGTAAGACAGGGAAAGGACGATAGCTAATAAAGGTTGCTCCATGGGTAACTGGAACTTATTCCTACTGGGGACCCTCTGAGAGATGGAATGGAACACTCCCTCAGAGTTGCCTCCTGTGGGGTAAGAACGCTGAGGTAGTCTCACAAACTCCCATCCTTCATTGGTTTGGGATTGCTCCAGGGCAGATAACTCCCCAGTACTGCTGGTCTGGCTCATCTGTGGGTACAGCATACTCGAGGACCAGAGAATGCCTCAAGCAGAGACCAAGAAAGCCATTGACATTTCTCCCTGAAGGTGAATTTCAGGGTGGCTGAGGGGATGGGAGAGGGGCACAAACACTGTCTGCTACAGTGTCTGATTGAGTGGCTCATTGAGCTGAGAGAGATAATGACATGGAGATGAGGATACAAGCAAATTCTGGAGAACACCATGGCCAAAAGGGGAGAGATATGGTGAGAGCTGGTGCTTTGTAGCTCTCAAAATAAATTCATAGATTCACAAAGTTTTAGCACTCAATATTTCCATTACCATCTTACTTGAGAAAACTGGACCTGAGAGGAGTTAAATCACTTGTCCAAAATTTCACAGCCATCAGGGGTCTGAGTCTCCTAACATTTGCCACAGTCTTCTTCTTTTTACCGTTACATTCTTCTTCACTAACATGGCTTTCACCTTGAAAAGAAAGAAGAAGAGGAAGAAAAAGAAGGGGAGGAGAGGGGGAAAGGAGAAGAGAAGAAGAAGAAGAAGGAGGAGTAGGAGGAAGGGAAGGACAAGGAAGAGAAGAAGGAAGAGAAGGAGAGGGAAAAGAAGAAGGAGAAGAAGAAGAAATGGGGATCGGCATGATCATCTTCATCCAGACAGGACATAATCAGTCCCTGGAAAATGGATTTACAAGTGAAGACAAAAGTCAGCAGTCAGAATGAAAAGACCTCCACCTTCTTAAAATGTATATAAATATTTTCCTGCAAGAACTCCCTCTTTCTCCATTTTCATATCTTCTATAATTCTGAAGAAGTACAACAAAAACATTTCCAGACAATTCTGCTACTGTGCTCTATATGTACATTAAGGTATATAGCATTTAAGGGAGAAAAACTGGATTTCCCCAGTTTGGTAATAAAGAGTGAGACTAAAATTTTAAGTGCAGCCATGTACCAGTAATCCTCCAAAGAATAAGCATCTAACAGAGGAACAAAATTCTACTAAACTCAGATACATCATGGGCTCCTAGGATATGATTTAAAGAGTCAAAAAAATCAATATTAACACAACATATAATCATTTTTAAGAGGACAAAGTTCTCAGAACTGTATTTTACTTGCAGTCTAAAATTATATCTCGATATAGTATGAGAACACGGCTTTAGTCACTGGAGAGATTCTGCTGGCACAGAGTGATTTATTCAAGGAGTGTAGGAAGATTTGAAATATTAAAACCTTCAATTTGAAAGTTTATTTTCTCTGCCTGGACAATAATTTATATATGAAGGTAAAAATATGACATGAAAAAATAAGACATCTGCAAATTAAGGATACATTATAAGGTGAACAGAAATTTTTAAAATAAGGTGAACAATAGAATTTTTCATTAAAGATATCTAACATACTAAATATATACTTGAATGAAGTCAAATGTAAGAGTAAGTCACTGTAATTGCTTCCATGATCAATTTTAAAAAGAAAAATGCTATAGAGGAGTTATTTTAATGATGGCTACGTTTTCTAGAGGCCCAAGTGAGTTTTTGGCATATATCTCAACCTTTCCTAAGATCTTCCCAAAATGACTTACCATGCCCAAATCTTTCTATTTAAACAGCTTCAAAGGATCATGGTTAATCTTGGATAACTCATACATTTCTAAATTCAACTTCTGTCAGACTGATTTATGATTTTGAATTGGACTTACGTCAATTTGATTTACGTTTCTGCTCTTGGCTGAGGCTATGTGTACTTACCATAACTGAGCTGTCATAGAGAAAGAAGATCCACAGGGACAGAGATGATATACCTCTCAAAGGGCCATTAATGGGAAATAACAGAACAAGTCTTGTCCTTTGCTTTCAGTGGCCCATAAGCTTCAGGAAGCGGATGTCTTGTAGCACCAGGGACGAATTCGGTGTGTAGATGCGACTGAGATAAGTAAATAGATATATCCTTTGCATTCTGGGAATGTGACAGTTCCCATAAAGTTCCTTTTGAACTTTCAAAGAATGGCTGAGTTAGGATACCATTTAAGACTCATCACTTATGACCATTAAGAGATATTACAATTGTGTTCAGTGCTCCTTACTACAGAGCAATAGCCATTACAGTTGTCTTGATTTTTCCCATTTTAACATAGACATTTTTCTTGTCCCAGGCAGAAATAGTTACAAGGGTTTGGTGGAGAAAATATGTGTAACACAATATTGCACCATCAATATTCACAGAAATTTCCTAGCCAACAAACTTGAGAACTTCACAGTAAATTACTGACCTTTTTTAATACTTTGCCCTTTTAGGAACAAGATAGTAATTTTTTTTTTTAAGTTTATTTATTTATTTAGGCTGTGTTGGGTCTTCGTTTCTGTGGGAGGGCTTCCTCTAATTGCGGCAAGCGGGGGCCACTCTTCATCGCGGTGCGCGGGCCTCTCACCATCGCGGCCTCTCTTGTTGCGGAGCACAGGCTCCAGACGCGCAGGCTCAATAGTTGTGGCTCACGGGCCTACCTAGTTGCTCCGCGGCATGTGGGATCTTCCCAGACCAGGGCTCGAACCCGTGTCCCCTGCATTGGCAGGCAGATTCTCAACCACTGCGCCACCAGGGAAGCCCACAAGATAGTAATTTTAACATTAACAACCATTGCCCAAGATATAGAGTCCTATTTTCTCCATTTGGGATCTGCCATCATCACACATATTCCTCAAAATCTTGTTATCACTGCTAAGCATAATTTAACTATTTTCTTTCTCTTTTTATTGTTAATTAATTACTGTATTTGAATTCTACATATCTAAAATAAAAAATAAATATAGACTGTAGGTTTCTATCAAGGATGTCAATATTTTCTTGGATTATCATCCAACAGTGCAATGACGAGATTCCCAAAATGGTCTTTTGCTTACCTTTGATTTACAAAGCATCTGCTGAAAACAATACCTCTTTAACAGTTACAGTATAGTTTCTGCAAATTGCCACTGTTATTACCTCCCAGGAAAACACCAAAAGTTAGCTTGAAGAATATGTTTTGAATTTTTTTTTTTTTTTTTAAAGAAATTCACGTTCTTTTATTTATTTATTTATTTATTTATTTATTTATGACTGTGTTGAGTCTTCGTTTCTGTGCGAGGGCTTTCTCTAGTTGCGGCAAGTGGGGACCACTCTTCATCGCGGTGCGCGGGCCTCTCACCATCGCGGCCTCTCTTGTTGTGGAGCACAGGCTCCAGACGCGCAGGCTCAGTAATTGTGGCTCACGGGCCCAGTTGCTCCGTGGCATGTGGGATCTTCCCAGACCAGGGCTCGAACCCGTGTCCCCTGCATTGGCAGGCAGATTCTCAACCACTGCGCCACCAGGGAAGCCCTGAAATTTTTTGAGAGGGAAATTTTTTCCACTGAATAGCTGCAGAAAACAGAACAAAAATATACCATGATTCTCAAGGACCCTGTCAGTGCCAGAAAATGTGCTTGTCTAAGTAGACCCTGAAGTACAAAACAAGACCATAAAATTTTACATTTTCTATAAACTTAAAACTATGACCATCAGAAACTCTCTGGCCACTTTCTTCACTCTGGATAGCAGCACTCAAATAATAGGGTATCCAGAGAGTCATGAAAGCTTACTCCTTACAGATCTTTAATCAAGAAAGCAGCCTTGTCTTTGGCCAGTTTTTGTGCAGTTCTCTAATTGGAAAGAATGTTCTAAGCCAATTGTAAAGGCCTAATGTCTTCCTAGAATTTTATATAAATTATATGCCCAATCCCGGAAGATGGTTCTATTGGTCTCAGAGGATCTCTGGCAGCCTTAATTCTACTTGCCAGTAGGCCTCTGATATGAAATTAATCTGAATAACTTGGTGCTTCCCCAAATTATCAAATACTTGAGCACTTCAAAGCAATACTGAATTCTAGTAAGGAGCAGTGTAACTTGGTTGAACTGCAGATATTAACACTAGACAAGGCTCCCGAGAAAGCTAGGCCACACGTTCCCCACCTCATTCTAACAAACCGTGCACACAGTTCAAGTTTGTGCCTTGGTAAAATGACCAATTATGACAGGTTTTAGACAATGCTGTAGAAGCAGCAAGTGTCAGAGCTCTGCCATACTACCTCTCCCAAATCTATGGCTTCACGTACCTCACTGTTCTTTGTCACATCACTGAGTTGATAGACAGAAGGCTGATAATAGCTCTGGGAGAAAGCAATGATTCAATACAGAGTATTGTGACTATTACATTTTGTTTCACGTTATATCAAGAAATTTAATCACTTATTTAGCTGTTTCTTCGAGACAGATTCCTCTGACAGCTCACTTAGTGCACCAGGAGAGAAGAAGAATAAGAATTCATTTCAGATTCTTCATGCTCCTGACAACAGGTGTCACGGCGAAACCTGATTATCCTGGTTAAGAAGATGCTTTTCCTAAAGAGTGGAAGTGCTCACACTCTGCATGATCCTTTCCTTTCTCATCAAGCCTGACATTTCAGTGCTTTGTTGCAAACTAAAAGCCTATGATTACACTGGACGGTGGGTATGAGATTTTGCCCAATACACAACACAGTACAAACAAAGAAAGGAAAGGAAAGCAAGTGACAGATTTCTTAATGTATACTTTCTAGCTAAGGTCAATTTATGACAGTTACCAACGAGAAGCAGCAACTGAGCCAGTTTTCAGACAACCATGGACAGCTCCTAGAATACCCGCTACCAGACCAGCCTACATAATTGATAATTCAGGGTGATCTTTAACCAGAAAGCCAAGCACATTTGCTTTGTCTACACTTTATTCCAAAATGGCCTGCATTCTCCATGGTCAAAGGTTTTGTCTAAATTCCTTGATTTATATTCTGACTTCCATTTCAAGGACATTAAGTGTCTGTTTCACTTTTAGAAATGGAGACCTAACCAGAGGGTACTTGGCAGCCGTGGGAAAAACAGAGTAATGGTTTGTCAGGGGTAGGGTGACTGTTGGATCCAGCTAAACTATCATTATGATCTAAGGCTTAGGTTCTCTCTGGAAGTTGAGAGGTGTCAAGCATATGCACGTGTCACTGTATCCTTCTCACTCTATGCTACTCCTCTTTGTTTTATTAATAGAAGTTTAAAATTCAGGTGTATTTTTCATAAAGATAACGGCCATTGCCCTATTTACAGACTGCATCAGAAATAGGAATTTTACTCTGAAAAAGTGCTTTGAGATCATTTGTGGAAAATATCATAATCAATTTGTCATCATTTATTATACTGATATACATTCAGAAATATTATGAATGTTTTATGTACTCTGTAATTTGTTAGAAGACAGTATGTTCTCATGTAAAATACTCATTTATCTGTAACCTAAGCCCTTAGTAGAACATACTTGGAAATATATTTCTATTTATTTATCCTGAGAAACAATAGACAGATCCACTGAAGCAATTTATGAGGGAGGGCCAGAAAAATCATGTTCTGGGTATAAACAACATATTCAACTCTATGCTATAAATAGCCACAGAAAATTAGTTTTAGATAAAGAGATATCCAAAGGTGATCTGATAGATTAAAAGACAAATAGTCTTTTAAAGCAAATGGATTTAATCTCACCATTTTATAATTTCCATTTCTAAATTTTTCACCCCTCCCTCCCTGGATGTAAGCATGCCTGAAATTTAGGAATCAAATGTACTCTAACAAATATAAGACTTTCCCTTATAAACATAATTTCTCCAGTAACATGTAATATTAATCAATTCAAATGCTATGTAGAATGTCTGCAATATCCAACTCATGTTGTCTTTAGTAAGAAAACATTTGAAAAGTATATCAATTAAAATAAGAAAGTGACACATGGCTTAATAAGTTAATATTAGTTAATGAATTAATAAACATGGTGTATTGGTTATCTATTGCTATATAACAAAATCAGTGATTGAAAACGATAAACATTTATCTTACAGTTTCTGTGGATCAGGAATCCAGGTGCGGCATAACTTGGTGCCTCTGGTTCAGAGTCTTTTATGAAATTGCAGTCAAACTGCTGCCTGGGGTCAAGGTCTTATCACAAGACTGGATTCGGGGAGGATGCCTTTCCAAGGTGCATCAGGTGGCTGCCGGCAGGCCTCAGAACACCTGCATCCAAGCTCACTCACTTGTCCCTCCCCACAGGTCTGCCTCACAACATGGCAATTTATTTCTACTTTATTTCTAAGTGGAAAGAGCAAGAAAAAACATCCAAACTAAAAGTCAGTCTTTTTTCACCCAAGCTTGGAAGTGTCATCCCATATTGCTTACCATATTCTGTTCATTAGCAAGTCAGTAAGTCCAGCGCACATTCAAGGGAAGGGAATTACACAAAAGTGTGGATAACTGGGGTGAAGGTAAAGGCTGCCTTTCACATATATTGTGTTGAAACTCTCTTGGAAATATATCCTGTAAGTCTCAGTTTTGCTCAGTGAGCAGCCATTGCTCATTTGTGACAGTTGATTAAAATATCCTATATCAGTATGACTAATTCAGTTATTTGCACCTCCTGGACTAAGGGCTCCAATAAGCACATTTAAATATAATTTATTCTTTTATATAGAGTAAGTTATATCTTCCAATGTGGGCCATTTTTAGCACTGTAAGACAATAATTTGAACTTTTTGTACTATTTATAATCGCCTTCACAAGTAATTTCTACTTATCAAATAATTGTTAGATGTCATTATATTGTTTGCAAATGAGATTATGAAATCCTCTGGTAAAGTATTAGTAAACTTAAGTTTAAACCATAAATCAAATCTGATGAGAATAATTTCTCTTTCAGTTTGGCAAGAATATTCTTTTGATTCAGTAGAGAGGGGTTGTAGAAGGAAACAGACAAAAATGGAAAAGACTAGGAAAACTTGATTCATTCCACATATATCATTACCTCTAATTTTTAAAAATAAAAAATGGAAAATGAGTACCAATCAAAAATATGTATAATATCCATATCTGCCATTCATATAGCTGTCATTCAATTCATTATTTCTCAAAGTAAAAAATGTTATTCAAGTCTTGCTCCAAGTCACTCATATTACTCTTTATATAAGCATCATCAAGGATTAAATTTAAATATTAATAATGAGTCACCACCTCTGACCCTTCACAGTTTTCTAAGGGATCTTTCTCTATACATTCTGTATCAGGCTATTACATTTTTAGCTCTCTTTCTTGAGCCAAGTAATGGTATCAGACCATCAGAATCACATTGGATCCCTACTACTTATTTATTTCTTTAAGTAAGAAGGGGTCAGACCAATCCTGTGACCCCTTGGTATTTCAGAGGATGTCGTGCTCATTTCAGAACATCTGTCTCCCTGACCTGGCTCTTGCCTGTGGTTGGCCCTAAATTGAAACTGTTGGATGTGACAAAAAAACAGATTTTAATGATCATGCATATCTGCAAAAAATCACACCTCATAACACAATAGTCTTCTCAAGGCTTTCAGAATACCCTCTGTTGAAATGATTTATCACTTTCAAGAATACCATTTTAAAATTTTTCTAGCAACCACGTAAGGCACATGCTGAGAGTGCTAAGAATTAGATAATTTTAAATACATAGAGGCAACTTTATTTTCCTAACTGCTTTCATTATATAAGTGGAAGATTTGTTTAGAAGTTATTAATAAATGATAATACAAGTTGACATAAGAATTGTTCACAAATGTATATATGTAATATTTGTATATATATATACACACACATACATTGTATATTCAGGCTTGCACTTACTGTGAAGAATAATGAAACTGCTTTTCATCTAAAATGATTCTGAAATGTACTTTTACCAAAGCATAAAGGACCCATGTATGAATTTATGTGCATCAAACCGCTAAGATTTACAAGTTAAACAATTTTAAAAGGAAATAATGAGTGCTAAGAAGTAAGTGTCACTTAAAAATTCAAGTTCACTCCATAGGACCAAAAAAAAATCTGATTACCAAAAAAATAACATAAAATTTTAATTCCTAAGAGAAAAATAACTCTTTTAACTGTTGTTTGAATTCATCAGCTTTAAATTTGAAACCGTATGGCTATCCTTTTCTCTGGTGGTGATTCCTTAACGTGAAAACAAAGTTTCATTCAAGACCTTTATAAAAAACATAAGCGATTAGGTTACCCTGGCAATGAGAAGATTAGTGCTTTGAGAAAGAGTATCTTATATGAGTTCGCAGTTATTTACCAGCTTTCCCAAAAATAACAACTTTCACATATAGGAACATATATTACCCAAAGATAAGAGTGTCGCAGTGAACATTGTGTTGAACTGCCTACTATATTTTGTCTCTACACTGCCCTTTTGTGTGTCTTGCCCTAACAATTCAATTCAGCCATTACTCTTCCTTGATGTAACATACCACTTACCTGATTTTAACTGGGGAGAACTGATAGTTTCAGTAGTTTTCCCCTCCTTTACTAACTTTCCTCCGTTTCTTACTATAATTAATCTCTGGAAAAAGCCTGAATCGAAAAAGCTTTAATATACTCTGCTTTCATATTTCTGTGATGGTCCTACATGGTCTTGATGAGTCCATATTTAAATTACAAGTCTTCCTTGACTTACTATGGGGTTAAGTCCCGAAAAACCCATCGTAGTTGAAAGTACTGTAAGTTGAAAATTCATTTAACACACCTAACCTACGGAACATCATAGCTTAGACTAGCCTACTTAAATGTGCACAGAACAATTACATTAGCCTACAGTTGGCAAAATCATCTAACACAAAGCCTATTTTATGATAAAGTGAACACCTCATGCAATTTATTGAATATTGTCCTAAAAGTGAAAAATAGAATGGCTATATGGATTACAGAATGACTGTATATGTCTCTGTAGCAGAGCTGACTAGGAGCTGCACCTCACTGCCACTGCCCAGGATCACAAGAGAGTATTGTACAGCATATTGCTAGTCCAGGAAAAGATCAAAATTCAAAGTACAGTTTTTGCTCAATGCTTATAGAGCTCACGCCATCGTAAAGTCAAAAAATCATAAGACAAACCATTGTAAGTAGTATTATCTGCTCCTGAGTAGTCTCTACAGATTTTTTTGTGAAAGTAAGTTAAATCTTATTAGTAACAAAGGATTACTAGCTGTAGTAGTCTGCTAGGACTGTCATAACAAAATACCACAGACTGGGTGGTTTAAACAACAGAAATTTATTTTCTTATAGTTCTGGAGGCTAAAAATCTAATATCAAAGTGCCAGCAGGGTTGGTTTCTGGTGAGAACTCTCTCCTTGGCTTACGGATGACCATCTTCTCCCCGTGTCCTCACATGGCTTTTCCTCTGTTCAACACGTTCCTGGTGTCTCTTCCTCTTCCTATAAGAACACCAACCCTATCAGATTAGGGCCCCATCCTTATGATCTCATTTAACCTAATTATCTCATGAAAGAACCTATCTCCAAATACAGTCACATTGGGGGTTAAGACTTCACCATGTGGATTTGCAGGGAAAACAATTCAGTGCATAACACTAGGCAACATGCTGGAATCTTAAAGGGCTGGCTCATAGTGATGTCGAATCTTTAGGGTCCCACAGGAAACTCTGTGCTTCATCTAGGATTCATTCAGCTCTAGAAGGCCTGTGGCTTTCCATTTGCTAACCCCATCACAGGTCTTCAGCTACCTCTGGACTTGTGTCTTAGTATATAGACCAAGTATATATGGACTCGTGTCTTTGCATAATTGTAGCAACCAGTGGCACTTCTAGAGTAAACTCTTGTAACCTTTCCTTTACACTTCAGGAAATAAAGCAAATCATTTACCAGTCACTCACAGAAATCCAGGGTACTATCCTATAAGGGTGCCACTCCCCATCACATAAATATCCATCCATACATGTAATATTTGGAGCCATCTGAGTAAATCAATCATTTATTCATTTACCCATTCACTTATCAACTACTTATTGTTGAATGTGCTAGTCAATATCCAAGACACTGGGAATTCAGAGACAAGGAAGATAAGGTCCCTGTCCTTGAACAATTCATAAATGAGAACTAAATTTGAACTTTTAAAATTTGGACCTTTGGACCTAAATTTGAAGTACATAATCACTATCTCAATTTCAATACCATTAAAAGGTGGATCAAAATTAAAATTCTTCCAAGTCAGGACTCCTGCTAAGCCATACAGCGCCTTTGTACAAATTAAAAAATGGGAACCCCTCATTTTTTCATGACAAAATGGGAACCCCAGTTGGCCCAGACTGACACATGAACAATGCTGTTGTACAATGAACACCCTTTTCTTCAAGGGACACAAGCTAAGCAGGACGTCCATGCAGGATTTTGGCCACCTATAGACCCCTTGGTTATACCTTCTTGTCCACAGAACATAAACTGCACAATCAATCATACGTGGCAGTCGTCTTCCAGGTGGTGGGACTTAGAACGTATTGAGGAGCAACACAGGCCCCCAGAAAACATTCCAACTTAATGCCACCCTTGCAATCCAGACAATTAAGCTGAGAAGATTAAAGTCTAGGAGATTTTGAGGCCAATCCAGAGATCAGGGAGCATAGTCAGGAGAATCCAAAAGTCAAAAAATGTGAATAGCTATGAATTCCACAGCAATGAAATTCCAGCAAGCTTTGTGATTGATTTTATACCAGGGATTTCTTTCATCTGCTAGAGAAAAAAAGAAAGGAAGAGTACCTTTATAGCATGCTTGTCCCAGCCAGCTATTTTCTGGGTTGGATTACAAATGAACAGAGACCTAAGCTATGAATGCCATGTACATTATGAGTACTTACTAAATGCAAAGCAATAAAATCCTATTTTATGCAGAGGAAAATAGAGAAAGTGAGCTTTTTTCTTTTAATCAGTTGGGTAAAAATGACTAATCTCTACAGTTATGGAAACAATTATTGTGTGAAAAGGAGCGGTCTCAAAAGTGTCCTGCATATACTATTCTAAAATATCTCCATATTTCATTTATTTTAGTTAGTGTCTTTCCAGTAGGCATGCATGACTGCATGTCATCAATTCAGTGAGTGAGTAGTTTGATAACACCATTTTTCTATATCATGAAGATAAATACACAACTTAGCTTTAGGCTTATAATTAAATGAACCACGAAACTCATTTATTAAAATACATTTCAGATTTTTGGACAGAAAGTTTTTCATGTTCAAAAGCAAGAAGAAATTATTGTAAAGGTTATTGAACTGAAATTTGTATTGATATTATTTTTAACCCAGAAAAAAATGTTAGTAAAACCTGTACTCTCTTAACTATAAGTCATATTTAGGTGGACAAATTATAATAAGAGTAATAGAAAATATCTCTGGTAATATATGCTGACAAAATATGAATAACATTTTAAAAATGTGATTAAAATCAAAACCACTGCAATACCTATGACCATACAATAGCACTAGATTCTAGGGCAATCATCTAACATCTATATTCTAGACTATCACAACTTCTCATTCCCCCTTCCAGCAGGCACACTTGTTCTTAATCTTTCTCACACCTATTCTATCTTAATTTTCTACTAATATTTTACACTTACATATACACTCTTTTTTTCCTCCAAAGATGGGACTGTATACATACACACACACACACACACAATTATATATTGATTTTTCCATTGAAAATATCTTATGAATACCTCTCCATATTAACACAAAGAGAACTACTTTATTCTATTAAAGGGCTGTATGATGTTCCATTGTATGACTCTCCTATAGCTTATCAGTGCTCCACTGAAAGACAGTTTTAGTTTTAGTTTTATGTACAACCCTGCAATTAAGTTAACGTATGTCTTTATGTACTCACTATGTACCATATTTTTTCCATATAATAAATTTCTCAAAATAGGATTGCTAAATCAAAAGCTTTTATGAGATTCTTGAGACCAGGATTTATTTGTAGATTCCCACAGGATTCATATAACACTCTAAAATATGGTGGTTACTAAATGGTACTAGTGGTTGACTACACTGACCTTTGTAAACAATCTGAACAGATACAATTGAATGGCCATTTCACTTTTCCCTACAGCAATAGATTCTCCACAGCCATCTAAATCTTCAGTTTAGGAGGTTCTGGTGATAGGCAACTCTTTATTGAAAAGCAATGCTTTATTCTGTTTGATAGAAAGGAAAGCCACACTCCACTGTCACTGAGTGAGCACCAACATCTCATGATTTTACAGCATTACTGAGAAAATACAGCATGTATTAGGTGAGTGTAGTATACTTGAAAGAATATTGTCTTAAGGCAAGCCTGTTGCTATGCAGATTTGTCACTCTGTGCCAGTACTCTGTAGCACACAGCTTCTTCGTTCATAAAATAAGATCATTGCCATACTATTCAACTTTTAAAATATTCCTTCTATTTTGATTGAAAATGGAATTATTAGAAACATTTTTCCTAAATTCCTTCAGATTGTATAAAAATGGGGATAAATGTGCGTATATTCTCTGTAATTTGTGAACTGTCAAAATGGACGTACTGATTCCTACTACAGTGTTTTTGTGAAGATACAGAGAGAGAAAGTACTTAGAATAATTTGTATAGGGCTTACCACATACAGCTAATCAGTGACTACCACTTTTCTCATTATAATCATTGGAGAAGATTTAGAGCTTATGCGTAAATGCTGTATCACTATATCCTGTTTTAAATTATAAAATTATTCAGAATAGCAGAAGTAAATAATTAATCAGTATCAAAAAATTTTTATGACATAAAATATGTGACGTCCAGCTCCTTTCATAAAGAAAATAATACTTTCAAACATATTTATTCCTGAGCTAATACTGAGAGAGCATAAGAACTTAAAAAGAATACACTTACTGTCATCAATCATTGTCAGTGTCTAACCCATTAACTGAAAGAAACCTGTGTTATATAACTTAAGTAATAATGGCAAACCACATCTTTGGTGGAAGTGGCATCCCAGGGTTCTAGCACTTAAAATAGTTACCCCAAGCGTATATAAAGGTCAGCACATGTATGTTTTATGCACTTTATTATTTCATAAGATTTCAAACTGCACCATATTACAGCAAGAAAGGATGTGAGTCAATCATTAAATTTTTTAGAGGTAGAAGATTCAAAACTTTGATCCAATTTAAATCAATCCTCTCCTAAGGTACAATATACACACTGTCCATATTGCAACCAAACACCACAGAAGTTTTGTCTACACTCTTTCTGCTCCAAATGAAACTCTACCCTCTCACCTTTGGGAGCCTCCCATGATGTTTTTTCTGCATAGATTTCCCATCCTCTTTTAAGACCATAGTCAAACCTGACCTTCTCTACAAGGCAGTCACAATCCTCCTGCACTTGGTTTGAGATGCTAATACAGTTGACCTTCAATGACTGAATGTGGCTCTGCCACTTTATCTTGAATCCACAGAGGCCCTAAAATCCAAGTCTCTTTTACTCTAACCATATCATGTGCTTCTTACTACTCCTGCATCAGTTGGTCAACAAATATATATATATATGGAACTGAATCCAATCAAGTCAGTTGAATTGAAGATGACTCTTTATTCAACCTTTAAGAATATAAGACTCAAAATTAATAATTATTCACTGGCCTCTACTAGTAGTGGAGCTTGACAAAAACTAAGCTATTAAATGAACTACAACTTAACTATTAAACAAATTATAACACCCCTCAACTTTGTTCCTTAAGTATTATTTGGAACCAGGAAAGTTTGGAGACTTGAGGAAATTTTAGTCCCTAATTCATTTTATTAACAGTATTATTGAGTGCATCTTAAACACTAGCTACATAGGAGTGAAAAAGATGGACATTCCCCTAAGAATCAGAATTTTTCAATTTAGTGGGGTAAAAAAAACCCTAAATAGATAATTATAATTCATTCTCACAACAGGGTAAGTAGAAAGAGTGGGGGACTCCCTGAAGGCTTCTAAGAACCATCTAAAATGTGATAAAAAAAAAAAAAAAAAAAAGACAGTGGAAATGAGCCAGAAGACACAGATGCAAAAGGAGGAGTGGTAGACACAGTTGCATAGCTATGGGAAAGCAATAGCAGCAAGGGGCTTGTCAGAAGATAAATCCATGTAAATTTTTTTATTCCCTGTAGCAACCACCAAAGGGCCTTCTTGGGTTCAACTAAACATTCGTACTTACAAGACTAGTGCCGTGCCACCCAGAAGGACATAGAATAAGAACCACAGCTTCCTGGAAGAAAATACCAAACTTCCTCTCAAGATCCCCATAAAATGAGTATGTAAGATAACCTGGCTAAAAAGCCTCATGTCCCAGAGGAGCCAATATCTCTTGTAGCAAATCCACTAAGGGCATTCCCAGGAACAAGAGTTACCACACTCAGGGAAGTTCAATGTTAATTTGCCAATCAGGGGTCATTTTTCCACAAGCAAGATTGCCTAGACATACAATCTACATCTTAACAGAACTAGACTAACCAGCAGTCATAATCTCATGCAGAAGAGGAGAAGATTTTATTAACCCTCTGCCCACAAACCCTCTCTGATTACTTCTGGGTAGAACAGTGCTCCAGGTAGTGGACACAGCATGCAGAAGCCTGTGGGAAAGGAACAAAGGGTAAATTCCAGGGTCTAAAAAGAAGTTCATAATGACTGGAGCATATCGGCCCTTTATAGAAAAAGTTTGCAAATCCCTGTCCTAGAGTCTGAGAGTAGCCTGAGCTATAGACAAGACACAAGACTTGATTATAAAAGTAGGAGAATTTCAGTGAAGCCTGAATTTGCAGCCTTCACCAAAATCAGGGCCCTGATAGAGAAGGACTGAGACTCAACTCTCTCATAGTTCTGGATTCGAGGAATTCAAAACATATTGGCAGGGCCATACTCTCTGTCTCTGAAGATGCTAAAGAAGAATCCTTCCCTATCTCTTATAGCTTGCGGCAGTCTCTAGTAATCCTTGGCATTCCTTAGCCAATGAATCTTTCACTCTAATCTCTTCCTCTGACTTTGCATGGCTTTCTCCCTTGTGTGTCTATGTGTTAGTTTTAAATTGCCCTTTTCTTTTAAGGACACTAGTCACTGAAATAAAGCACACCGAAATCCAGTATGATCTCATGTTAACTTGATTATATCTGCAAAACCCCTATTTCCAAATAAGGTCACATTGACAGATTCTGGGTGGACATGAATTTTAAGGGAATATTATTCAACTCATTCACCTTTACATCAATAATTAAGCTCTTATCTCAGCATGGCCTAAGTAGGAAAATGCTGGCCCTGCTAAGGAATAGAGGGATTATACTTAGAAGGAGTGACAAAACTTGGTTATTAAAAACTGGCATGAACAGGGAGAGCGTGGCTTAGGAGTGGATTCTGAGGGTGTTGGACTCTAGGATAGTGGAGGTTGGAATATAAGATTGAGTAAGGTAGAGTTTTGTTGATGTGGGGACACTCAGGATTTAATTTCCTGACAATAGACCTTAGAGCCAGTATTAATACACTACTGCGATGGCTCTTTGGAGTTTGAAAATACTGATAGTCCACGTTAAATGAGGTGGAAAGAGCAGAGCCACCTATGCAGAATGGAGAATGCAGAATTCTAAATGAGGAAAGGCTCAGAAAGTGAGCATGCTAGATTGAATCTGTTACATAAGATCCAAGACTCCACCAGCTGGTGGCATTCACTGTTTGCACAAGACAAAAAAGGATGTGATGGTGAGGCAGTCGCCAACTTTAATCAGAAGCTCAGCAGCATAGGCCAGGACCGACTAGAAAAGGTGCTGTTACAGATAAAGGACTGGGTTCCCTAGTATCAATGGATATGAAATGGTACAACCACTTTGAAAAACAATTTGAAATTCCTTAAAAAGTTAAACATTCATGTGTCACATATGATCCAGCCTTTCCACACAAAGTATTTATCCAAGAGTAAAGAGAGCATATAACCACACAAAGACTTGTACGGGAACGTTCATAACAGCATTATTTTAATAGCCCAAAACTGTAAACAACCAAAATGTTCATCAGTGGGTAAAAGGATAAACAAACGGTGGTATGTCCTCAGCAATGGGATACTACTCAGAAATGAAAACTATTGATACACACTACAATTTTGAGTGGATCTCAAAATAATTATGCTGAATGAAAGAAATCAGGCAGAAAAGGTATACATACTGATTCCATTTATATGAAAGTCTAGAAAATGCAAATTAATCTATTTAGTGAGGAAAAGCAGATCAGTGGATGCCTGGGATGAGGTGAAGCAGAGAGAGGCAGAAAAGAGGTATTACAAAATACAAAGGGGCATGAAGAGACTTTGAGAGGTGATGAATATATTCATTAGCTCGATTTTGGTGATGATTTCAAGATGTGTGTGTATATATATATATATATATATATATGTGTGTCAAACTGTAGCAAGTTGTACACTTTAAGTATCTTCAGTTTATTTTATGTCAATTGTACCTCTATAAGCTGTTAAAAGTGTATATATTTACTTTGGTGCATCTGTGATATCTATTTTTTTATGTTATTTTAATCTGTGAGAATTAACATCAACATTTTAACAATGGTTCTCTCTGGGTAGAGGAAGGATTAGGAATGTCTTCAATTTTCTTCTGTGAGTTAATTATCATTTTCTCAATACACTACAACAGTTATATATATTCTTTTAAAACCAAAGGCTATCTTAAATTTTTTTAACTGTCCTTTTAAAAATACGTCTCTACATCATAGATATGTATGTACATCAAGTAACAAGTTTAGAGCTAGTTTATATATTCTTCCTACATTTTATATATCTGATTTTTTACAATGAAGATAAATTTTGTATCTAAAAATATGTCCTTTTAGAAGAAAGCATTATCTTACTACAGACTCTTGAAAATGTGCCCAATATACTGGCAACTCTTTCCATACTTAAATTTGTTAAAATAACCAGAAAGTCAATTTATAAACATCCTCTTTGGGTGTAGACTTTTATTTACTCTCAGATGAATTGGTGGTGACTTTTGTTTTACCCTGTTTCACTTTCTTGCCTCTCCCACCCCTTGGTCCTTGGACAGAAAAAGGTCAGAGAGGGAGGGCAAGTGTGGCTTGCCTCCATCCTTTCTTTTGCAAGTCACAGCGTCTAGTTTTTGACAATATTTTTAACTTATGTGAAATAGTAAATTACAAACGCCCAAGAGCAGAAGTCTTTCGGCGACGATGGGGGCAATGTTTGTAACTGTCATCTGCCTTTTCCCAACCGCGACTGGCACGCGCCCCCAGCCTCCCTCCGCCTGGAATTCGGTGCCTCTGGAAGGGGCGTGTGACGCAGTCGCCGTCACCTAAAGCTGCATTATGATTCAGATCTGACGCTCCGGCGCGCTGAGCCGGCCTGGGCTCAGTTTCCCCGCTTCTAAAGAGAAGGGGCCATGCTGCCCTGCTTCTTGTTCCTCTCCAAGCACATCAGCACTTCGTTGGTGTCCCTGCGCAGGGCGCGCCACAGCTTCGTGCTCCCGCCGCGCTGGGTCCCCAGGCGGCCCTGGGGCTACCCGCCCGCCGCCCCCCGCCGCCCGCTGGCCGCAGCCGCCTCCTCGCGGGGACCAGCAGGGCCAGCCGGCGCCCCCTCCAGGGTGCGCCAGAACTTCCACCCGGACTCCGAGGCCGCCATCAACCGCCAGATCAACCTGGAGCTCTGTGCGTCCTACGTGTACCTGTCTATGGCCTATTACTTCTCCCGAGATGACGTGGCCTTGCACAACTTCGCCAGATATTTCCTTCGACTGTCCCGGGAGGAGACCGAGCACGCGGAGAAGCTGATGAGGCTGCAGAACCAGCGGGGAGGACAGATCTGCCTACAGGACATCAAGAAACCGGACCAGGACGACTGGAAAAGCGGGCTGAATGCCATGGAGTGTGCTCTGCTCTTGGAAAAGAATGTGAACCAGTCGTTGCTGGAATTGCACACTCTGGCCTCAGACAAAGGTGACCCCCATTTGTGCGATTTCCTGGAAACCCACTATCTGAATGAGCAGGTGAAGTCTATCAAACAACTAGGTGACCACGTGCACAACTTGGTTAAGATGGGAGCCCCGGATTCTGGCCTGGCTGAGTACCTTTTTGACAGACATACCCTTGGAAAGGAAAACAATCAGAACTAACCCATAGGCTGCCTTCTCCACCGCCCAGGGTGTGCCAGGACCCAGAGGCAGCTGCTTCCTCGGCTTATTTTATGGACAGTGTTCAGAGAAATGTGGTTCAAACCATAGTTTTATACCAATTGTTCCTCCTTTCCTTTTATATTCTTCTGTTACAATGTCCCAATAAAGTGATTATAGAGAATATGTATGTAGCCCCATGTTAACAATGGCTTTTTGCCCAGCATCAAGATAATTTTCCCAGCCCAGGATGAGATGGTATAAAAAAGACTGCAAAAAAAAAGCGTTACTGAAATAGATGCAAACTAAATTTCTCTGGTTACCAAATATTACTCCAGACCATGACCCTTCACTAAAATTCCATGATATTTAACTCAACAAATGCCTGTTATTTTCAAGACCTTATGTTAAAGGCTAGAGTGGGAAAATGTGTAAGATAAATATGCAAAGAACTATAACAAGATGAAGAATATATACTACTGTAAAAATCATACATACAAAATTCTATAACAAATCTGTGATCTGTTTTTGAAGGATTATCTTATTACAGACTCTTGAAAATGTGCCCAATATACTGGCAACTATTTCCAGTTCCAGATTTCTCAAATCTGTGATCTGTTTTTTAAGGATTTTGTGATCAAATAAATTCAAGAGAAGCTACAAATGGTATCAGTGCTGGTCTTGAAAAGTCACGATGTATGTTAGCATTTTAAGGGCTCTGGGAAGTCTTGAAATTAAAAACAAAAACCAAACAAAAAATCTTGGATCATTTTTTTGTTTAGCTCAGTGTTTCCCAAACAAACCCAATCTCAGCTAGCTTTTTGTGCATGTGTTTTAACAATGATAATATAACTATACAGATATGTCTGATAAAAGACTATACAGCCTCCATATTAATATACCAAAAAGAGTGAATGCGCTGCAGAAAACACCTTCCTGTGGCCTTTAAAATGGAGTGGAAAGAACACTGGGATGGAAAAGTCAAGAAGGGATCCAGAATGAAGGAGACATCAGCTGGGCAGATGTTTTCTTGGGGTGGGGGGAGGAGGTGCAATAAAGTGAGTAGGAGAATATTTGGTCAGTGGGCCTTCTGCTAGACTAAGAGTGCTGGGTGGTGTTTGGAAAGATGGGCTAGAGCCCAAGTATGGACGTGAGAAGGAAGGGTTAGGTTCAATTTGGTGAGCAGTGGCAATGCTTCAAAGGGCTTCCAACAGAAGAATGCTGTGCTTAAGTGTTGAGCAATCACAAGTGTAGTTGTACAGAATAAAAGTCTGAAAACAACCTCAATGTTGGTGTTAGTTTGGGTCCTCTGAGAAACAGATGCCAAGATGGGATTAAGTGCACAAGAAATTTATTAGGGGAAAAAAAGAAAGGACGTTGAGAGAAAATGGGAAAAGAGCTGGGAGAAGCAGGGAGAGCCTTCAGACTCCGTGTGAATCTGATTCTGAGGGAAGGAAGAAAGGAAAGTTGTTCATAGTTCTCCAGAAATTTCTGCAAGGCCGTCTGGGAGACCTCCAGCCAAAATCGCTCATCAGAGGAATCCTAAGTGTCCAAATGGGCCTGCTTAAGTACATTTCCGGCATTCAGTTATTGACTGGGAGTGACCCACAGGAAGTGCAGCCTTGCAACAAACTAAGAGATGAATGGATTTTAGAGCACAGCAGCTGGGGTCCTTGGGAAATTGTACACCCTGCAGTACCAGATCTGAGAGATACACACACACACGACTGCACAAACTCAACAAAATGGTTTAAATTAAAATGGCATGCATGGGAACTCTCTGCAGCTATTAAATATGATTTTATCAAACACATAATGATGTGGACAGAAATTCACAATGTGTTATCTTAAAAACAAGCTTATTACAAGACAGGTTTACATTATATAATTGCATATATATAGAATTCCAGGGAAAATTATATAAAATATATGCATATAAAATGGAAGTATATATACCAACAAATGTAGCTAGATAATCTCTTAGTGATATTGTGTTTGATATTTATTTTCTTAAGCTACTTGTTCTTTTTTAAATAAATTTCTTATCATGGGTACCAATTATTATCATAATAAGAAAAATAAAAATATAAAATAAAAAGAAAGCAAAAAGGTCCTGAACCATGGTAAAATCAATGGATATAGAAACGAGGAAATGTTGGTGAGAGCTTAGAGGTAGAATCTTTTTAATTTTGCAAATGATTCAATGAAGAGAATTCAGAAATGGGGTATAGGGCTTCCCTGGTGGTGCAGTGGTTGAGAATCTGCCTGTCAATGCAGGGGACACGGGTTCGAGCCCTGGTCTGGGAAGATCCCACATGCCGCGGAGCAACTAGGCCCGTGAGCCACAACTACTGAGCCTGCACATCTGGAGCCTGTGCCCCACAACAAGAGAGGCTGCAATAATGAGAGGCCCACACACCGCGATGAAGAGTGGCCCCCACTTGCCGCACCTAGAGAAAGCCCTCGCACAGAAACGAAGACCCAACACAGCCAAAAATAAATACATAAATAAACCCAAAGTTTAAAAAAAAAAAAAAGAAATGGGGTATAAGAAGAAAATTAATAGAACTCAAATCTGTGTTACCAGAGAATAGAGGACTTGAAAAAAAATAGGAATCACAATAGGAGGAATAATTGGGGTGGGGCAGTGCATAATGATTTGCTTTTGATTATGCAGATCAATCTCACTATACATTCTATACTTAAGCTGGTTTATTTTGCTGCACAGGAATGCTGTTACGTTTCTGTAGAAAATGTCCTCTTCAATTCTCCTAGTTGAGTGTCTTTCAAACTGCATATTGCAACCTATTAGTGGGTCATGAAATTATTTAGTGAGTTATTATTCACTTTTTGTTAACAAAATAGAATTGAAGTGAAAGTAAGTGAAGTAAGAATATTGTCTCCTGAAATTCTTAGTTTTTGTGTTTTTGGGTGTGTGTGCGTGTGTGTGTTCATGTATTTACATCCTGGATAGTGATATGTCTTATTCTATGTTGCTGTCAAAAACATTCAATAGCTATTATCCTACATAATTATTTTACATTCTCATCTCAGATCTCTCGATCTCCTCCCCCTCCCCACTGTCAATTGATAATCCTCTTATTTCACTGAAAATTTAGAAGTAATCACAGGAGAACTTCACACTTTCTCCTCATTGACTTGATCACATATTTGCATCTGTATTCACATACAAAGCACTTTGTCATGATACAATGGTAGAAGCATCTAATTTGCTCTCTAAAACCAACCAATCTCCCACTGTGCCTGAATCCCAACCCTCCCACACACTCAAGGGCAAAAGGACATCACACCTACAATTATTCTCTCACTTGCATCATCGATTCTGCTCTTTCTATTAGTTGGTTCCCATGAGAAACAAAAATAGTGTTATTTCTTCTAATTTTTTTTTTTTTAAATGTCACCTTTGGACCTACATTCCCTTCAGCAAACACTAAGTTACCACTCTCTCTTTTAAAACAAAAGTTCTTGAAAAAGTTATTTCTGCTTCCTGTCTCCAATTTTTCTGTTCTCTCTTGGTCCCTCCTAAGTAAGGCTGTGTTCACTGTTCACCACACCAACCTTGTTATTTTTCTGTCAAGATCATCAGTGACTTCTATAATAATAAATCTAGTGGTCATTTCTCAGCCTTCCTCTCACTCAACCAGCTAGCGGGACTTGTTATTTCTTAAAACCCTTGCTTACTATTCTTTATCTCCCTCTCCCTTTCTAATCCCCCTCATCTTCTTGAACTTTAAACATTAAACATTTCAGAATCTGTCTTCACATCTGGATCTCTTCTCTTCTTTATCTATACTTGTTTTCTAAAGATCTCATCCAGTCCTGTGACTTTTGTTTAACTATATATCTGTTGACAAATAACATGCTTATATAGTTTGCTTGATTTTGCCTCCAGACTTATATATCTAAATATTTATTGATACTTCCCCTCAGATGTTTAATAGACATCTCATATTTAATATGTTCAAAACCATACACTTGATTTCACCATCCTCTACAACCTGTTCAAATTCTTTTGCATCATAATAAAAGGAAATTCCATTCTACCAGTTTCTAATGCCCTGTCATTCTTGACTACTCTCTTTCTCTTATACCTTATAACAGACCTTCAGTAATATCCTGAATCTTAACCAGTGCTAACAATCTTCGTCTTTGCCCCTTTGGCACAAACTCCCCTCTTTTTTTTCCTTGCATTATTATATTTTCTGTTACACTTTTGACTGGTCTAAATGCTTCCACACTTGAGCACATGCAATCATTACTCCACAAAGTTGCCAAAGGGTTTCTTTGTAAGTGTAAGTCAGATCTTGTTACTTCTTCATTCAAAGTCCTTCAATGGCTTCTCCTCTCATTTGGGGCAAAAGTCAATGTCCTTAACATGCCCCACAAGGCCCTATGTGATTTGAAACCCTGATATCATCACTATGCATAACATAGATGTGTTCTGTGTGTGTGTGTGTGTAAAAGTGTAAGAAGTGGTATGATTATAAGATACATATTTAAAATGAGGTCAGAGAGGTATCTCTCCCTCTCTCTCTCTCTTCCCCTCAGGCCTATTCCCTCTGCTAGAAAAGAACACTTTGCCCCCAGATGTGAACATGGTTTGCACTCACACTTCCTTCAGGTTTCTGCTCAAATGGCATTTTATGGAGAGTCTTTATTGATTATCCAATCTAAATTAGACACCACATTTCCCATCACTCTCCATCTTCTTACTCAGCTTTTCTCCACAGCAATTACCACCACCTGCCACATTTTTTTATTTGCTTATACTTTCTTTTCTCACTAGAATGTAAGTTCTGTGGAGCAGGGACTTTGTTTTATTCACTACCAACTCCACAGCTCTACAGCAGTACTTATCTTTATAGGTTCTCAGTGAATGTAAGCGAATGAAGGAGGGAGTGAGTGAGTGAAGACATCCAGAAGCCAGTTGGTAGTGCTGGTCTTCATCTTTCAGAAAGTATCAGAGAAGTGAATCTGGAAGTTATTCATATGGAGATCATAAGTAAAACTGAAAAGGCTGAACTGACGAAGAGAGGAGATAAAAGAGAGACAGTGGAGAGGGGTCCAAATATAGACACTTGGAAAATTAGAGGAGCTCTATATTTAGGGGTGATTAGATTAAGAAGCCTTGACAGGATACAGAAAAAGAACAAAAAAATAGCAAGACCAAAAAAAACAACATTTGCCTTGGAAACCAGGGAAGGAGAAAGAGTTTCCATCAAATGCTGCAGAGCTTAATGAGGTTGTGGATTGAAAGGCCATCAAATTATACTCTATTTAAAGTTATTACAAAATAGTGGCTATATTTCCCTGTGCTGTAAAATAAATCCGTGTGGGTTATTTATTTTATACATGGTAGTTTGTGTCTCTTAATCCCATATCCCGATCTTGCCCTTCCCCCCTCCCCTCTCCGCACTGGTAACCAGTAGTTTGCTTTCATTGTAAATCAACAATACTTCAAATTTTTTTAAAAAACAAGGCCATCAGAGTTGGCAGTTCTGTAGCTCATAGGTTATTTCAGAATAGTGGCTTTAGGAGTGGTGGAGACAGAAGACCATATTCATAGGGTTAAGGTAAACAGAGAATATAGAGTTCTCATTTGAAAAGTTTTTTCTTTTTTAAGTAATTGAAGATACTAGAGGGTACAGGATGGCTGTGATTGCTTTTGGGACAAGACAAGAAGCTAGTAAAAAGGAAACACTTGAGAAGCAAGTGATAGAATGAGGTTCCGGGGGAGAATGGAACACAAGGTAAAGAACCTAGGTATGATCTGGAAGGACATGTCCTCTGAAAACAGAATGCATAAAAGAGGAAGCAAGTAACATAAACTTTAAGATGAGAAGAGGGCAAATTGAGAGTACTTACACTGGCTGAGCTCAAACTTCCAAATAAAGTGAGGCAGGAGATAGATGGGCCCCAGGCTGAACAGCTGCAGTTTGTCCACTGTGGACAGATACTCCAAGATGAAGAGGAGGGAGGAGCTAAGCCCTGCCCAGATAAGAGACCACATATTTCTCATTCTCAAAGTCAAGGAGACCTTCCCAACTATACATGCGCAGAAACACTCTTTGGAGGTCAAAAAGGGAGGGGGCGCCACCCCATAGTAAGTGATGTCAACCTACCCAGAGGCCTCTTTGCTAGAATCCATCTTGGCTAAGAGATGCATGCTCACACATGGGAGGACCCTCAGATATACCAAATACGGACTCAGAACCAGGCAAAGCAAGATGATTGGCCAAAGGAAACCCAGAAGAAATGTCCCATAAAAGTGATTCCAACTACCACGAGGGCGAAACTCTCTCTCTGAGGCCACCCGTCTCTCTATCCACACGTACTCTTTCTCCTCCTAATAAACACTTCACTCATTTCACTGCTTTCTGTCTCTATGTGGAAATTCATTTCTACACAGCTGAAGGGCCAGGGCCTTACCACTGGCTACTGGCCCTGGTGGTCTAGTGGCTAGGATTCAGTGCTCTCACTGCCACAGGCTAACTTCAATCTCTGCAGGGAACCGAAATCCTGCTTCAAGCCGCTGCAGGCTGAGGCCACCCGAGATCAAAAGTAGCAAATGAGATCATCTACTGATATGCAGCTACTTCTATCTAGAAATATTTTAATTAACTTCATTTATCAGATATTATTACAAAATAGTAAATATAAGTCATTTTACAGATGGGATATAATCTTTACTCTTGGTCTAATATTCATAAAACTACAAATCAAAAAGCATACACCTGGAGTCCAGCCAAGTGGAGACTAGATTTTGAAACAAAAACCTAGTTTACAGAAAGAAATGACTCCAAACCCCTAAATATCATGAGACATTGTTCTGCTCTGGAACACAAACACCAAATGATGCCAAGATCCAAGGCCTTCAGACTTGCAGGAAAATACAGCACATTCCCCCTAACATTAGCAGCTATTGAAAATCATCATCTTTCACATTCAACTGTTAACCAGGTTTTGTGCAGTTCATTTAAAAGCTTCCTTGGAGAAGCACTGCATGACAAGATATCTCAGAACAGAGTGTGTGTGTGTGTGTGTGTGTGTGTGTGTGTGTGTGTGTGTGTGTGTAAATTTCTTACCGAAATTTGACCCAGAGTTCCTGAAGCCAATAAAGCTCACTTGACTTTTTAAAAATTTGAACTTCACCTTCATTCAAGCTTTCCACTCTCAAATAAAAGCATCAGAGAAAACATTCAGCAACACCACTGTAACAAAGAAAGGTGAGAGGAGTCCATGGTGGAGAAAAGGGAGCCTGAGACACTCCAAGAGCACTCCAAAAGACACATTCAAGAAGCAGACAACTAGAAAACATGCACAACTGCTAACCAGACCTGACCAGGGTAGTCTTTCTGCTCACAACAGACTGTTAAGCATAAACTGCCAAGCAGCACTCAGTTTATGAAATCAAGAAGGTTCACAGGCTTTGGCATGGGTTGTTAGTTTTCCTAAACTTCATATTTCTATTGTGCAAGTTTAAGACACTTAATAGGTATATTTGTTTTGGAATGAATAAATGAACAAAATGATATGTTTGTGTGTGTGCATATGTGTGTGTGTGTGGTGTGTGTGCGTGCTCCCGTGCTTGCTGAGTGTCAGGCGGAATGCCAATAACCAACAGGGAGAGGGACTGCCTGACAGTCTCAGAGAACAGACCATAGACATGCACTCAGGGTTGGGCTCCTTCCAAGCAACCTGGCCGATTTCCCAGTACAGATGGTGGCCAGTCTCCTGAGAGAGATATCTAATGCTTTTGGACAAACCTCAGTCTCTCTTAAACCTCCTGAGCACCATATTTTCATAGACTGAATTAGCAAAAAGAATTTCCTGTACTGTAAAAGGACTGTTAGGCTAATAAAATGGTATTGCATGACCTCTACACAGATCCTAGATAGTGTAGTCTGGTAATTAACAGCCTGCACTTGAGAATTCAAAATACTTACATGACAATAACTGCTCCACCACATACCAAATGCATGATTTTGGAAAAGAAGTTAAACTTTTGGAGATGGATTTCCCTCTGCCATGATAACAACCTATCTCAAAGTTTATTGGGGAACTAAATGAAATAAAGAATATAAAGGTCAGCACATTGTCTGGTACATAGCAAATGCTCAATAAATATTAGCTGCTTAGAATGGGTGTTTTTAAAAGGGAGAAAATTTTGTCAGTGTGTTTGTGAATATGTTTGCTTGTATATGCAAAGACTACCCCTGAAAGGATAATGTCAGTTGCCCTCAATGAAGAGAACCTGGTAGCTGGGAAAGGGGTGCTAGTAAGACTTTTTTCATTGTATAGCCTTTTGTGTCTCTTGAAATTTTAACCACTTGAAATTATCACCTTTTAAAGAATCATAAAATTTAAATGTAGCAAATAGGAGCTTCTATTAATTTTACTCACTTCTAAGCATAGCACATATGATGCATTTCTGTATAATGTGTCCCACATTAAATTAAGGAGTAATCCAAATACAAAGCTAGACGAGGACTCATATTTCCCTCTTTTTTTATCTACCCTAATACATTTCCCAAAATTGTTTGTTCCTTTTGCTCTCTGCTTAGCCATTGATTAAATACATAGGTAGTCCTGGCTTCACATTGTTTCAAATGTATGAATTTCAGTTAATATAGTTTAAATAACAACAGTCCCTCAACAAAATGGTTCAAATTTTAGTTACCGTGGTACCTTTACTGTGAATAAATTGCATGAAGAACAGATTTGCTGCCAGCTCTTTAGCCTACAAATCACTGTATAAATAGCAACTGCACATCATGATCAGTTACCAATCATGTCAACTCTTTTAAAGTCTGTTGGTGATTGGTCATTGTGCATCTGTCATTCACTTTACCTTCAGATAGTAAAGCACTTAGTTGTGTTGTCTCCTTGTCTCTCAGTGACAAACCCAGTAACATTTTATAATATTGAATAATCTGAAGAGAGAATTGGTCAAAATATAAAAGTGCAAGAAAGAAGTGAAAAGCAATACTACTAGAAGTGAAATTGGATATTATTAGAGCTCATTGTCCTAAATGAGCAGTTACAATGAAAAAGATTAAGATATCCCAGAGAAGTGACACCTGCCAAAAGTTCCTCATTTAAAGAGCTCTTGGAGATATATCACAACATTCAAAGTGCAAAAGATAAAATTTTGGAAATGAATCCAAATTTTGAAAGGAGAATGACAATTCACTAAGACATGAAAAAAAGATTCTTGTCCCATATGCTGTTACATTATAAGAAGAAAAATGCAAACACTGATCAAACTACAGTTGACTCTTTTTCAAAGAAATAAAACACTTTAATTCCCAATGTGTCTAATGTTTTAAATTTCAGAGTATTAAATGAATATTGGTTTTACCATTTTTTTTTCATTTCCCTTTACATTTATAACCAACAGTAAGGGAGTAGTTAATGTTTTACCAAAAAAATGTTTAATGGTCATATAACAAGTATTTAATTTGGCATGACTGGCCCTGTATAGTCTGCCTTTATAACTTCATGTCCCACGTCTTTGCTCTCTACCCTAGCTGTACTGGCATTATTTTAGTCTCTATATTCACCACGCACACTCCTGCTACAGAATCTTGCCATGTTGCTCCATTTGCTTCCTTCCCTTTTTTCATCTACTTACCTCCTACTTAATCTCCAATTCTGCAACTGTCACTTATGCAAGGAAGAGATCTTCTGTTTGCCCCTCCAGAACTGCATTCTGCTGTTCTCCACCTTTCTCCATGCTAACCTGCAAGGACATAACAATGGGCTCACCTTCCCTGTGGTCTCATCAAGTTATTTGTTCTCCCAGCTCCCTCTTTTCAATGTCACTGCAGGTTTGTAACATTCCTCCTGTGAGGAAGGCAGCTCCCTCTACTTAGCCAGCTGTCTCCAGGCTCTAATAAGCCCCTCTAACTCTTGCTGTATTAGGCCTAGGGTGGGAATGTCCAACCCTTGCCCTACCCCCCAACCACTTCTTTAAACATAGGTGCTTTATTATACTCTCTTCAGATTACCTTATTTGTGCCCTGTGTTTCCTGTCAGGATCCTAACTATGATCTTGTTCTTGCTTTTTTCTCCAACATGGTCTCCTAAGACTTAGACCCTCATCCCAATCCATACAGCTTACAGTCTCAACTGCAATATACTGGACTACTTACAGCTCCTTGACGGTGCCCTTTTTACACTTAGATCTTCTTCCTTATTATTCACCTGCCCCAGTATCCACCACAATTCAGATGTATTCTCTTCCTGAAAGCTTTGACATCCTCAGCCTGCAATCTTCTGGTTTGGGTAGTCATTTGAGCTCCCATAACACTCTATCTATACCATAACCTTATCACTCTGTGATTGATTATTCGTTTGCCTTTCCTACAAGGCTCTGAACCACTAATTCTGTAGTTTCTAGTCCCCCAGGGCCTAATAAACTACCTGGTATATGATAGCTATTCAATAAATGAAAACTACAAAGCTGTATATAAAGTCGAGCTAAAGTAGTTCAGAGCCTTACTATGATACATTAAGGAACAATAAATTATCAACGTGTTTATCTCTTTTCCCAAGACAATTTTTTTCTCCAAATATAGCATCTTAGTAAGAATACAGTTATCATAGCCAAAATACTGCAATAAGTGTACAGAATGATGTCATTTCCTTCATCAGACATTTATTCCTTCTGAAAATAAAATCTTTAAGCTTACTTCTCAATCCTTCTTCACTGAGCATTTTATCCCTTCAGTGTTGTCAAAGAAAATCCGGTACATTGAAAAGCAAAGATAACCCCAAAAATTGGGTCAAGAAAGGTTTTGGAAGGTTTTTCTAGGTAAAACATTATGAATTTTTCATAGCATTGCTACTCCCACACCACTTGCAGTATTGATGCACATTTACCACTTGTTTACATGCTTTTATTAAAACTATTTTCTCTTCTCTTGTATGGCTACCTCTTCCTCTCTCGTTCCCCATTCAACCACATTATTCTTCACCCTATTCTTTAGAGAATGTTATGGTGTGCCAACTAAATTTCCTTACCACTTTCAGGAGTAGAGCGCTTATTCCTTCAATTGCTGGGAATGTTGACAGTTGATGCTCACAGCTGAATCCTCCTTTCTAAGGATCACCTTCAGCTGAGCAGAGCTGTAGCTATATCACACCTCCTTCCTGGGGGCAGTCCACGTGCAACGACTAGTCAGTGTGGAGGGTTAGGAGGAGGAAGGCAAATAGAGAATGTAGAGCAAAATGACTCCCTTGTTCTAGTTATGAATGACTATGCAGGAACATCCCAGCTCCAGAGGTCTCCATGGGATCAGCTGAGCTGCTGCAGTGACTGTATCACGGCCCAGTCCCTCCCTCAGCTTAATCTACTTTCCTTCATTTCCCTCAGTGGTTGACCCTGAGAGCACTCCATAAACTTCCTGCATGCCAATCACTATCTCAGAGTCTGCTTTCTGGGGAAACTATGAGAGCCCTCAAGAAGGACCTCATGTAAATAAGCTAATATGAATTCTTCCGTGCTTCCCTTCCATGAATATTTAATTATATACAAACATATATGGACATATAAATGTACATATGTATAATAAATATATGATTTTTGTTTTTTTAAAAATGAGGTCTCATTATAAATTCCTTTATTTTCCCATTCAACAATACCTATATAATTTCCTCTAGGTAATTTTTATAGCTCCATAGCTTTAGTTCATTCTTTTAGCAGCTAAATGATATTCCATGGTATAGATATATAATATATTCAATTATTCATCTTTTGATGGGCACTCACCTTCTTACAGTATTATTTTACTTTGGCTTCCATGAACAATGCTGGAATAAATATTATTGTACATATACCCTAATAGACTGGTACCTCTATTTCTGTAGGATAGATTTCCAACGGTGGCACAAAGTTCAGGAGTATGTATATACTTTTTCAAACATATATTGCCCGATTTATTTTCAAAACTCTACAAAATTCACACTAATGCAGATGATAACTTTTGAACTGATTCTGTATATCTCATTTTGATATACTTCTTTCTTGCCCTCTAACATAGCCAAGTGATTTTGTATGAACTTTCTTTTTCAGGGTGAAAATACAGAAAGGTCCCCAAAACACACTTTGACAACTTTTTAACAACTAACAGAACATGGAAAACATCTGTTTATTTTTTTAATTTTTATTGGAGTATAGTTGATTTACAATGTTGTGTTAGTTTCTGCTGTACAGCAAAGTGAATCAGTTATACATATACATATATCCACTCTTTTTTTGGATTATTTTCCCATATGAAAATATCTTTTTAAAAGCAAAAGTACTGCTTTCAATGTAGGGCAAGTCTAGCTTTCTTTTAAGTTAGTGTTAAAACAAAGTTAGAGGGACTTCCCTGGTGACGCAATAGTTAAAAATCCGTCTGCCAGTGCAGGGGACACGTGTTCGATCCCTGCTCCGGAAATATCCCACATGCCGCGGAGCAACTAAGCCCATGTGCCACAACTACTGAGCCTGCGCTCTAGAGCCTGCAAGCCACAACTACTGAAGCCCGCGTGCCTAGAACCTGCGCTCCACAGCAAGAGAAGCCACCGCAAAGAGATGCCCGCACACTGCAACAAAGGGTAGCCCCCTGCTTCCTGCAACTAGAGAAAGCCCGGGTGCAGCAATGAAGACCCAACTCAGCCAAAAATAAATAAATAAATAACAAAGTTATAGGCTATCAGTCTACTTAATTTTATCTGAGACAATTTCTTTTTTTTATTCAAACGCTCTTAAAAGCAGTAGAATGCATTCAACCTCTTTTCCCCCAAGAATTGGTATTAGAAAGTGTTTATATGTATTCAAAAGTCAGGATAACCAGTACAAATTATTAGAACCAGGGATTTCTCAGGATCCTGGAAATAAATGTTGGTTTTTAAAAGCAGAAAACAACATACAACTTACCATATTCAAATTTTAAATGCACTCAAGTGCAAGATTAACTAAATGTGACCATCCATGATTTCAAAAGCAAACCATTATGGAAATTTTAAAAAACATGATAAAAATATTAAGTTCTTAAGTGTATTTCTCATGACAAAATAAAATGTACATTACACAAACCTCAACTATTGTGCCATTTGAAAATTTGTCAAGATTTGCAAGGAAAACAGTTTTCCTCTTTGTTTTAGCTAAATTAGAAGTTAATGAACTGAATATTCCAGTGTAGCATTAATGTAAATAAATACAAATCTATGACGAGAGTTAATCAAATTGAGTTGAACAATACATTTTCCCAAGTACATTTTGCACAAAACCACAGGCTGAGGAGTAATTATTTTTATGCATGGGCACTTGGCATTTTCAACTTGAAAAACATTTTTGTCAAGTAAAGTCAATACTATTTGTAAGCTCAACCTACTGGTTGTTAATGTTAGGACACCATCTTGTGGGTAAGGCATCTAATTTGGAAACATGTCTATGTGAAATCACTTGCAAAGCAAAAGGTAAAAAATGTTCTAAGTATCATAGAAACTAATCCATAGCTTCACCTTTATTTTATTAGCATGTCTACATAAGGTAAAGGTTAAGAAAAGAATACGGAATAATTTTTATCAAAAGAGCTTTTTTCCCACTGTGCATCAGCTGCAAAATAAATGTTATATTTCAGAATAGCTATCTGTTAGAAAAGCATTTTAATGAAAAATTTTTCCAGAGAATTAATGAAATCCATATTAGTGAAGGTAACTTTTCATTTAATACTATAATTTAGTGCCAAACACTTTTTTTTTAAGTTATAGATTAATTGCCCTGGGTTTCATATGGTCAATATCGATAAGGATGTATGAGCTATATGAGAATCTCAAATATCAAATTGGTTTTCTCTTTAAAATGTACTAATATTTCCATTAGTCTCTCTAAAATTACAAAGTCTTTAATACTTACAGGAATACTGATACATTAGGGCTTTATAAAAGAGAAATAAATTAGCAGAGCACAGTACAATGTCTGGAGGGCTGGGCACTACCTCTGGAACTAATCAGCCACCCACCTTGGACAAATCAATTCACATATTATGTCTTAGTTATCACAGCTGTCAAAAGGAATAATGGCAGCTTAACCAAACAATACTTGCAAAGATATAAAACAGTATGTGTCAAATTTCTGAGCCTACCATAATATAGGAAATGAAAAGAGGAATGGATCTGATTTTATTCCTGGTTCCAGTTCCTGAACTCTGAAATAACTGGTTTCTTCGGCACTTTTTAAAATTTTGCTGATCATCCCTATATGCTCCCAACACATTTTCTTTTTTCCTTTTCATAAGGTTTTTTGAGCGGGGTATATTACTTGCAATAAACCATCTTGGCCAAAACACCAGCCATGTGACTTAGGGAAAGAAATTACACCCATTTAATGGAGAAGGGATTAAAAATTCAGGTCTGGGTTTGAAATCTGACTTCTTCACTTACCAGCTGGATTACTTTGGGTAAGTTATTGAGCTTTCTCTCCCTTGGTTTTCTAATTTTCCTGAAAGGGTTCTGAAGAGTGCTACTTTAAAGTGTGTAACACATTTATCACAGTGATTGGAGTGTGTCAAGTAGGATATGGCAAAAAATAATAGTTTCTCATAATTATTATAAATGGATATTATTTAATTTGACCTCTTTCCCAACTTGAAAATAAACCAGAGCATGAAATATCCATCATTCACAATATTTGTAAAAGAAATAATGCTGTTCTGCACTAATGCCCACAAAATATCTGGTCAGAAGAAGACTTAAATGGTACTTTGATGGAGTCTGAATTGATTTTCTCTAAAGGGCTGAAGCTTTAAAACAATTTGTAATTTCCCTACTGCACCACAGTACACAGAAAACAGTACATTCAACTCTTGGATAGATTTGAATCTCCACAGACCATTAGTCTATAATGAAAATAATTTATGAGAATCTTTGACTTACAAAGGTGACTTACCTTCCCTGTAATGGATTTGAAACTGCTTCAGTTAATATGGGGTCAAGGTTCAGCAAACTGCAGACTGTTCAAATAGCTTAGTCACAAAAGTGATCAGATATCTTGGTGAAGGAAACAGAGCAATATAAAGATAACTCTTAGTCTCTCTCTTGCTATACAATCCTTTAAAAAGCAAAAAAGCCAATTGGCTATTTTGGAAATTTGATAATGCATTGTTTGCAGCCACATATGTGACTATAGATTTATTGAACTAAAAATGCAGTCAACTAAAACAAAAGCATTTCATAAATGGACAAAAAGAAGTCTCAGGAAATAAGTCAACATGCCCCTCATCACCTTTTTTTTCTTTTCTAAATCAATTTCTGAACTCCCTTTAAGGGTCAGCTCAATTCTCAACATTTCCCTTAATTCTTCCTTATCCATCACAATGAGTAATGACTGTACTAAGCCATTTTATACTAGATTTGATTCCACGTTTATAAGTTGGGGTCAAATCAAGACACTCCAAGCAAACTAAAAACCTAGGATTCCATCAAACCCATAGCCCTTAAATATAAATTTAGCATTTACCTTGGAGGGAGAAAACCTGATTTTTTCATGTTCATAGAAGTATAAACATATTTTTTCATATTCAGACTGAAGGATTTGCTACATGCATAATATTTGAACTCATTTGGATTATATTTCATTTCATATTTTTCTCAGTCACAACTGGATTCACATTATTCACAAAAATACTGAAGGTAATATACAGGAATATAGTTCCAAATTATTTTCCAAAATAGGTGTATTTGAAAAATCAATGAGAAATTCTATTATGTCCCCACCCCTACCCTTTGAAAATCATTATCCTAGCATGTTAGCACAATGTTGAGTTATAATAGATATTTAATATAGATTTGTGGATTTCATAAGGACTTTCCATGAACCTACTGCTTTCATGACAATTTTAGATTTCCTTCTTCCTGTGTTAACATATCTCTATACTATGTCTCATAGCAAAAGAATGTTTTTCAGAAGGTCATATTTTAAGGTAATTCCTAATATACATCTTTCAATAATTTCAAATATTAGCATTTTTGCTGCTTGGTTAAGCTACTTTTTAATTATGCTTTTACATACTCACACTATGCAACTTAACAACTTAACAACTTTTTAATTGAAATCAATGGTGCATTCTATTATGAGCTGATTCACTGGCAGCAAAGATTTGAGAGAAACATTTTGCATATTACATTATTGCTTGCAACTGAATCCAGATTGATCCAGTACATTTATAGTAAGAATTCTTCATTGAAAGCAATGGAGCTGAGCCCAGATTAAGAATGCTCCATTGCTTTCTAAGAAGTACAGTCATAAAACTTATAATATTTAATATCAGGATCGTCTTTCACCTTCTGCCTCCTTACAACATGTACACTGTCTTTAACCCAAGACAATATAATATCTTTTCTAATTTTCATGAAATATTTCTGAAATGTGTTACACAGAAAGCTAAGTTCTAGCCAAGAGTACCAGATGATGGGAATGTAAATTGATACAGCCACTATAGAGAACAGTTTGGAGGTTCCTTAAAAAGCTAAAAATAGAACTACCATATGACCCAGCAATCCCACTACTGGGCATATACACTGAGAAAACCATAATTCAAAAAGAGTCACGTACCACAATGTTCATTGCAGCACTATTTACAATAGCCAGGACATGGAAGCAACCGAAGTGTCCATCGACAGAGGGATAAAGAAGATGTGGCACATATATATACAATGGAATATTACTCAGCCATAAAAAGAAATGAAATTGAGTTATTTGTAGTGAGGTGGATGGACATAGAGTCTATCTTATAGATTGAAGTAAGTCAGAAAGAGAAAAACAAGTACCGTATGCTAACACATATATATGGAATCTAAAAAAAAAAAAAAAAAGGTTCTGATGAACCTAGGGGCAGGACAGGAATAAAGATGCAGACGTAGAGAATGAACTCGAGGACACAGGGATGGGGAAGTGTAAGCTGGGATGAAGTAAGAGAGTAACATTGACATATATATATACTACCAAATGTAAAATAGATAGCTAGTGGGAAGCAGCTGCATAGCACAGGGAGATCAGCTCTGTGCTTTGCGACCACCTAGAGGGGTGGGATAGGGAGGGTGGGAGGGAGATGCAAGAGGGAGGAGATATGAGGATATAAGTATATATATAGCTGACTCACTTTGTTTTAAAGCAGAAACTAACACACCATTGTAAAGGAATTATACTCCAATAAAGATGTTAAAATAAATAAATAAATAAAATGGGATTAAAAAAAAGAGTACCAGATGATTATTGCTATCAATAGTAGTTACAATAAAAGAAATAAATTAAAAATGTCTTCTTGCTGCTGTTTATTTTTTAATTGAGGTTCTTATAATCTGACAATTCTGCCATTTCACATGTACACCACAATCCAACAGCTGAGATAATATTACAAGACTATTGTTAGAAAAAAGTAAGTCTAAGTTGCTTTTTCTCCAGTCCTGGTTATGGGTTATGCTGAGTTGTTCACCCACCTGATACTCCTTCTCCTGGTGCCAGGATACACACATTGACACATAGAAAGTGGTTGAGGGGCAATATGTAATTGGTGAGTAATCAAAGGAGAAAGAAGTTCTCTGCAAAAGTACTTGGTTTACAAAATGTTAAAGTTAATCATTTTGACCTACTTAGCATCACATTTGAACTAAATTAGGAGACAAAGTTGGCTATAATTTATTAAATCAAGCACGCTTTTATGTGTAGGAAGATGATCATCACAACAGGAGAAGATAAAAGCCCAGCAACATACTGAAGAGTCATAGAGTCACTGACTATTTTAACTGAAAATGTCTTTAAATATCATCTTGTCCTAATATGTTAACCACTCAGCTTTTGTTCGAGTGAAATAAAAGAATAAATAAATTCATGACTGATCAAATTGAGAAGAGGGAGAACTGCTTTAGGACAAGTATGAGAAATAACTTTTTTTAACAAGGACTTCCTATATTTAAAATGTTACAATTTTATTGTTTAAGAAAAAGAATTTGTGAAAATATGTATTGGATTTTCAAGTCAATAAGAAGAAACATCAAATCTTATTAAATACAGTTACTAGTTGCAAAATATATTAAACTACAACAAGCACAAATGCAATTTGTATTAAAATTACTTTCTTCAATTTCAGGCTTCAGTAGATATTATCCGAATTAGTTGTAATTAATTTTAACCCAATCTAAATTTAGAGGCTTAGAAAATCTTGATACTGTGCTTCAGAAACTAAGAGTTTTAAAACCTGATTGCAGTTTTGTAATTACAGATAGATATGATATCACAACTTGTTATTCCTCTCAAATCTAACAGAAGTAAAGTAAATGTGATCCCTTGACTAGAGAATTTTGGATTCTGATTCATTAGGCAAGCAACCCAAGTCTGACCAAACTTTAAAAGAATCCTCCAAGAGGCCTTATAAAGAAAAAAGTAATGTTAGAGATTCCAATACTGTCATAAATTGGGAGAGCTTAGTCTTGATGCATCTGGACCCAAATAGTGTCACCCAGTGAGGAGGAAACAACTTAGACCAGATACAAAAAGAGAGGCTGAGTACAGTTGACTGTATTGGTATTGTTCGCCCAATCTCCATTACAACTCCATTTGTATGCAGCACTATCAGTTTGTTTAGAGGCTTACTCTGTTCCCACTGACTGTGATCTTGGTAGGATGTCAATTAAGGGGCCCAAAGGGGAGGGGAAAATATAGATTAATCTAGGCCCTTCAACCATACACAATTACTCTAAGGAATTTAACTCCCTGTAATTGAGCTCAGGATTTCAAGAGAAAAGATGTGCAGCTGATTTCGTCCCCATGGTGATGGCATCCTGAACAAACAGCCCATCATTTCCTGCTGCCTCTAGCTTCAGTATTACCTTTCTAAAGACCGAATCCTGTAGCTTTTTTGTCTGTGTGTGAGAAACTCCCATATTCTTCCAATAAATGTTTCTTAGTCTCACTCTTAGATTAGCTCAAATAAGTTTCTGTTACTATTATCCAAATAGCCTAAGTGTTTCACTGAGAAGTTGGCCTGCATCCAGAACTGACCTCGAAGTAGGGAGAAGAGATGCTGATAGACAAAGTCAGTGTTCCAAGAGTAGTATCAAAGTGATGAGGCCTCGTCAGTCTTGGTTATGTCAAGGTTTGACATCAAAGGAGATTCACTGCAGGGAAAAATGCACATTAGGAGGAGAACAAATAGCAGGAACTATACTTTTACATAAGCAATCGTATTGTCAGTATGGACCAATCAATCCCTTCAAAATAGTAGGGCATCCAGGAACAAGGATGTTGGGAGTAGGACCCCTAGCTAGAGGAAGAGACTGGCAGTGTATTAGTGATCTCATGGGTGGAAGTTCAGCACAAGGGACCAAAGAATTGGGTAGAGGTGGTATGTAGCTCAGGGTCCCCTTAACTGTAAGAGCTCACCCTAGTACAGCTGAGCCTGGATTCAGGATAACAGGATTGATTCCAGACTTCCCCTGTTGCTGGGACCAAAGAAGTCAATAAAACTTTCAACTCTAGTCAGGAATGTACCAAGGGCTAGGCAAAGCTGCACCAGGTCTTTCAGCTGGGGTGACTAGGTAGGTCTGGGAGAAGCTGGCCATAACAGGATACAGATGGTTGGTTAAGAGTGGAAAACGTCAGTGATAAGATTTGTCTTGAGCTGAAAAAAAAAGTTTAAATATATAATCTACCACCCTTCTTGATATTTCCCGATACTAATTTGAATTTGAATACATTCAAATGTATTCTGCATTTGAATACATTCTTCTCTCTTCTTGGGTTGTCCTTTCCTCTATTTTCCATGGTAAGATTGTTTTTTATATATTAGATCCAGCTCAAATGCCATTTATTTTCTAGGAAGTGTCCTTGGCTCTTCAAATGGGTTTATGATACTTTTACATAATTCTAATTTCAGTTAAGTATTTATTCCTCCTACAAGAAGGCATGGACAATTTCTAATTAATATATGGACCTGTACACTGTTCCCTGTACATCTCAGGCATACAGGAAGTAGTTGTTGAATGAATGAATGCCAAGTTCATGAAAGTTATAATTCCCTCTCTGACAGGATTATTGAGATCTCTCTTTAATGTTTCAAGTACTTATGAAAAATGCTTCAGTGGAAATTAAACTTCATTAGCAACTGAGACAACATTTGCCCTCCTTTACACACAAAGTTAATTCTATAACTGATGGAGAAATCTCCCCAAATTGAGGAGAAAGGTAAGAAAGTGGAGAAGATTAGAGGAGAAAGGAAGTATATGTCTCAAAACTTAGCTGTGAAAATATATTTCCATATTCCTTAGGTACTCCTCTCTGGTGCAGAGATGAAATAGAACAACATGGTATTTTAGTCTGTATTTGGAAAACATGCATAACATGAACATCAGTTACAATAGAACAAAAAAGGTGCTCGGGTTGTCTAGATACTCTGTGGTTGATGAAGGATCATTCTCTGCTTTGTTCAGATGGCTCTTTATTCCAGATCAAAGACTTGAAAGTATTTTTTCTTCTCTGATACCTGAAATGTCAGTTTTTAATGCCCACAGTCATGAGCATTATCTTCTTAGAAAAGAATTCTTCCTCAAGGATACAGAATAATAGGTAGCTTGTAATGCACATACCTGGAAGCATTCTATTTAGAAGTTACTTCTATTTAAAACATAAAATAAAAATATGTTTAAAAGGAGGGATTTTTGCATCTTTAAGGGGAGTGAATTTTGCATCATTTAACTTTATTTCTTATCCCTATAGAACCAGATTTACCCATAATGTAACCATGACAGCCTGTTCCCTTATAATATACATAAAGTTCAAGAGACAACAAATAAAATAGTCAAGAGATAAGTTGTTTCATAAAATTTCAGATAAACTTGGTGTTAACAGTTTAAAGTTCTGAGAAATATGTCAATATATAAAGCACACTTGTGCATCTCCTGGAAGACTGGCCTTTGGAAGAAATAAGACCTTGTTTCTTTTACAAAGATAATCAGGAGTCCAAAAAATTTTCAATGAGCTTATGAACTTTCAGAAGGTTAAAGTCTCTATTCCTGTTTCTCAGGGATTCTTTCTATAGCTTTAACAAACTCAGTACAAGTTACACCCATCAAATATGTTGGCGTTTACAAGACAACTGTGCCTACAAGAAACTAGGCCTACATTTTCACTTGTCTTACTGGAGTCTGACATTATGAAACAGTGACTCAAATTTTTCTATCAAATAATGCTGCTAGTTTATTTATAAGAGTGAGAGACTTGATTCCAAAATCACAGCAATTTCCTTTTTCAAACATCAGGACCTCAAAGTATGAATACTATACATTAGAGCTTATACAGTGACAGATAAAACTTCCTTCATAAACTGTCTTCTTTTCATTAAGACTTTGTGATAATAATGTCAAATTAAGTACCAAAGAATGTTTCTTTCCAAAAAGTTGCATCTAAAATGTAAACTGAGTCATCTAACTTTTTTGAAGGAGTGAGCCTAATTAGCTGAGGGCCATCCTAATGATGTAGTAAAATTTTTGTTTGATTTATTGCTTGTATTTTTATTGGGTCTTTTTAGAGATGCAATACAACACAAATCTTCAGATGGCCCCAAATTCCATGAAGACACATGAAACAAGTGATCATCTTACTGCCCCCTAAAGGGAGAAAGGACAAAAAGCTTCCCAATGTACTGCAAACACTCTCCAAAACTCTCTCCTCAGAAATCCCCTTCTCTTTCTTTCAGGGTTTTTTCTCTTTAGTCTTCAAAACCAGTGTTGCTTCATTAGAGCTTAGATTAAAACTAAGAAATTCTGGCTTGGCTGTTTTTATGGCAATGTAGATGTCCAGCCTGTTGCTGGACCCCTCGGCCCATCATCTCCATGGTACACAGGTTAAAAGGAAGGCTCCTCCTCCCAGGAAGCTAAGAAATGTTATCTGATACCTAATTACTTTTCCACATTCTCTTGTCCTGCAGCCCAGGGAAGAGTATAATCTACAGCTCTTCTGGAGCTGGAGGACTCAGTCATTCCAGGGATCTCCCCTCTCTGGGAATGGAGAGAGATGGGTTCGGTAGGAAGGACTGGGCTCTTCCACGTCAACCATTGAAACCATGACCAGTTTATGATCAATTTTACGCTTGTACTTTATTGACCACCAGTCCAAAACACTCTCCAAGGGAAGATAATAAAAGAAAAAAGAGGCAAAGGATTATGGCTGGAAGTGGAAGGTTTTCCAGTTCCTTTGGTATATAGAGCAGTGAAGTCTCAATGATTCTTCAAGCAAATCAGTACAACGGAGGAGTAAAGTAACAAAACCCGAAAAGAATGGGAGTGTATCAGATAAAGGAAGCATGTTCTTCAGCCTGTGAGGCCATTACACTACCTCTAAAATCACAAGGGGTGATTTTTTTTGTACAGTGTGACACAATAAATTGTCAAAATGACCTGAAAACATACCCAATTCTATCTCTGATTCTGATGTCTTCAATTGTGATCAAAATTGAAGCTATCTTGCTTGAATAATCATTCTTTCCACATTGCAGTTTACACAAGGCAAGAGTGTGTTTATAAACTTTTTAATATTGTCAAAAGGAAGAACATAGAATACCTCAGTTAGCAGTCTCTGTAATTTTGTGAGCTAGTTATAAAAAGAGAACACTGATTTTTATTTCTTATGTACTTGGCACAAGTTAAAATGATGTGGCATAAGTTCAGCATCTAAGTCTGGAGTTTTCCCCAAATTTATCAACACTGACCTCCTCCCATTGGTCTGCTACCCCTCCCTCCATTCAACCTCTGATACCTCAAATCCAGCATTTCTCAAACTTCAGAAGTGCACTAATCCCTTCTAGTGGAAAAAAATCATTTTTGAGGCTTTCTGGTGTTGACAAATTATTTTTACTATTATGGTGGTTAAATATGCATAAACACAAAACTAAGTATAAACTCCTTATGCTTAGAGCTTTAATTCTACAACCGAAATGAGTTAACAATGTATACAAACAAAATTATGAAAGCAATAAAATTCAAATTAACAACATTAATTTAGTATGATAGATGAAGTTATTACACTGCAATGAAATGTAAATATAATACTTAACTGCTTCAGTACAGGTTTGTCACCTTATTTCAGAATGCTTATACTATCCTGTGATATCTGATGACTCAAGTGTTCTAAGATTTTTCTCTATTAAAACCATTGTGAGCCTCACCTCCCATGATTCAGGCCCCTTCAACTGAGCCCTAAATTCCTCAGAGCTGGAGCAAAGGATCCTAACAAATCAGCTCCTCTTTCTTCCAGAAATATGATGGGGAGAGAAGACAAGATGGTGGAGTAAAAGACCTTGAGTTCACCTTCTCCCACGAGAACACCAAAATCACAACTAACTGCTGAACAACCAACAATAAAAAATACTGGAACCTATCAAAAAAGATATTCTACATCCAAAGACAAAGAAGAAATCACAACAAGACAGTAGGAAGGGTGCACTTGTGACATAATCAAATCCCATACCCGCCGGGTGGGTGACCTACAAACTGGAGAGTAATTATATAGCAGAAGTTCCCCCATGGGAGTGAGAGTTCTGAGCCCCACGTCAGGCTCCCCAGCTTGGGGGTCCGGCATCGGGTGGAGGAGCCCCCAGAGTATTTGGCTTTGAAGGCCAGTGGGTCTTGATTGTAGGAATGCCACAGGACTGGGGGAGACAGAGACTCCACTCCTGGAGGACATACACAATTGTTAGCAGTGAAATTGAATTAGTAATTTAGAAAACTCCCAGCTAATAATAGTCCAGGACCAGATGGCTTCACAGGGGAATTCTACCAAACGTATAAAGAAGAGCTAATACCTATTCTAAAAAATTGAAGAGGACAGAACACTCCTAAATCCATTCTACAAGGATGGATTACCAGCATTACCCTCATATCAAAATCAGAAACAGACTGCAACAGAAGAAAATTACAGGCCAATATCTTTGCTGAATAGAGATGCAAAAATCCTCAACAAAATATTAGCAAATTGAATCCAACAATATATAAAAAGAATCATACACCATGGTGGAGTTGGATTTATTCCAGGAACATAAGGATGGTTCAATATTTACAAATCAATCAATGTAATACAGAACATTAGCAAAAGGAAGGATAAAAAAATCACATGATCATCTCAATACAAGCAGACAAAGAATTTGACAAAATTCAACATCAATTCATGATAAAAACTGTCATGAAAGTGGGTATAGAGGGGAATATCTCGACATAATAAAAATCATTTATGACAAACCTACAGCCAACATAATTCTCCATGGTGAAAAGCTGAAAGCCTTTCCTCTAAAATCAGGGACAAGACAAAGATGTCCACTCTTGCCTCTTCTATTTAACATAGTATTGGAAGTTCTAGTCACAGTGATCAGACAATAAAAAGAAATAAAAGGAATCCAAATTTTAAGGAAAGAGGTAAGTAAGACTTACCTTGTCACTCATTGCAGATGGCATAATACTTTACATAGAAAACCCTAAAGTCCTCACCCAAAAACTATTAGAAATAATAAATGAATTCAGCTAAGTTGCAGGATATAAGATTAACATACAGAAATCTGTTGTTTTTCTATACATTAATAATGAACTATCAGAAAGAGAAAGTTTAAAAATTCCTGTTTAAAATCACATAAAAAATAATAAAATACCTAGGAATAAACTTAACCAAGAAGGTGAAAGACCTATACTCTGAAAACTATAAAACATTGATGAAGGGAATTGAAGATAATTCAAAGAAATGGAAAGATAACCCATGCTCTTGGATTGAAAGAACTAAAATTATTAAATTGACCATACTACCCAAAGCAATCTACAGATTTAATGCAATTCCAACCAAAATACCCATGACATTTTTCACAGAACTAGAACAAATAGTCCTAAAATTCATATGGAACCACAAAAGACTGATTTCCAAAGCTATCTTGTGGAAAAAGAACAAAACTGGAGAAATCACCCTCCCAGACTTCAGACTATACCACAAAGCTACAGTCATCAAAACAGCATGGTACTGGCACAAAACAGACACATAGATCAATGGAACAGAATAGAGAGCCCAGAAATAAATCCATGCACCTATGGTCAATTAATCTATGACAAAGAGGCAAGAATATGCAATGGAGAAAAGATGGTGTCTTCAATAAGTGGTGCTGGGAAAACTGGAAAGCTACATGTAAAAAGATGATACTAGAACATTTCCTCACATCACATACAAAAATAAACTCAAAATGGTTTAAAGACCTAAATATAAGACCTGAAATCATAAAACTCCGAGGAGAGAATATAGGCAGAACACTCTCTGACAAAAATAATAGCAATTTTTTTGGATCTGTCTCCTAAGGTAAAATAAATGAAAGCAAATATAAACAAACAGGACCTAATTAAACTTAAAGCTTTTGCACATCAAAGGAAACCATCAACAAAAGGAAAAGACAACCTACTGAATGGGAGAAAATATTCTCCCTGAAAACATTCAGGGAGGCCTGAATAGACATTTTTCCAAAGAAGACATACAGTTGGCTAACAGGCACATGAAAAGATGCTCAACATTGTTCATTGTTAATCATCAGAGAAATGCAAATCAAAACCACAGTGAGATATCACCTCACATATGCCAGAATGCTATTGTCAAAAAGTCACCCCTCTGTTTCCCATAAGAATATGGGAGTAAAATCTCTAAGGGGGGAATGAAATAGGAGGAAAAGGGGCAGGGCACAACCTCTAAAAGAATGACATAGCCCTTGAGGATATGACATAAACTGGTTAGAACCAACAAGGTCCAAGATGTTGAAAGATTAGACTTCTAGGGAACCTCATTATAGCCTCATTATACACTCACTGTAATACATTAGCATCTAAAAGATACACCTACAGGTGCCATGACACAGTCTGAGGCTAACCTTAAAAGGTCAAAAAGTGGGCAGTGGCCCAATTCCTGGAAACCTCCACCCCTTCCCCAAAATAGTTGGAATAATCCTCCCCCTTGTTAGCCTATGAAATTACCCAGCCTATAAAAACTAACTACCCCATATTTTGGGGATGCTCTCCTTCTGAGATGGCCCACACTCTGTCTGTGGAGTGTGTTTCTCCCAGGGCGTTCATTCTTGCCTTTTGAGACAGACTGCACTCTGTCTATAGAATGTGTATCTAAATAAATCCATTTCTTACCTAAAAAAAAAAAAAAAAAGTCTACAAATAACAAGTGTTGACAAGGATGTGGAGAAAAACGAACGCTTTTACACTTTGGTGGTAATGTAAATTGTTGCAGCCACTATGGAAAACAGTATGGAGTTTCCTCAAAAAACTAAAAACAGAACTACCATATGATGCAACAATTCCACTCCTGGGTATAAATCCAGAAAAACCAGAAACACTCATTCAGAAAGATACATGCACCATAATGTTCAATAGCAGCACTATTTACCATAGCCAAGATATGGACGTAATCCATGTGTCCATCAACAGACAAATGGATAAAGATGTGGTGTATATATACACACACAATGGAATATTACTCAGCCTTAAAAATGAATGAAATTCTGCCAGTTGCCGCAATGTGGATGGACCTAGAGAATATTATGCTCAGTGAAATAAATCAGACAAAGACAAATAATGTATATCAGTGATATGTGGAATCTAAAAAATAAAGTATATAGCAAAACAGAAACATACTCACAGATATAGAAAACAATACAGTGGTTACCAGTGGGAGAGGGAAGAGAGGACGGGCAAGATAGGGGTATGGGATTAAGAGGCACAAACTACTATGTATAAAATAGATGAGCAACAAGGATATATTGAATAGCACAGGGAATTATACCCATCATCCTGTAAAAATTTTAATTGAGTATAATCTGTAAAAAAAAACTGAATCACTATGCTGTATACCTGAGACTAATATGATAATTTAAATTAACTATACTTAAATTAAAAAAGAAAAAAGAAAAGAAAAGAAAGTACCTCTTCGCTTAAACACATTGTTAGACACCAATTAACAGTGGTTCTCCATTAGGGCAATTTTGCCCTCTAGGGCACATTTGGCAACATCTGGAGACATTTTTGATTGTCACAACTGGAAGGGGGGCTACTATCATCTAGACACCAGGGATTCTGGTCCCTGGTGTCTAGATGAACATCGTAAAACACATAGGGCAGATCCACAACAAAGAGCCATCTAGTCCAAAGTGTTGGTAGTGTGGAAGTTGAAAAACCCACTCAAGGTAAAAGCGAACTGCCAACTGTCACATCTTGTTTCAGGTTATAAGTTGTCCTCTGGATGACCCAAAATTATCTCCTTACATAATATTATAAAATTCTCACCAAACTCTAGGACTTCTGATTCTTGACCTATTTATTTTTTAGCCTGTATATTTATACACATATAGAATTACTCTAAAATGTCAGTAAATTGAATCACCATCAGAAAATATTTGCCAGTTACTTAATTGACTATGATACCATACAAATGACACATAATATTTACTGCAGAATCAATGTTGTATTCTAACCTAAGATCTCGATATATGCTCCCACAAAGCAGTAATGAGAATGAGATAGTCTGTAAACTGGAATCAGTTTAAACTAATTAGTTTAAAATGAGATAGCAATTTAGAATCTAATACCATCCTCGGTCTACCATAAAAGCATTTATTGTACACCTGTTATGTGGCATGATTTTTTTTAAATTTATTTTATTTATTTATTTTTGGCTGCATTGGGTCTTCGTTGCTGTGCATGGGCTTTCTCTAGTTGTGGCGAGTGGGGGCTACTCTTCGTTGTGGTGCGTGGGCTTCTCATTGCAGTGGCCTCTCTTGTTGTGGAGCACGGGCTCTAGGCACACGGGCTTCAGTAGCTGTGGCACGTGGGCTGTAGAGCGCAGGCGCAGTAGTTGTGGCGCACAGGCTTAGTTGCTCCACAGCATGTGGGATCTTCCTGGACCAGGACTCAAACCCGTGTCCCCTGCATTGGCGGGCAGATTCTTAACCACTGTGCCAACAGTGAAGCCCTGGCATGATCTTTATAAAGTTCCATCTCGGGTTAAGTACAATGTGTGCTTTTTCTCCCTACCAGTATACAGGTTTAATGGGCTCCAGCCAGATTCTCTGGAAAGTAAACTTTTGCCAAGAATGAAGAAACAAGAATGATTTTAAAGCCAAATTCTAGTTTGCTACAACAGAAAATGAAGTTGCAAAATAGTTCGCATTTCAGTTTCTTTTTAACCTCTTCTGGCTAGTTCCTGCAAATGTGGATGATCTTTAATGTATGCACTTGTACATCCACCTTTCTCTAAGAGGCAGTATGGATTAAGACACCAACCGAGAATCAAGTTTTCCTTTGACTCCATATTGTCTTGAAAACTAGTTGTGTGCCCTTGGGCAAATTATCTATCCTCCCTATAACCCGTTTCCTCATTTGCACAATAGAGATAAAAATAATAGTTCTATTAGCTTTTTGATGGGTAAATGAGGTAATATGGAGACAGCTTAGAGCAATACCTGGCACTTGGTAAGTTCTCAGTTAGTTTTTGCTATAATTATTTGTTGTTGACACATTATAATGAGGAAAAATTAAACGATTATAAAAACAACAGATGAAGATTATTGAAGCCACATTTTTAAAACATTACTGGATATTTGAAACGAGAGGCGTTATTCTGCCAGAAGTAAACCATTTTCTTAATTCTCTCTTGGCAATAATTCATCTGAAAATATGCCCATTTATTATTTTTTAATACATTTTTTTCCATTAATTTAAACAAACACTCACTGAGCACATGCTATGATCCAGAGCCAATGGAGTCAAGGGTAGAAATTCAAAGATAAATAAGGCAGAGGCTCTGCCCTCAAAAAGTTACTGGTCTAAAGAAAAATTGATATTGGCACAGAACCAAATTACACACCAAAAAATTGCTTTAGCCCACTATGTGATTCACAGGCTTACTTTAAAAATGTGTCAGTGAACAGCCCATAGTCAATGACAATGCAGAGAAAACAAAGAGCAAAATAATTGTATTTTTTCACGCATTTGTCTGTCAAGAACTCTCTTTATAAAGAGAGGTGTTGATAATAGACCTGGGGAAATCATTGCAAGCTTCCTATATGGGTTCATAACACACACACACACACACACACACACACACACTACACTTAAAACGTACAGTATTTTTCTTTTAATCCTCACCTAATGTTCAATGAACATTACTATGTTTGCTATACAAAATCCTTAAACAGATAGTCTAAGATAAGGCAGACAGTGCCTTGTTTCATAAGACATGTAGAAATGCATGAGACCCATAGAAAATTGTTGAAATAAAAAATGTGAAGCATCCAAACCCAAAATGAGCTAAGCTATGACTATAGTTCATGTTCTTTGAGGCCAATTCAACCACAAATATTCATTCCCACTATCTCATTAATTGAAATCATAAAAAACTTCAACGGATGTTTCCTTTATTTCCAGTAGATCTTATTTTGACTTGTATAGTACCTAGGATTTCATACATCCTTTAGTTGAATTTGTTGTTGGAAAGAAAAACACACATTCTTCTTTTCATATTCCTCCCAACTCCAATGATAATGCTAGAAAGGAAATAGCTTTGGTCAAAAGCATACATATACACACATATACATATACATACATATATACATATTACATATACACATATACACATATACATAGATACATGTAAGCATATACATGCATATATATACATATAAGCATATATATATATAAATGTGTGTACATATATACATATATATAAAGCCATTTTTGTATGGGTTTATGTGTGTATGTGTGTGTGAGATAAGGAATAAAAGCTCTGAAATACTGAAAACTATCAGAACTCATAACTCTTCCCTACTCAGATAGACTAACTTATTTTCCACACAGTCCACTATGCAAGAATTAATTATTGTATTTCTATCATGCTGAAGTCCTCTATAGAGTAAGTACCTAATGTCATGCAATAGGAAGCTAGTCAAGGAAGAATTCAAAGATTATTTTTGAGAAAAACTAAATGGATTTCCAATTCCTAATTAAGTATTACTTTTACTAGACAACCAGGACTTCATTTTCTCTCTCTTTGCATTTCAAGTTCCTAACAAAAAATTTGAAATATAAGTGCTCAAGACAGTGTTGTTGAATAAAATGAAATTTACAAGATGCCCTGTAAATATTTACATGACCATGTTGACATAACTCCAAGTGACTTAACATATTAATAAAAATGCTTTTTTACCTGGGATAACAGTTGCACTATTGAGATAGATTTTACACTATTTTGATCCTATTAAATGACAAAAAGGTGGTGATACTGTGTAGAGGCTGCACTGATTCAAAAATGAGAGATTCAATCCCTGCTTTCCAACAACTAGCATGGCAGAAGGCTGGGAAGAATATAGCAAGTATACACAAACCATAATAGAAGGGAGAAAAAGAGAATTATTGTACAATAAGAGATAAATAAAGTTTTATATAAAGCATCAATTTCATCAAATTAGAGCAGGCTGATTTTAGTAAATGTCTGCTTCACGGACTTTGTTAAAGATCAGTGGATTGATTTTCTGCTCCATAATGGCTAACGGACACAAAAACTTACTTATGCACCCTCCTAAAATCCTCAAAAGTATGGAAAAATATAAAACTAAAGTCATGTAGCAAGGAACTTGAGTCAGAGTAGTCAGAATACAATTTTGATTTATTGTTATTATTTTTCAAAATAGGCTGCCATTTGAAAGATTCTAGCCACTTCTATTCTACCAGTGCAGACAAGAAATCATCTTAAATTAGGGAAAAAACATTTGACTATAAGCAATGACAAAAGTAGCACCTGACAGTATTGACAAAATTAGAAATTTCTCTTCTTTTCAGCTCAGACCTTAGAATATTTTTTTTTCTTTTACAGTAAGTTGGAAAGTTCAGGGTAACAAAAGATAGAGAGGAGACACACAAAAGAACTTATACTATACATTTATTTCCTATCCAAGGCAATGCCAAGGAACATTCTGTCTATTCTTTCTGCTGCCATCTTTCTTCTACAGTTGTGAGTTTTCATCCAGGGTTATCTAGGACTCTTAACTTGCCTAGCTCACTGGGGTCATAGGAGCAACACAGAGAGGTCTGCCAACAACCCCTAGCCGGGCTCTATGTTCAAGTTCAGTGGCTGCTTTAAAAGTAGAAAGTATTTCCAAACGTTTTTATTAGCTCCCTGGCAGAGATTGCATGATCTTGGTGACAATTCAATTATAACCCTCTTAAATCGTTTCAGGTCGGTTCAATGGTCTTACCTCATTTAGAACACCGAGGGGAAAGACCATGTCTCTTCTATAATAGAAATTAAATAGCAAGCTGGCATAACTTCTGCACAATAAAATACTTCTCAAAAAATTTTACAAGCATTACCTGTTAAATCCTCTTGTTGCAGTATGTATAATAATTCCATCTATGGAAAGATACATAGCAGGTTTTACCCAGGGAAGATAGTATGGTAAACTCATTTGTTTCCTATGAAAAAAATGAACTGACATGTCATGTTGTTAAAGAGCCAGAGATTTTTCTGAAGGTCTCATATAGAGCTATAGACCATTACAAATATTATGCAAGATACTAATTTGCTGAAGAACACAGTGAAGGAGAAACAGTTCTTCATTCCTATTCCAGCTTCCCAGTTCAGGCCATAAAGCTTCATGATTGCACAATCTCAATAGCCTCCAAACTAGTCTGATGGCTTTCAATTATTCTTCACAGGACAGTAATCACCTACACTATTGCCACCATTTTATTTCTAAAAATGCAGCTCTAGGAATATTATTAATCCACTTAGATGTTTTTCAACTACTCCCTACTACTTATGGGATGAATTTCAACTCCTTAGCATGATACTTTAGACCCTTCTATGACTTAGGTCTAATTCACCATTTCAGTAACATTCTTTTTCATTCTCCACCAAACTTGTCAAGCTGAACAACTCACACTTCTCTGAAAAAAAAAATCCATTTTCAAGTCTCTATTCCTTTTATAATACTCTTATTTGGAAATTATGGGGTTTGTGCTAGAGATAATTTATCAAGTCATGTGACTTTTGGCCACAAAATAAGTCTAGAATGCAGGTACAAACAAATAATATGTTTGGATATTGACAAAGCAGGAACACCAAAAGTTTATAAGAGTGAGAGAATATGATCCAGTTGCTAGAAGAGTCTATGTTGAATAGAGACACAGGTGAAATCTAGAAATGCCTGGAGGACTAGGAGATTAGTAATGCAGTGAAGCAACTGATGGTCAGGCAAAGGAAAAGAACAAGTTCTGTGGCAGAAATAAAAGAATGAAAGTTTGAGATCAAAGACATGAGATCTTTCAAGTTCAGCAGTTGTAGGTGATGAAAAGTTTCAAATGTTGAGTGGGAATTGCTGAACTTGATCAGATTTCTAAGATTTTTAAACTAAAGTCAAAGGACCATAAGGCTAGGGTTTTGAGAAGGTGAAACACGTCAAATGATCCAAGCAAAGGCAGAGGACGGAATGAAAAGGAAAATCTTGTCTTAACTGCCAAAATCTTTTCTGAATATGGAGGAGTGTCCTGAAGGAGGTGAGGATGATGGTTTTGAAAAAGAATAAATTATGATATAACGACATGACATGGACCTCAGCTCACTGAACGACCTGAAACCAACCTGAAATTTATCTAATTTAATTCCTTTAAATAAAATATAGCTTAAGATAATTACTATTCAAAAACAATTCCTCAGAAGTGTACTCACAGAGTTAATTTGTATTTTTATTGGGTTTTTTTTTTTGTGGAATCTTCTTATTTATTTTTTAACATCTTTACTGGAGTATAATTGCTTTACAATGGTGTGTTAGTTTCTGTTTTATAACAAAGTGAATTGGCTATATATATACATACATCCCCATATCCCCTCCCTCTTGCATCTCCCTCCCACCCTCGCTATTCCACCCCTCTAGGTGGTCACAAAGTATGGAGCTGATCTCCCTGTGCTATGCAGCTGCTTCCCACTAGCTATCTATTTTACAGTTGGTAGTATATATTTGTCAATGCTACTCTTTCACTTCGTACCAGCTTCCCCTTCCCCCCACCCCATGTCCTCAAGTCCATTCTCTACATCTGCGTCTTTACTCCTGTCTGGCCACTAGGTTCATAGAAACCTTTTTTTTGTGTGTGTGTAGATTTCATATATATGTATTAGCATACGGTATTTGTTTTTCTCTTTCTGACTTACTTCACTCTGTATGACAGACTCTAGGTCCATCCACCTCACTACAAATAACTCAATTTCATTTCTTTTTATGGCTGAGTAATATTCCATTGTATATATATGTGCCACATCTTCTTTATCCATTCATCTGTCGATGGACACTTAGGTTGCTTCCATGTCCTAGCTGTTGTAAATAGTGCTGCAATGAACATTGTGATACATGTCTCTTTTTCAATTATGGTTTCCTCAGGGTATATACCCAGTAGTGGGATTGCTGGGTCATATGGTAGTTCCATTTTTAGTTTTTTAAGAAACCTCCATACTGTTCTCCGTAGTGGCTGTATCAATTTTCATTCCCACCAACAGTGCAAGAGGGTGTCCTTTTCTCCACATCCTCTCCAGCATTTATTGTTTGTAGATTTTTTGATGATGGTCAGTCTGACTGGTGTGAGGTGATACCTCATTGTAGTTTTGATTTACATTTCTCTAATCATTAGTGATGTTGAGCATCCTTTCATGTGTTTGTTGGCAATCTGTATATCTTCTTTGGAGAAATGTCTATTTAGGTCTTCTGCCCATTTTTGGATTGGGTTGTTTGTTTTTTTGATATTGAGCTGCATGTTCTGCTTGCATATTTTGGAGATTAATCCTTTGTCAGTTGCTTCATTTGCAAATATTTTCTCCCATTCTGAAGGTTATCTTTTCGTCTTGTTTATGGATTCCTTCGCTGTGCAAAAGCTTTTAAGTTTCATTAGGTCCCATTTGTTTATTTTTGTTCTCATTTCTATTTCTCTAGGAGGTGGGTCAAAAAGGATCTTGCTGTGATTTATGTCATAGAGTGTTCTGCCTATGTTTTCCTCTAAGAGGTTTATAGTGCCTGGCCTCACATTTAGGTCTTTAATCCATTTTGAGTTTATTTCTGTATATGGTGTTAGGGAGCGTTCTAATGTCATTCTTTTACATGTAGCTGTCCAGTTTTCCCACCACTACTTATTGAGAGGTTGTCTTTTCTCCATTGTATATTCTTGCCTCCTTTATCAAAGATAAGGTGACCATATGTGTATGGGTTGATGTCTGGGCTTTCTATCCTGTTCCATTGATCTATATTTCTGTTTTTGTGCCAGTACCATTCTGTCTTGATTACTGTAGCTTTGTAGTATAGTCTGAAGTTAGGGAGCCTGATTCCTCCAGCTCTGTTTTTCTTTCTCAAGATTGCTTTGGCTATTTGGGTTCTCTTGTGTTTCCATACAAATTGTGAAATTTTTCATTCTAGTTCTGTGAAAAATGCCAGTGGTAATTTGATACAGATGACATTGAATGTGTAGATTGCTTTGGGTAGTACAGTCATTTTCACAATGTTGACTCTTCTAATACAAGAACATGGTATATCTCTCCATCTGTTTCTATCGTCCCTAATTTCTTTCATCAGTGTCTTACAGTTTTCTGCACACAGGTCTTTTGTCTCCTTAGGTGGGTTTATCCCTAGGTATTTTATTCTTTTTGTTGCAATGGTAAATGGGAGTGTTTCCTTAATTTCTCTTTCAGATTTTTCATCGTTTGTGTATAGGAATGCAAGAGATTTCTGTGCATTAATTTTGTATCCTGCTACTTTACCAAATTCATTGATTAGCCCTAGTAGTTTTCTGGTAGCATCTTTAGGATTCTCTATGTATAGTGTCTTGTGATCTGCACACAGTGACAGTTTTACTTCTTCTTTTCTGATTTGGATTCCTTTTATTTCTTTTTCTTCTCTGATTGCTGTGGCTAAAACTTCCAAAACTACGTTGAATAATAGTGGTGAGAGTGGGCAACCTTGTCTTGTTCTTGATCTTAGAGGAAATGGTTTCAGTTTTTCACCATTGAGAACGATGTTGGTTGTGGGTTTGTCATATATGGCCTTTATTATTTTGAGGTAGGTTCCCTCTATTCCTACTTTCTGGAGACTTTTTATCATAAATTGGTGTTGAATTTTGTCAAAAGCTTTTTCTGCATCTATTGAGATGATCATATACTTTTTACCCTTTGATTTGTTAAAATGGTGTATCACACTGATTGATTTGTGTATATTGAAGAATCCTTGCATTCCTTCAATAAACCCCACTTGATCATGGTGTATGATCCTTTTAATGTGCTGTTGGATTCTGTTTGCTAGTATTTTGTTGAGGATTTTTGCGTCTATGATCATCAGTGATATTGGCCTGTAGTTTACTTTTTTGTGACATCCTTGTCTGGTTTTGGTATCAGGGTGATGGTGGCCTCATAGAATGAGTTTGGGAGTGTTCCTCCCTCTGATACATTTTGGAAGAGTTTGAGAAGGATAGTTGTTAGCTCTTCTCTAAATGTTTGATAGAATTCAGCTGTGAAGCCATCCTGTCCTGAGCTTCTGTTTGTTGGAAGATTTTTAATTAAAAAAATCTTAAATCAGTTTCAATTTAAATGCTTGTGATTGGTCTGTGTTTAGTTTTCTATTTCTTCCTGGTTCATTCTTGGAAGGTTGTACTTTTCTAAGAATTTGTCCATTTCTTCCAGGTTGTCCATTTTATTGGCATATAGTTGCTTATAGTAATCTCTCATGATCCTTTTTATTTCTGCAGTGTCAGTTACTTCTCCTTTTTCATTTCTAATTCTGTTAATTTGAATCTTCTCCCTTTTTTTCTTAATGAGTCTAGCTAATGGTTTATCAGTTTTGTTTATCTTCTAAAAGAACCAGCTTTTAGTTTTATTAACTTTGCTACTGTTTCCTTCATTTCTTTTTCATTTATTTCTGATCTGATCTTTATGATTTCTTTCCTTCTGCTAACTTTGGGGATTTTTTTTTGTTCTTCTTTCTGTAATTGCTTTAGGTGTAAAGTTAGGTTGTTTATTTGAGATGTTTCTTGTTTCTTGAGGTAGGATTGTATTACTATAAACTTTCCTCTTAGAACAGCTTTTGTTGCATCCCATAGGTTTTGGGTCGGCGTGTTTTCATTGCCATTTTTCTCTATGTAGTTTTTGATTTCCTCTCTGATTTCTTCAGTGATCTCTTGGTTATTTAGTAGTGTGCTGTTTAGCCTCCATGTGTTTGTATTTTTTACAGTTTTTTTCCTGTAATTGATATCTAGTCTCATAGCATTGTGGTCGGAAAAGATCCTTAATACAATTTCAATTCTCTTAAAATTTACGAAGGCTTGATTTGTGACCCCAGATGTGATCTATCCTGGAGAATGTTCCATGAGTACTTGAGAAGAAACTGTATTCTGCTGTTTTTGGATGGAATGTCCTTTAAATATCAATTAAGTCCATCTTCTTTAATGTGTCCTTTAAAGCTTGCGTTTCCTTCTTTATTTTCATTTTGGATGATCTGTCCATGGGTGAAAGTGGGGTGTTAAAGTCCCCTACTATGATTGTGTTACTGTTGATTTCCCTTTTTATGGCTGTTAGAATTTGCCTTATGTATTGAGGTGTTCCTATGTTGGGTGCATAAACATTTACAACTGTTATATGTTCTTCTTGGATTGATCCCTTGATCATTAGGTAGTGTCCTTCTTTGTCTCTTGTAATAGTCTTTATTTTAAAGTCTATTTTGTTGGATATGAGAATTGCTACTCCAGCTTTCTTTTGATTTCCATTTGCATGGAATATCTTTTTCCATACACTCACTCTCAGTCTGTATGTCTCCCTAGGTCTGAAGTGGGTGTCTTGTAGACAGCATATATACAGGTCTTGTTTTTGTGTCCATTCAGCCAGTCTATGTCTTTTGGTTGGAGCATTTAATCCATTTACATTTAAAGTAATTATTGCTATGTATGTTCCTATTACCATTTCCTTAATTTTGGGGGATTTGTTTTTGTAGGTCTTTTCCTTCTCTTGTGTTTCCTGCCTAGAGAAGGTCCTTGAGCATTTGTTGTAAAGCTGGTTTGGTGGTGCTGAATTCTCTTAACTTTTGCTTGTCTGTAAAGGTTTTCATTTCTCTGTCAAATCTGAATGTGATCCTTGCTGGGTAGAGTAATCTTGGTTGTAGGTTCTTCCCTTTCAGCACGTTAAATATATCTTGCCACTCCCTACTGGCTTGCAGAGCTTCTGCTGAAAGATCAGCTGTTAATCTTATAGGGATTCCCTTGTATATTATTTGTTGCTTTTCCCTTGCTGCTTTTAATAATTTTTCTTTGTATTATTTTTTGATAGTTTGATTAATATGTGTCTTGACGTGTTTCACCTTGGATTTATCCTGTATGGGACTCTCTGTGCTTCCTGGACTTGGTTGACTATTTCCTATCCCATGTTAGGGAAGTTTTCAACTATAATGTCTTCAAATATTTTCTCAGACCCTTTCTTTTTCTCTTCTTCTTCTGGAACCCCTATAATTTGGCTGTTGGTGCATTTAATGTTGTCCCAGAGGTCTCTGAGACTGTCCTCAATTCTTTTCATTCTTTTTTCTGCTATGCAGTAGTTATTTCCACTATTTTATCTTCCAGGTCGCTTATCCTTTCTTCTGCCTCAGTTATTCTGCTACTGATTCCTTTTAGAGAATTTTTAATTTCACTTATTGTGTTGTTCATCATTGTTTGTTTGCTCTTTAGCTTTTCTAGATCTTTGATAAATGTTTCTTGTATTTTCACCATTCTATTTCCAAGATTTTGGATCATCTTTACTATCATTACTCTGAATTCTTTGTCAGGTAGACTGCCTATTTCCTTTTCATTTATTTGGTCTGGTGGGTTTTTACCTTGCTCCTTCATCTGCTGTGTTTCTCTGTCTTCTCATTTTTATTAACTTACTGTGTGGGGGGCTCTCCTTTTCACAGGCTGCAGGTTCGTAGTTCCCACTGTTTTTGGTGTCTGCCCCCAGTGGGTAAGGTTGGTTCAGTGGGTTGTGTAGGCTTCCTGGTGGAGAGGACTGGTGCCTGTGTTCTGGTGTTTGGGTCTAGATCTTGTCTTTCTGGTGTGCAGGGCTGTGTCCAGTGATATGTTTCAGGGTGTCTGTGAACTTAATATGATTTTAGGCAGCCCCTCTGCTAATGGGTGGGATTGTGTTCCTGTCTTGCTAGTTGTTTGGCATGGGGCATCCAGCACTGGAGCTTGCTGGTCATTGGGTGGAGCTGGGTCTTAGCGTTGAGATGGAGATCTCTGGGAGAGCTCTCACCAATATTACATGGGGCTGGGAAGTCTCTTTTGGCCCAGTGTCCTGAACTCAGTTCTCCCACCTCAGAGGCTCAGGCCCTACACCAGCTGGAGCACCAAGACCCTGTCAGCCACATGGCTCAGAATAAAAGGGAGAAAAAACGGAAAGAAAAAAATATAATAATAAATTAAAATTTTAAAAATTTATTAAAGTAAAAAATAATAATAATAAAAAAGAAGAGAGCAACCAAACCAATAAACAAATCCACCAATGATAACAAGAGCTAAAATCTAGTCTAAGATAAACATAAAAATCAGAAACAGATCAGTCACAGACAGCAAACCCTAAATCTACGGTTGCTCCCAAAGTCCACCGCCTCAATTTTGGGATGATTCATTGTCTATTCAGGTGTTCCAGAGATGCAGGGTACATCAAGTTTATTGTGGGGATTTAATCTGCTGCTCCTGAGGCTGCATGGAGAAATTTCCCTTTCTCTTCTTTGTTCGCACAGCTCCTGGGGTTCAGCTTTTGTTTTGGCCCCACCTCTGTGTGTAGGTCGCCCTCAGGCATCTCTTCCCCACCCAGACAGGACGGGGTTAAAACAGTGGCTGATTAGGGGGCTCTTGCTCACTCAGGCCATGGGGAGGGAGGGGTACAGTAGTTATAATTGGAATGCAGGGCAAGCCTGCAGCAGCAGAGGCCAGCATGACATTGCAACAGCCTGAGGCATGCTGTGTATTCTCCCATGGAAGTTGTCCTTGGATCACCAGACCCTGGCAGTGGTGGGCTGCACAGGCTCCCCGGGTGGGGTGTGGTGTGGATAGTGACCTGTGCTTGCACACAGGATTCTTGGTAGCTGCAGCAGCAGCATTATCATTTCATGCCTGTCTCTGGGGTCTGAGCTGATTGTCTCTGGAACTCGTTTAGGCGGTGCTCTGCCTTCTGTGTGCAGATGGGGAAGGAATCCCCTCTCCTCGTTCACCCCGAAACAATGGTCTGTTGCCTCTTCGGCAGGTCCAGACTTTTTCCCTGACTGCCTCCAAGCCAGCTGTGGTGCACTAGCCCCCTCAGGCTGTCTTCACACAGCCAACCCCAGTCCTCTCCCTGGGATCCGACCGAAGCCCGAGCCTCAGCTCCCAGCCCCTGCCTGCCCCGGCAGGTGAGCAGACAAGCCTCTCGGGCTGGTGAGTGCTGGTCAGCACCGATCCTCTGTGCGGGAATCTCTCCGCTTTGCCCTCTGCACCCCTGTTGCTGCGCTGTCCTCCATGGCTCCGAAGCTTCCCCCCTCCGCCACCCGCAGTCTCCGCCTGCAAAGGGGCTTCCTAGTGTGTGGAAACCTTTCCTCCTTCACAGCTCCCTCCCACTGGTGCAGGTCCCGTCCCTCTTCTTTTGTCTCTCTTTTTTCTTTTTTCTTTTGCCCTACCCAGGTACGTGGGGAGTTTCTTGCCTTTTGGGATGTCTGAGGTCTTCTGCCAGCGTTCAGTAAGTGTTCTGTAGGAGTTGTTCCACATTTAGAACAACTTTGATGTATTTGTAGGGAGGAAGGTGATCTCTGCGTCTTACTCCTCCGCCATCTTGAGGGTCTGTATTTTTATTGTTGATTAAAAATGAAAGATACATTTTTTTAAGCAAACAAACACTGGAAAAAGACATCTCCTGGACCAAATACATAAAGTGTGAGACTTTAAGTTATTAATAACCACATAAAACTCCCCACAGTAAAAATATTGTCATGCTAAGGTAACTAAGCATTTAGCTTCTTAACAAGATTTAAAGGGTTCCAATAAAAGTGGCTTGGTAGATTTCAAAAGAGACAAGAAAGAGAACCCCAATCCGTGATGTTTGAGTCCAATTTTTCTCCAGAATCTTTATTAATAAGAGGGTCACTGTTGACACTCAGCCCTATTCCATGCTTTGGCTGTGCCCACCATAGAGACATGAATAGATTTTTATTAGACATATATTAAATAAACTGAAAATACTCTACATTGTCTGTCAAAGAAAAGAAAGGTGTCATAAATCATTATGTTACAAGAAAGAAAAATGTTATTTCTGTATATGCCTTAAACATGGCTGCAACTTTAAAATCAGCATCAAAGCCTACACATGATAAACAGATTTTACTCCTACAATTGCTGGTCTCTACCTTAAAAAGTAAATCATATCAACTGGAAAATCAGGGAATGTGACAATTAGATAAAGGATAAATATAGGTTTGTATATTCAAATTCAGAGATAGTTCTTAACATAATTGATCGACCTTTTACAAGTTACTCCCTATTAATTGAGACACTGTTGAAGATGTTAGTGAAAACTGGAAAATAACATATCTCTCAAGTTGAACATTCTCAAAATGTGGAAAGCAATAGGGAAAAATGTTTTGCAAAATGGTTCATTGATGATGTAAGATATTGGGAAATAAAACTATAAAATCAAATTGATGATTTAAAGTTTTCAAAAACCATAATTTTTCTGTCATATGATAATGATCTAGATGACCACCTAATGTTAAAAAATACGCTGTTCCTGCTTACCATTATATAGTTACCAGTAAGTTACAAAATTATGGTATTCTTATATAATTTCTCCATCAATAAATTATATAGAGTGCTATGTAATTAGGAGGATATTTTCAGTTATGCAAATAAAGAAGCATTGACTTGGTGTTTTTATTCCTCTTCACTCATGCAGTTTTTTTTGTTTGTTTGTTTGTTTGCTCCAAACAGCATGCGGAATCTTAGTTCCCCAACCAGGGATCAAACCCATGGCTCCTGCCTTGGGAGCACCGGAGTCTTAACCACTGGACTGCCAGGGAAGTCCTTACTCATGCAATTTTTATTTGTACTTTAAGAGATAGTATGATTATCCACAGATGATTAGCGCCCCCTTTGTGCATGAGGTTTATCTTATTGCTGCTTCACAATAACTCTCAGAGAAAGACATGAGACATGAAGCAAATTTCTGGTCTTAGAGGGAATCGTGAAAAACAGTGGTTCCACCACTCATTGTGAAATTTAGGGCAAGGGTCTTAAGCTCTCAGAGACTCTGTTAGTTTTTTGTAATGCTTACCTCCTAAGGTTGTGAATAGTAAATGAGATAAAGTTTGTTAAAATTAAAGTGCTAGTGTCTGACTTTGAGAAAGTACCCAATAAATGACAGTTTATATTACTGTTATTATATAAATAAAACTAACAAGTAAGACAGGACAGGCGGAAATGGACATAAAATAGAATGTATCAGGGATAAGTGTCAGCAATAGATATAACAAGTGTTGCAGGAGTTCATGGTAGGGAGACAAGCCAGTAACAAGGCAATTCCCCAGAGATGTTTTCCTTGAGATCTTGCTGTTTGGTTGGGTTTCAAAGGCAGAGGAAAACTCACAATACAGACGAGGGATGGAAAGTACACCAGACATGATGAAGGTTCCTGGAGCATGTGTATATGGTGTGTTTGGGAACCCCCTCAGTGTGGCGAGAAGAATTCTCTCGGGGAATATTTTGGGACCTGCAATCGAAGCACAATGTAGATATAAGATAGGAGGAAGCTGTAAATGTCAAAACAAGGAGTTCGGATATATTCAGCCAATGAGAAGTGAATGAAGTTTCCTAAAGTCAGAATTTTTGTACAGGTGTATTTATGAACACTGCTAAGTTAATTAATACACATTGTCAAAAGTTATTTAGTGAGATTTCTCAGATTGGTTCTATATTAAAAGTTGAAAATATAAGAAAAAGCTTACACTTCCTGGCTCTTAAACTAGCAATTAATGTAGCCCACAAAGCCCAGCACATAGTAAATATTCAACACATGCTTCTGAAATTTTAAATGAATTTTGGTTATTGATAATAATGGAAAATAAGTGTGTATGCATAAAATTTTACCTTATAACCCTAAGCATTATGTTGTCCAATGGTTTAACCTTCCCTTATTCTAGTAGCCAACAAAGATGAATGGTTAGAATTCATCTTCTCTTTCTTCTTCTATGGGGCATACTAATGAGCGGAGAAATAGCAAAAAAAGTGGGATGATGGGCCAGAGGAGAAGCCAGTAAATGACAAAGAAGCAAGTCACGAGAATGAATAATCACTCCCTTAGTAATGTAAGTTGATTATTCAGTATTATGGATAATTATACTTTCAAAAGCGTGTTAACAGTGAAAATCATTTGCAATCAGCTACCACCTGCATAGTCCTAAGGGCTCACATCCTAACTGCCCCTAATTGTACTTGTTACTGCCAAACTAATGCATGTATTACACAGGGGTGGGGTCTTCCCTTAATGTCAAGGATATGACTGGGGCACATGACAGTCCAGCTAGTGTTAAATACTATTGGGAGGCAATAAAAAGTGGATAAATGTATAGACACAGGAGCCAGACATCCTGCCTCAAAGCCTGACTCTATCAGAGACTAGCTGTCTGAACTTAGGCAGAGTTTCTTAACCACTCTTGCCTGAGTTTCTCATCTGTAAAATGTGGATAATAATAGTGTCTTCCCATAAAGTGTACATAAATTTATACATGTTAAACACTTGTGGGAGTATCAAAAACATGATAAAATCAACCAAAGTTAACAATTAGAATTAGCTGTCTTAACAAATGATAAAGGATTTCCAGGGCAGGAAGTAATCACCTCTCTGTATAGCAAGGGGTGGGAGTCAGGAAAAACTTTGAAGCAGATACAATGGTTAGGTCTGAAGTTTTGCTATTAAATAAAATGGAGAAAGGGCAATTCAGGAAGGGAAAAGCGGAATAAACAAGATCACGGGACATGAAGGTGCTTGGTGTACTCCAAGGGTGGGGAGTAGACCTGTCATGGTGCAGAATGAACCCAGAACCTTGGAGGTTGTGATTCAGATGAGTAAGGACCTCAAATGCCACCAAACTTCAGACAGTTTTAGCTCTTGAAGGTTTTTTAAGTTTGAGAGAGACTTGGCTAGAAATATTATATAAAAAAGAACTTGGGCAGCATTATAAAGGCTACTCAAGGTAAAGATGAGATAATTGTAGCAGCCAAATTCATTGAAAGATGGTAAGTGTACTTACGTGGCTATCATTGCTAGCCATTTAAGGCTTATTATGTATCAAACACTGAGCTAGGAACTTTATACAAAACAGTTCTAAATTTCCTAGCATGAGTAATGAGCTTCTGAATGAAAGAAGGGTGTTTAATGAGAAAGATAACAAGAAAGTTAGTTTGGAGATTTGGTGGGTCTGAAGTGCATGTGAGATATACATTTGGAAAAATCCACCTGGCATGTAGAAATAGAGCTTGAAGCTTAGCAAAACGATTAACCTGAAGAGAGACTTTTGAGATATCGAGCTTTGGGTGACAGTTGAGCATAAGGAAAGAAAGGTTTGCACAGGGAAAACATGTAAAGGAGTAAGAGAAAGAGAAGGAAGAGCTTCTGTTAGAGATATTGGATTAAGTCTTTAGTCCTTGAAAAAACAACAATTTTAATCCATGTAACAGTTACTCTACTGTGCCAACTACTGTAGTGTCATAATATCCATTAATGACAGACATTTTTCAGTCCTTGACTATATTCTCAGTAGTGAAATGCATTGAAAACATGCAAAGCACTGTCTAAATTTACCAAACACCCTCTTAAAGAATTCTTTGATCATCAAAATCTCTCTTAAAGAAAAAGGAAAGAATAGCAATACCAGCCATAGATTAAAAATTTGTGATGCAAAATAGGAGCTCTGCAAAATTACTGGTAAAGCTGAACATAGATTCAGCTCTCCTGATTCCCACTCCAGAGTATTAGTCAGTGAAGTGACTGCCTCTGTCGACACAGTATGCATCTGTCCCTCCTTGGGACTGAATAGAAACCAAATCAGTTCACACTGTTGTCTTAATAGCTCTAAAATTATAATTGCTATTTAATCACTACTAAATTGGACTTGGCCTTGATTTCCTGGCAAGTTTTATTTAATTAGCAATTAACTAAATTTCTTTCTTTTTTTCTTACCTTCTACCAAACATCTCTTTCTAAAATGACAACATGCAAAGTATCATTTTCTTTAATAAAATGATGACTACAGCATAAGGCAAATAAGATTATGGTTAAGTACCTTTTTAAAAAAATTTTATTGGAGTATAGTTGCTTTAAAATGTTGTGTTAGTTTCTACTGTACCGCAAAATGAGTCAGCTATACGTATACACATATCCCCTCTTTTTTGGATTTCCTTCCCATTTAGGTCACCACAGAGCATTGAGTAGAGTTCCCTGTTAAGTACATTTTTCATTTAACTAAAAGAATGCTATTATTAAGTATCATAAACATATAAGTCAAGTGTAATACTAGTGAAAGTCTTTTCCAAGCACAAATTCCCTTTTGTATGGCAAACCAACTTCACTAATATATAATATGTAAATTATGAAACTAAAATATATCTCACATTTGTGCTTAAATTATATAAAATTTCTGCTTTAAAAAACACATTATGTTGTTACTCGCTTTCTTGGTAATTACATTCTTATACCAGGTGTAGAGAAATCATTGCCAATAGTCTAATAAGAAAAAATAAAAATTATGGTTTGATTGTGCTTTTTTGATACTTATTTAGGAATAGTGAATCACGCATGCATGTTAATTTATTTTAGAATAAAGAGAGCTTTTAATGTCATTAAAGCATAAACAATTAAACTGTAATCTTGACTGAATGACTCCAACTTCTAGCCCTCAATTTTCTCAACAATAAAATGAGTTACTCTAAAATAATTTTGAAGCCCTTTCTAAATCTAATATTTCAATATGACATAGCAGTGCCAAGGCCTAGTATGGGAGAAGCTTTAAACCAAATTTGCAATAGGACTCAAGACTACTCCCAAATGAACCAACCAATGAAGTAAAAACGGTGGTCTACTATGCAAGTGCAATATGATGCCAAGTCATAACACATCCACCCAGCAAGATTGCTGGCCCCAAGCTTCTCTGATGTAGACATTCTAGAGCTGAACTGCTCACACTCTTTATTCTTTAGTTCCAATAATTATTGGAATACAATAATTACTATATATATTGTATATAATATATTATATATATTATTATATATATACTTGTACCAGAACAAGTATTTGTCGATCAAGGAATATTTTAAAGCACACCTTCCTAATTATAAAAGGTAAAAGAGCATTTTATCTTCTTTCCTATATTCTGAGACAACGAAAAGAAATGTTATAATTTTCTTTCCACTATGAACATTTTGGATTTTCTTCACTCCAAAACTATACCCACAGCTGTGGTTTAAAAGTTTTTGGTATCTTTCCCAGGAGGAGACTGGAGTTCTGCTAATAAAACTTTCCTTTCAAGGTCACTAACACAGGCAATTGAAGCACTTGGGAGATAATTCTGTGTTTGATTTAAGAGACAGAAGTTGAACTAAAATAAGCATGTTAAGAAGCACTAGATGCTAAATTTGCTCAGGTTCTGTAACTAGAAAACTGGAATTAGCTGGTGCCCTGGGCACTGATACATCAAAGTTTTTAGTATAAAAATTCTGCTTATGACTTTGCCCTGATGACTTCTTGTCACTCATATGCCAAAAAAGGCCATATGGAAAAGCACACCAGGGCATGGGCAGTAAGTAATTAACTGCACCTCACTTAAAATCTTTTATCATACAAGGCAGAAACTCTGTCTCCCAATGACATTAACTTACTTAAAATGAATAATACATGGCAAGGAATGGGTCCCTAAAGTTCAGAAAGGGGATTTGACTCTCTTTTAGTGTATTGTGCAGACAAGGTAAGAGCAATTCTCATTAAAGTGCTGAGCACATAGTCATAGATCGATGAGGCACAGAATAATTACACATAATTCCCAAAAGACAAAGGACATTAATAATGTTACCTCATACATACCTCAAGGAACAGGACTGAAAGAAGTGATTACAGCGTATAGCAATTGTCTCTAAATGTTCCTGCCATGGATATGATTAAATTTTTATGATATTCTGCAAGATTCTTTCCATTCATATTTTTGGAGAAAACACTGACTACATAATGGGCTTATGGGAAGATGAAAATAAAGGGGGGAATAATTCTTTTCCTTTCTATTAAATAATTCCATTGATTTATTAAGTATCTAATATATTTATTTCATCATTAAATATCTAATATATTCATTTAAATAATATCAAGATATATTTTTTAATGGGCAGCTACTAAACAAAATCAAACTGAATACTAATTTCAGTTATAAGGTAACCGATCTGTTTTCTTTGAATACTGCATTGGCAAATTTAAGCATATCTTAGACAAGGTTTTAAAGATTTCTGCTGTGAATATTTTATGATGCTCACTTTGGTGTTTTAGTATATCTAAATGGTTTACAACATAACTGTTTTTCACTGGGGTTTTGAACAATTATTAGCAGTTAAAATAGGTCTGGTATTAAAAGCAGCCATTTATTATAAATTCACATATATTTTAACAGGAAAAATATTATTTCTGTTTTGGATAATGTTCTAATATAAAAATTAATGTACATGAAAAAATAATAAAAAGAAATCCACAAGAATATATTTTTAATTCAAATATTATTTTAATGAAAAAACTTTCTTAAGTATTCTTTGTTGTTTTACTATCTTTACTTTTTAAAGAGGATCATATGAAATTTGTCATAACAGTAATATATCATTTAGTCAATAATCTCAATGAGATACCTAAAACTTCAAAATATAACTTTATTACATTTTATGAAATCAAAAGTGATTAAGGCATAAATTTTTCATACAACCTCCAAGGGCAAAGACTTCCTACAGTTCTCCATAGCAGTTATACAAGTAAAGATATTCAATGTCAATTTGTAATATGAATGGCCACATTTTTTAAGAGATGAGATTTTAATTTTTATAAAAAATATATTTTACAAAAGGAACCGAGGGCTCTAATTTAAGTAAATATATAGGTAGACATAGGTGTATGTGTTTGTGTCTGTGCATGTTGTGGGTTTTAAATCTACAGTTTAGAAGTTTCTTCCTTGTGTGGTTGAATTAAATTACTTTTATTAAATTACTTTTACTTTTTTTTTTTCCAATCCAGAGACCAAAAGAAGGGGTTGCTAAACCAAATGCAGAAAATTACTTTAGCACATTCTGTAAACTGCTGGTCAAGGCATTCATGTTCACCTAACCATATCTTCTAGCTATCTTCTTGTCCTCATGTATAAGCTAAGCTCGATGCAGAAGAGAAGACTTTCTCTCTCAGCTTCATACCATCCAATGCTTCAAGGACAGTTCAACCCAGGTGGTTATAGAATAAACAAGTTGACAGTATTTATAGATAGAATGAAGTTATTACATGATTTTGTCCTGGAGAATGGTATTCTAGAACAGGACATGAGACAGCGGAGAGGGAACCCAGGTATGTGGTCTACAGAGCATCTTATTGATATCACACAGCACCCAGCACCCAGGTTAATAGCTGTTAGTTTGTCATCACTAGAAACTACCATCAGAAATTCTAATATTTACTTAGAAAACTGTTTTCTTGGTTTTTTTTTTTAATTTCAAAGGAAAAACAGAGAGAATGGTTGTGCTTTCCTGTCATCAGGTATATTGTTTGAATGCCAAAATATTGAAGCACTGGTAGACAACTCATTAAGCACCAATATGTGAAAAGAAACCTTGATTAGTTATTAGAAAGAGATATGTTTTGTGTGATCATATTCCCCCACTCTAAACTGGCATTGTTTTAGTAGAGACGGAGAAATGACAAATGATAATTGTTTCCTTTTGAACATCTGGACATATATCACATCCAGCTTTGATTCATTATGACTGAGTTTTAGTACAACTACCTAATTCATTTTCTCCTTTATCTGAAAAAAAAGGTATAGAATGAGGCTTTAGTCAACCAAATAAACAGTTTGGGGTTAGATAAACAATTTCCATTTTAAATTGGATCAATGAAATGCCTGAAAAGGTCTTACTCTTATAACCTCAGTTGTACAGATATCTGCACAGGTGCTGAAATACTCGTCTATCTTTAGAGACAGCTATCCTACATCTCAGGTAAGATACTCTCCTTTCTCTGTACAAAAAGCATGTTGAGTGTATCTTTATGCAGCTGTGAACATTAGGTAAAGCCAGTCGGGTGTATTACCAGCAGATGGTTAATCTAAAAAACTTAATCTTAAAGAGATTAATCTCAAATAGGTAAAACTCTCCTAGAGAGCTGGTTACAAGGACAGTTTTCTGGGTTTTACCCTGAGAGATTCTGATTCAGTAGATGTGGGGTTGGATTCAGGAATTTGCTTTTAATAAGTCCTTCAAGTTGCTGTTGACTTGGGGGTCATATTTTGAGAAGTACTTTTATAAAAAGCTGGAATCAACACCTGGATAACTCATACAATATCAATCTATTTATATTATTCACACAATTGCTTAGATTAAGACTTGTTGAAGTATATTAAAAGTATGAAAAACTTTTTTAGAAAGCATGATAACCTATTCAATGTTTACCGTCAAATTGATTAGTTTGTCAGAGGCTTCAGGCTTTCTTTCTTGTTTCTCTCTCTTCCTATGTGTGTGTGAGTGTGTGTGTGCACACACTATTTATTTGTTAGTTTATTTATTTATTATTCCATTTAAAATTTTTAAAAATCATAAATCACAACTTTTAAAATTATTGATATGGGGCTCTGTGCTGTAAGAGGAGCAGCTGGCTTTGTGAGGTATTTGAGTAGCTGACTTCCTTTCTATTAATCCCAACTGAAGTAAACCAGAAAGTATAAAATGTAAAAATATGCATTGGAAAGTAGGAAAAAGTACTTACCAAATCTGAAAACTTCAAAAAGCCTTCATTAGATAGTGGGAAGATAGAAACAGGCAAAGGATTTTATGTCCAAAACTTGACAATTTAAGTGAAATGAATAAATTCATAGAAATAGAACTTACAAAGTTTGGCTTAAGAAAAAAATAGAAATTCTAAATAGTCCTATATCTATCAAAAAATTGAATGTATAATTAAACACTTTAAACAAAGAAAATTTCAGGCACAGAATACATTACCAATTAATTCTAAGAAATATTTTAAGGAAATCAAATATATTTTATACAGTCACTTACTTTCAGAACAGAAAATGAGACTGCTTGGATTCACAATACTAGCATAACTTTGATAGCAATCACTGAAAGCCACATCAAGAAAAGAAATTTATAGGCAAGTCTCTCCCAAGAACACAGGTACAAACTTCTTAAACAGTGTATTAGCAAACTGATTCTAGTAAGATATAAAATGGGGGAAAAAATGACAACGTTGCATTTATTTCAGGAATGCAAGGTTATTTTAATTTGAAAATCAATGTTTTTCATAACATTAATATTATAAAGGGAAAAAATTACATGATGATTCTAATTTAATAACCATTCATAATAAAAATAAGTGAAATTAAGAGGAGAAAGGCCATTGTTAATATAATGAGAATCCTTTGTAAAAAAAAAAAAAATCTACACTGTACTTAAAGGGAAAATATTGAAAACTTTCCCTCATGAAATTGGCAATGAGTGTGATTATAGTTCTTTCTAGACTGTAACAAAGATCCCAGCCAGTGCCACAAGATAAGAAAAATAAATGATTGGAAAAAGATTAATCTGTAGTTGTTCACAGATAGATCCAAAAGATGATTGTGCACATAGAAAATCTAAAAGAACTCACAGAACAACTATGAGATGTAATATGTAAATTTATTGTGGCTACAGATTAGAAGGTCAATGTTCAAAAAATTAATTTATTTCTGAATAATGCCAACAAACAATGAAAAGTTTTAAATTTTTAAAATGTTACTTTTACTGTAGAATCAAAAATAACAAATATCTATGAACAAATCTAACAAAAGATGAACCAGATCTCTATAAAGCATTAATGAGAGAAAGTAAAGAAGACCTAAATAAATGGAGCAATATATCAAATTAATGAATTCAGACTTAATATTGTAAAGATTTTGGTTTCCTCCAAATTGAGGTATAGATTAAATTCTGCCCTCATAAAACTCCCAATAAAATTTTTGTGGAAATATTACAAGCTTATTTTAAATTCTACATGAATATGCAAGGAACCATAAGTAGCTCTCCAGGATTTCTCAACAAGAGTTTTAAGAGAGGATTAAACTCTAATGCCCTAAAAGTTCCATTTCATGAGTTAATGTCTCTCCTGTGCATCTAGAATGGTAGCATACTTGAAAGAATTGAGAAAATTATCACTCAAGTCATTTTTTTATTTTCTCTGTTCAGATGAGAACATCAATTGAGAAAGGATGGCAGAAAATTTTGAAGAAACAGAACAAAGAATGATATCACCAGATAATAAGATTAGTTCTGAAACCACAGTAATTAAGTCAGGGGGTTATTGCAGGGAGAGATTAAACAGACTAATAGAATAGAACAGAATGCCCTGAAACAAGCCTGCACATTTATTGACCATTAATGTATGACAAAGATGACATTGCAGAATAGTAAGAAAGAATGATCTTCAATAAATTCCACTGGGTTAATTGGATGTCTATCTATGTCTTGTCTAAGGATAGTTATAGAAAGAGAGATGGTGATGATGATGAGGATGAGGATGATGATGGATAGACAGATAGATGAGAGATTGATAGATAGATAGATAGATAATTTCACCCCTATTTTTCTCTATTGACCAAAATCAATTCCACATGGTGTGTAGATCTAAATGTAAAAGATCAAATAATACTAAGTAACTTTAAGAGAATACCATAATTAATTTGGAACAGACAGTTTTTAACAGAACTCATAATTAACATGAATGAAAATTTTAATAAATTAAGCTATATTAAAATTAGATACTCATGTTCATCAAAAAATACCACTAAAAGTGTGAAAATACTGAGAGGATAAGATATCTGCAATATATATAACTACAAAAGCGTTCTGTAACACATGCAGAGATGTATATTCCCTTTAAGAAAGGACTCATCTTGTTACGAGGAGTATGGTTAGCTGTCAGCCTCCAGCTATTAACACCTGCAGAGTCTCCTTCAGCTTTTGAGCTAAAGTCATGCTATTTTTAGGGTGATACTTGCCAAGAAAGTAGTAGCCCAGGTCACATTCTTCTTGGTGAGGCTCCTACCTAGTGACTTTACAAAGTGTTACTCCTTAATAAAATTTTGCATTTTTCACTCTCAGTATCTGCTTCCCTAGAACATAAACTGTGACAGATTCATGTACAAAACTACACAAGGAACTTCTAAAACTCAATAAGAAAAAGACAACTCATTTTTTAATGGGCAAAACTCATTTTTAAATGGGCAAAAACATGAATAGGCATTTCATGGAGTGGAGAGAAGGAACCCTTGCACACTCTTCGTGGGAATGTAAATTGGTACAGCCACTGTGAAAAACAGTATGGAGGTTTCTAAAAAAACTAAAAATAGAACTACCATATGACCCAGCAATTGCACTCCTGGGTATATATCTAAAAGAAACAAAAACACTAATTCAAAAAGATACATGCACCCCCATGTTCATGGCAGCATTATTTGCAATTGCCAAGATATGGAAGCAACCTAAGTGTCCATCAACAGATGAATGGATAAAAAAGTGGTATATATATATACAATGGAATACCTCTCCACCATAAAAAAAAAACAAAAAGGGGCTTCCCTGGTGGCGCAGTGGTTGAGAATCTACCTGCCAATGCAGGGGACATGGGTTCGAGCCCTGGTCTGGGAAGATCCCACATGCCGCGGAGCAACTAGGCCCGTGAGCCACAATTACTGAGCCTGCGCGTCTGGAGCCTGTGCTCTGCAACAAGAGAGGCCGCGATAGTGAGAGGCCCGTGCACCGCGATGAAGAGTGGCCCCCACTTGCCGCAACTAGAGAAAGCCCACGCACAGAAACGAAGACCCAACACAACCATAAATTAATTAATTAATTAATTAATTAATTAATTAATTAATTAATTAATTAATTAAAAAAACAAAAAAAGAAAATTTTGCCACTTGCAGCAACATGGATGAACTTGGAGAGTATTATGCTAAGTGAAATAAATCAGACAGAGAAAGGCAAATACTGTATTATATCACTCATATGTGGAGTTTAAAAAATACAACAAACTAGTGAATATAACAAAAAAGAAGACGACTCATAGACATAGAGAGCAAACTAGTAGTTACCAGTGTGTCGGGGGAGATATGAGGGTAGGGGAGTTGGAGGTACAAATTATTGGGTATAAGATAGGCTACAAGGATGTATTGTACAGCATGGGGAATACAGCTAATATTTTGTAATAACTGTAAATGGAGTGTAACCTTTAAAACTGTATAAAAATAGAAATAAATAAAAAGAGCAAATGTGATCAGAAAACTAGTTTGACTGTAAAATTATTTTAAAGCACGAAAATGGCAACTTACACATGTAAGTAAATTTTTTAAAAATATTTTCATTGGTCTTGACCAATTATCAGTGCCTACTCCTTCATGGTCATCCTCCTCAATAGTCATCCATAGAATTATTTCATTTTCTTCTAAAGGATTTTGATCAGCATGAGTAATAGGGGAAAAAAGCAACTTTATGATTATAAGGAATCAAAAAAATCTGGATTTCAGTGCCATCTTTTACACTAGAAAAAAATGTGACCTCAAGCAATTCACTAGCCTCCTAAAGTATTCATATTTCTCATCTGTAAAAATGTGGTCTAAACTATATTTTGCTAAATGCTAATATTTCTAGGTTTTAAAACACTCTCTTAATCATTAGTAATGATTAATGAAATCATATCTTACCTAAAGAATCTTCTATAGTCTGTAGGAGATAAACCAGCTATTAATAATCCCTGATAGTAGAGAAACTAGAAGAGAAATAAATGAAATAGAAATTATCAGAAAAATGAGTTTACTGCTTAATAGATTCATTTGAACCTCTCAGAAATTTAATTTTTGTCAAATTTCCTAAGGATTCTGTAAATAACTTGAAAATCCAGGCATTTATATCATTTACTGATAATGCTATTTATGCTGATATAGTATCATACCTAGCAAAGCTGTAGAGACTTTAACATAGCTTGCAAAGACTGCCCCACTTTTGTTTTACAGCTTTTTAAACTAGAGGTTTCATAAATACTAGATAATAAATACTTTTGATGAGAATCTACTATTCCTTAATAAAACAAGATACTATAGTAAAATAATACTATGCTGTACATTTTAATGTTACACAAAATTAAATTAAAAGATTTTTTTCCTTCCAATTACATAGGAATAATCTGACATTATCAACAACAAAATTTAAATAAAGGGTAGACATATGCATTTTTGAAGTTGAAAGTCATATTTCACTAGGTCATTTGAAATGTTTCAATTCCTTAGAAATAAAGGAGGAAAATGTCTGTCAGATTTAAATGCAAATATAGAACATTATGTTTGAAAGATCCCTGAACATCCTCCTACCACTGCTACACTCCTTACAAAAATACTAGAAGATAAATGTATACACCTCTCTTCCATTAGCATCAATTAAATTCCCAGGCTATTTAGTTGACAGCTTAAGAAATGTCAGAATTGTTGAAAATAGAAAACCCAGGAAAAATAAATTTTGAAAATCAATAAGTCTGACAATATAAACATCTAGGTATCCTGGGCCAGGAGGAAGTGGTATATAATTATGTCAATAAAGTTATAATCAGAGATTATATTATATTACATATATAATTATATATTATATATTACTATATTATATATTACTATATTACTATACTATATATAGTGATATTTAAGAGACTAGGATTTTCCAAAGGGTCAAGAAGAGGTTGGCATTCTAGACCAAGGAAAAATATGTGCAAATATATGGTATACTCTAGAAAATCTATGCAATCCCAGATGGCTGCATTAAGTCTAGGATGGTATTTGATTTTTCTAGGAAGAAGTAAGTACAGTGCTGGTGAAAGAGCTGTTCATGTGTTTAACTGTGAGTGCCGGACTGGCTAGGAAAACAATGGACATCAGAAAAGAGCTGTTGAAGTGTGAGATAATGGACAACTTGATACTGAATCTGAGAGTTAACATATCAGGTTTAGGTTTGGTTGAATCTGAAGAAATAAATTAATATTAGCTTAAACAAAATAGAGTTCTTTCCTTCTCTCATGTAAAGCAAGTCTAGAAATACATAGCCCAGAGCTGATAAGAGCACTCTATAGAATCAGGGAACCAGTCTCTTTCTTTCTTGTCCTTTATCATCTTCAGCTCATGCTTTCCTTCTCATGATTCAAAATGGCTACTGGAGCTCCAGGCATCACATTTGTTGTCAAGCCAACAAGAAGTAGGAAACAGGGCAATTTCTTTCCCCAACTCCCTTTAAGGACAGTTTTACACAAACTTTTGCTTATGTCTTATTGACCAGAACTAAGTAATTTGGCTAAGACTACCTGTGAGAGAACCTGGAAAATATATATATATATTTTCTGGATAGTCATGTTTACCACAAATCATGGGTTTTATGCTTAAGGTGAAGGAGAAAAAACATTGAACATAGGTAACTAGCAACCTTCACCATAGTTCTGTTAGTATTTAGCATTTTAGAGATAGAGCAGTTCTGGATGATGATAATGTTCAGGAGTATTAATCTGCTAAAGTGTAGAGAACGTAAAAGACATTGATGCTGAGCAGCTTGGAAACACTTGAGGTGAGGAAGTTGGATGGATTATGCACATGGACATTGAAAGTACTTAGGATAATAGTAGGATTTGCAAAGAATAGATACTGAACCCATTTCAATATTCTCACTGAATTTTGGGAGAAAATTGAAAGTCAATCAATAACTATATAATCATAGACTGAATATTCATTGGTAGAGTGATTTTGTGACAGGATGAGAGAATCATGGTATAAAGTTAGCAGACTTTTAACTTCACCCCTCCAAGTCAGGGATGCAGAAGTTAAGGGTGAATTAAGAGCTGTGAGCAATACTCATAGTGAAAGAGCATAGTTCCACAGATTTGGGGTTTAATTACAACTTTGTCATTCACAAGTTTTGTGATTATTGGCAAGGAACAAAACCAGCTTGTTTCCCCATTTATGAATTGAGAATAATTCCTAACTCAAAAGTGTAAGGTAAAGATTAAACAAAATAACATTAAAACATTGCTGAACTTAGTAGATTCTCAAAAAAATTTAACCACACGCTCTCCTCCATCCTACATTCCCCAATCTTTCTGTAACAAAAGTTTTTTTTTCTTATTTTTGAGATTATAGTCTTTTCTAGAAAAATTTTGGACAGAAAAAAAGAGTACCATGGATTGAAAAATGTATTAAATAACCTTCAATTATAAAGGTTCATATTAGACATAATTTATGATGAATGGGGACACTGTGTTAGGTCATAAATACAGCCACTTGTTTTTCTTAGTACTCTCTACGAGACATTAGGAGAGAGGGTGCTATGAGTCTCAATGCCATGTACAAAGAATAAGCAAATATCCTCCCAGGGTGCCACTTTGCTAAAAACCTACCATATGTCCACAACACAGTGAAGAATTACCAGCACATCTCATTTTATATCCCCACTTGACAAGCACAGTGTAAAAGCGAGGATGAGCTTGCACTACATGTGCTTATCTAATTCACATTACTGCTAATTATGTGCACACAGCAGGAAGACCACAGCTCTTCAGAATATGACTTACTTTTTAAGAGAGAGATTATGAAAGTCAGTAAACTTTCAAAATAGTAAATGATTTCTTACATTTATTAGCACTTTATGTAACTGTGGATATATTATTTTATAAACTTAACTCTTACTCAGTTGTGGCCATATAACCCATACGTACTTTAAAAGAATAACATCATCTTTAATCTATTGCCTGGCAAGACCTGGTGACAATTTGTCTTCATAAAGAACCCTCCATGCCATTTTCTGAATTGCAGAGTAGAAAAATTGTCTCAAGGCTAAGATGCACCAGTGAAAGGAATGAAATACATAAAAATAAAAACCATTCTATATGTTTTTATTTGAATTCTACTAAACTAGAGCGTTTCATTTTTAAAAGGAGATAAGGAAACTTTAAACAGTTTTCCAGGTGATTTTCTATTTTGATCTTTGTTTATATAAGGAAGTATTTATGAAATTCTTCAGCCATAACAGCACAATACATGACATTATAGGATACACTACAAACACATTTCTCTGTGCAATTTCCCCCAGGAATTTATAATGCAAACAAAAGAATCTAACAATTTTTTTCCAGGCTTTCACCCTGGATTACATACTTTTAAAGTGTTTAAGAGTTTAGAACACTGGAGAGAAAGTGTATTTTGATAAGATGTGAGAACACATTGTCAAAACTGCAGAGCTTCACATCATCCCTGTAAATTGAGCATATTCTTTCACCAAAACCTGCCTATATTTTAGAGAAACCCATTTTCCTGTGGAATATCCAATAGTAAAATAAAATTTCTTCCCACACCGCAATACAGAGAGCAAAATAAGCCAAAATCCAATACTTGGAGATATATGGAATTTACATTTACCTCTTTACCCCTAGTTGACTGAATACATCATTTTATTGTTATCCCAAGTCCCAATTCAACTCGCAATCTCTGAAAATTGCTTAACGGTACAGTGCTTCTTGCCAAATGATCTTTCAGCAGATTTCCAGTCCGTGGAAATTCTTGAAGTTCCATATTTTGAGCCTATGCTTTTTAAATTGTATCATCAGGAGTGTTTGAAGGATTTTAATGGAAGGAAAACTCTGTCTGCCAAATGTTGCCTTTAAAGTAAATTTTCATAAGGGTGTGTCCTCAATCAAGTGAAGCATGATTACTACACTCAGTTCACAGAGAAGGTAAGTAAGTGCCGCAGGGGAAAGAGGAGAGACACAAGTTCAAGTTAATGCACAGTAAGGATTGAACAACTTTTCTTTTTAACCTTGTGTTATTCTCTTCAAATTATACATGATTTCATCTCTGTCATCCTCAAAATGGAAAAATAGCAAAGACAAAAACACATGCTTTGTCTTACTTAGCTGGTTAAGTCTTTCTACTGCTGTCAGCAAGCGACAGTATGGAAATCTCAATTCAAAAGTAGGTTTATTATGAATATAAAACTGACCCCCAAACTCCAATTAATTATAGCAGTTGTACTTTTTCTTTGAAAGATTCAGAAGATGCACTCCTAAATACTGAGAGAGCATCAATGATTATTTGGCCCCCCATGTCCACCCCAAGTGAGCTCCAGAAGCTGCTCCAAGCTAAAACTAAAATAATTTAATCTTCTATGGGACAGACACATAGATATCTTAGAAATAAGAAAAAAGTGTATTTTCTGGATCAGTGTTAGGACTATTCCTAAAACCGATCAGCAGAGCATTTTCCCATCCAATAACCTAGAGTCAATTCACTAAGCTGCTTCCACAGTTGAAGATAAAATGTGAATGCAGATTGAGTGAAAATGTTGACTTTCTCCATACTGCAGGGTAAGCAGAATAAGAGTTCCAAGAATGAACAAATAAAAAGCAATTGTGGACTAGCAAGACATTCTTCTTAAATTGTATAAGTGCAAAATAAAAAATTTTTAAAGAGGACTGGAATTGGTTCAACCTGGCTGGTTATTCCACATAAAATTGGGATTAGTTGATGTTTCTTTTTAAATGAATTAAATAAACACTTATTAATTGTTGGGTTTACAAATTAAGCTTCTGGAAAGAGAGTAAACAAGCCACTATAAATGTGCATGAAGATGTCCCTCATTAAAGGGACAGCCAAGCTATCTGGCTCTACCCTAGCCCTTTGACTCATACTATTGAACCAGCTGCCAGTCTCTCCCTGGAGGATAGCCATTAGGCTGCTGGCTAAGTGGCAGGAATTACAATATAAACAACGTTTTCTACATATTTCTTCCCTGTCTCTTTAACAACCCTAGAGTGTTAATAGTTTTGGGAAACAAGAAAAAAAGGGAAAAAGGTTAAAAAATTAATGTGATTTCTAAACAAAGATAATTTATATTCCATTCATATAAGCAGATTTGCAGAAAAAACTAGACTTTCCCACCCCCACATTTGTTATTAATTGAAATTTGTCACATGAATTTACTCATTCTATCTGTGTTAGATGTTACTGTTTCCTTTATTAAAAAAAAAAAAAAGCATTTACTAGCTGAAGTTCACAAACTCCATTCATGTCTCAGCAAAAATTCATCCTTTTTTGTGTGCCCCATAATTCTGATTCTGGCATCAAACAACCATCTAAATTCAAAGCCTGGAAGTCACCTTTTTTTGCCATTCCATTAACACTTACATCTAACCTCAACCTTCCTTCCTTTTCCACTGGAGTTACCCTCATTCACCTGAGAGCACTCTGGCTCTCAGGTCCAGTAACACCTCCAACTGCAACTCTGATTCTCATAAATGCATTGTGCACATTCATAAGAGAGTAACCTTTTCATGTCCTCCTTCTGGTTATACCCCCTGCTCAAATGACTTCAACAATTCCTGAACACCTACAAAATAAAGTCCAAGTACCTTGGTAAGTATTCAGTGAAGGCATTCAAGTCCACACTCAGATCTGACCCTAACTTCTCCCATACTTTTTTCCCACTGCTTCCCTCAAATCATGCTATGATCCCAACAATTAAATGCTCTCTTGGATCTGTCCTGCAAGCCTCTCCTTCTCTTGCTGAGTCCACTGTATACACTGCCCAAGATTCTTTTCCTGCGGTCGGCCTCCTCAACAATACCATCAACTAATCCCTTGCCAATTCCACTTATCCTCCTTTAGGTCTCTGCTCAGATTCCATCTCCCCAGGAAAGGCTTTGTTAAAAACCCAGAGTAGGTTAGGTCTTCTGTTTCATACTCTCCTGACATTGTGTTTCTCCTTTGTAGTGTTCATAGCATGTATGATTAAAAATTTGCATTATTACTTGTCTACTTCTGTTTCTGCTATAAGACAGTAAGCTCCATAGAGGCAAAGACTGGTATCTATTTTTTCTCTGTATTACCAGAACCTGTAGCAATCACTCCTCCTTCTTACCTCCTATGTGCAAAGTTTCTATTCCTATACTAGAGGAGTTCTCAAACAGAATGTGCACTGCAGTAATATGAAATGATGATGTGTGTATGCATCTTATCGGCAGCCTTCTTGTTCTGTTCACCTTTGTCTCCCTGACAGCACCTTGCACAAATCTGTGCAGCTAGTGTTCAGTAAATCTTTGTTCAATCTAGTTGAGTGGAAAAATCATTAAATGAATGCTTTTTTCACACTGTAAAACCCACATGTAGGAATTGACCTTTGGAAGGTTGGGATTATTAGCTCTGACTTCAGATAATCAGTATAAATTCTTGTCTAAGTGAGAATAAATGAAGTTTACATTTTCTGCCATTTCATTAAAGTGAAGGTCTTAAACCCTAACCTAATCATTTCTAAATAAATTCATTTTGATTTTATTGTGTTTACCCTGCAAATAGAGTTTATTTCACATTTGTATAGTTCAAGTTCCTTTTCAAAGTCTGTTAAACTTTTTCGCATGTAAGTATACTAGACTTCTTCACATAGAAATATGTCAGTTTGCTAAAAGGCCAATTTTTTTTCAGCAACATGAAATATTTGCTAGATATGTGGGTCTCCTCATGTCAAATCAGTCCAACCAGCTTTTCTTGAGGGCTGACAATGTGCCAGCAGCTCTAGAATTTCCACAGAAGCTCACAAATTTCTATATGGAAATAGAGCAACATGGTTGAATATAGCTACAGGACTTGTCTTAAAGCTATGATTTCATAATAAGTGTGTTATTTTTATGTAAACTCTATGTCCATTTGGAGTGGTTTGGATGGAAGCTGATGTAGATTGTGGGGAACATACTCTCACACCGACAACTGATGGCACCGCCAGTCAGGTCAAGAAAGACCTAGCATTACTATACTTAGGGACAATTTTTCACATTGCTTTAGAAGCAAAAATTAGGCAATCATTTTTCCCCAACTTTATTCAGGAATAATTCACAGATATAATTGTACGTATTTAAAGTAGACGGCATGGTGATTTGATATACATTGTGGAATGACTACCCATATTGAGATAATTAACACATTCAGCACTTCACATAGTTAACTTGTGTGTGTGTGTGTCTGTGTGTGTGTGTGGTGAGAATGCTTAAGATCTACTCTCAGCAACTCTCAAGTATACAATACCATATTATTAACTATATTCACCGTGCTATACATTAGATCCTCAGAACTTATTCTTATAATTGGAAGTTTGTACACTTTGACTACATCTCCCCTTTTCACCTTCCTCCCAGCTTCTGGCAGCTACCATTCTATTCTCTGTTTCTATGAAGCTAGCTTTTTTTTTAAGATTACACATATAAGTGATACCATACAGTATTGTTTGTCTCTGTCTGTCTTATTTCAATTAGCATAATGCCCTCCAAGTTCATCCATATTATCACAAATGATGGCAAGATTTTCTTCTTTATAATGGCTTGCTAATATTCCATTTTATATATATATATATATATATATATTCCATTTTATATTTATATTTATATATAAAATATTCCATTATATATATATGTGTATATATATATATATATATATATATATATATATATATATACACATATATATACATCACATTTTTTTTACCCATTCATCTGTCGAAGGACATTTAGGTTGTATCCATATACCGACTATTGTGAAAAATGCTGCAATGAACATGCATGTGCAGATATTTCTTCAAGATACTGATTTCATTTCCTTCAGAGGCAATCATTCTTCATTCTTGTAAAGGGGGTAGTATATTTACTAGTAAGGAATTGGTTGCTCTATTACACCTTGGGTCAAACTGCTTATTCAAAGTTCAAATTTAAAATAATTTTTATTAACAACAATTGTTTGAGAACTATCCAAGTGTAAAACGGGATCTATTGCAGGTATAATTTCATGATAACTGTCTTCTCTTACAAATAAATGAAAGTCTACTTCTTTTATTTGGAGAAGCAGTGCTTTCCTGATCTGCATCAACAAAAATATATAGTAAATCATCTTATAAAATGCATGGTTTCGCTCATTCTTATCCACATAATAAAATCCTTTGTAAAAGAAAAAGGAAACAATCAGTGCTGTTTCCATTCACTAATGACTACTGAACCAAATTTAAATAAAAGAGAAGAGAGCTACTGTAGAGAGATGTAGGGCATGTTGCGCCCCTAGTGATTATCTTTCCGGTCCTTCCATCCTTCACAACCAGATTGCCCAAAGAAGTGTTTCCCAATTAGGGTATGTGAGTTCTATTCAAGTTAATTTTTTAATTTGATATGTTTATTTTGATAATAATCTAAAATTTTATACATAAGCGTATTCTGGATATCTGCCTTATACTTGAGTGCAGCCATATCATTTCAGCACCTGTTGAATTTTCTGTACTATCAAAATGAAACTAAACAGTTTGCTTTATTTGTTGAAGCTAATGACAAAAGCACAGATGTGGACTTAATATACAAATAATATCTTCGTGCCAAATGAAGGTTAGATGGATATCACCAAACACTCTCAAAACAATGTTATGAAGCTGTTTCAATGAAGAAAAGTGAAGGAAATTTTGAGGTATCCCTGAGCATATGGTGATATAGGCAGGTCAAATTTAATAGAGCCTGCCTTTGTAGCAGCTGGTTTCATATTTATATTTTGAGCAATGATTCTGTTTTAGCAAACAACATCATCTGTCATAGTAAAGCAATGTTTTTAAATAAAATTTTATGTTCTCTTTTAGTTCTGTTTGCATTTGATTGGTAAGATTATTTTGAAGATTATGTGGAAGATTTGTATGGAGATTGTGGGGAACTACTCTCCACCCTCAGCTACCAGTTGACAGCCCCATTGGGTAGGAAACCAGAAACACAGTATTACTGTACTATTACATGTAATTTTCCATGTTGTTTTAAACCAAGAAACAAAAAATAGTGATCATGTTTCTATTCTTCCCCATTCAACACACTTATAAAAGAAGGTAGTATATTTCTTAATAAGCACAAAATGCTTGAACATTTAAAAATATTGAAAATAGTGATGAATAAAAATAATTTTAAACTACACTGAGGAGGGCTGTGATCACTTCTTTTTCATTTAAAAGAGGCCATGCATGTCTCAGCTTTGAGAAACACTGTTCTTAGATACCCAGCATCTTTTGTCCTGCATCCCACTCTTCCCTTGGAAAACTATTCCTCTATTACATGTGGTTCTAGTAGAACTATAAATCATGCTGCTACTTTTTCCCTTATTCAAGGTATGGACACATAACTCACATTAGAACAACCAAAATTCTCCCTCCTAGGAATGTGACTATTGGATAGAGCCATATAAAAAGTAGAAGACAGATGGAACTGAGTTATTTCCAAGGAAAATGACTATGGGTCCTCACTACTGAGATCCCTGGAGCAACAGTGGGTTTCTGTTCTTTCCTGAAGCCTATGTTGCTGAACCTACCATTTTCTATTATGAGTAATACATTATGCTTCCTTTAAATTCCTTTTTTCTTTTTTGCTTAAGTTAATCAAAGTCAGTTTCTATTGGTCACCGCCAAGAATCTTAACTGATACACTAACCTAAACAAAACAAATCCAAACACACAAACATCAAAGGAGAAGACCAAAAAGCACTCAAGAGTTGAGAAAAGGATAGAAAAGAGTAAAACAAGACTGTGCATAACATTTTATTCCTTTCTCTGACTGACTTTGGATGCACGTACTAATACATTTTAAAATCGGCATGTATTCAGCTCTATAATATATCACACATGACTAAACGTTTCTTGAAAGCAAGAATGAAATTTTAGTCATATGGTATCTCTAGCCTCTCACAAAATGCTTGACATACATAGCAGGTAGTCAATAAATATGTTTTGAACTGACAAAAATTCACAGATATAAGAATATGTCAACAAACGAAGACTTTTTAAAATTCACTGAGTTTGCTGTAAAGAGAGACACAGGTGAGTTTTCCAGTTACTGGAGAATGCCCTTTAGAAAAGTGCTTTTTGCTCTCATGAACATCCTTCACTCTATAGTAAGCTCCTTTAAGTAAGCTCCTTTATAGTAAGCTCCAAAAATAGAAAACAGATTCTATTTTTGTATTTCCAGAACTCTAAAAGTGTCTGGTACATAGCTGTCATTCAATAACTATTTGTTTAGTAAATTAATGTATTTTGAAATTAGATACAGCACTGTAGAATTTTCATGATATAAATTAATGTGACTTGATTTTGTAGACACTCTTTGTATCCTACTCTAGTTCACACCTAACATTCTGCCCAAACTATCTGTGTTACTTACCAAAATTTCTCCTTAAGGCTATCACGTATGTCATACAGTAGCATCAGTTCTTCCAATTCTCTAACAATATACTAGGTCTGTTGAGGTCTAAGGTGAGAACCATGGAGCACTGAATATTAAATTAATTAGTAGCACTGATTTCTGTCAGAAGTACTGCCATTATCAACAGCTTTATTAAGATATTCTCAGTCCCTTTTGCTGAAGCGCATGATCCAGAAATCACTATAACATATGTAAAATTTCTGTGACCTAGGTTATTCTTTCACAGAGCTTTAAGAACCAGCTAGCCTTACACTTACCTCTACTCCATCCCTATCTCACCATCCTGATCCAAATGGATCACTTTCATGAGATGCTCAGCAGAGTTGAGGCTTGGTCTTATGTATATTATGTTTCACTTAAAAATGGATGTTGGTATCACTAATTATTAGAGAAATGCAAATCAAAACTACAATGAGGTATCACCTCACACCAAGCAGAATGACCATCATCAAAAAGTTTACAAATAATAAATGCTGGAGAGGGTGTGAAGAAAAGGGAACCCTCCTACACTGTTGGTGGGAATGTAAATTGGTACAGCCACTATGGAGAACAGTATAAAGGTTGCTTAAAAAACTAAAAATAAAGTTAACATATGATCCAGCAATCCCAATCCTGGGCATATATCTGGAGAAAACTATAATTTGAAAAGATACATGCACCCCAATGTACATTGTAGCACTATTTACAATAGCCAAGACATGGAAGCAACCTAAGTGTCCATTGACAGAGGAATGGATAAAGAAGATGTGGTACATATATACAATGGAATATTACTCAGCCATAAAAAAGAATGAAATAATGGCATTTGTAACCACATGGATGGACCTAGAGATTATCATACTGAGTGAAGTAAGCCAGACAGAGAAAAACAAATATCATATAACATCTCTTATATGTGGAATCTAAAAAAATGATACAAATGGACTTAGTTACAAAACAGAAATAGACACACATACAAAATAAACTTATGGTTACCAAAAGGGAACAGAGTGGAGGGATAAATTAGGAGTTTGGGTTAACATATACACACTACTATATATAAAGTAGATAACCAACAAGGACCTACTGTATAGCATAGGAAACTCTACATCTTATAATAATTATAAGGGAAAAGAATCTGGAAAAGAATATACATATATATATATATATATATATATATATATATATATATATATATATATATATATATATAGCTGAATCACTTTATTGTACACCTGAAAGTAACACACCATTGTAAATCAACTACACTTCAATTAAAAAAAGAAGAAAAAAAATTAAAAATTAGTTAATAGTAATAACAAAAAAAAGAAAAAAAAAAAGAAGGTTGATTAGTGTTTGCTTAGGCCTGAGGGGGATGGGAGGGATAGGGGAGTGATAGCTAAAAGGGATGTGGTTTCTATCTGAGGTAATGAAAATGTTTTAAAATCGACTGTAGAGACAGTTGCACATACGTGTGACTCCATTGAAAACCATCAAATTGTACATATGAAATAGGTGAATTCTATATATGTGAATTATTTCTCAATAAAACTGTCATTTAGAAAATGGATGTCGGTGAGAAAGTTCTAAAGGAAGTGGTCCCAAAAACTGAACAAAGATGTGGCAAGTATACTTACTTCTGAACTTAGTGAAGTCACTCTACTCCTTGGAGCTGTGGGATTTGAAATCCAAAGTAGAAATTAAAGACTCCATGGGGCTTCCCTGGTGGTGCAGTGGTTAAGAATCTGCCTTCCAATGCAGGGGACGCGGGTTCGAGCCCTTGTCCAGGAAGATCCCACATGCCATGGAGCAACTAAGCCCGTGCACCACAACTACTGAGACTGCGTGCCACAGCTACTGAAGCCCGCGTGCCTAGAGCCCATGCTCCGCAACGAGAAGCCACTGCAATGAGAAGCCTGTGCACCACAACAAAGAGTAGCCCCCGCTTCACCACAACTAGAGAAAGCCCGCACGCAGCAACGAAGACCCAACGCAGCCGAAAAAAATAAAATAAATAAAAAAATAAAATAAACAGTTTCTGTTTAAAAAAAAAGGAAGAAATTAAAGACTCCTTACCCTGAGGCATCTGATTATCAAGACAAACAAAAAAACTTGGTTCTAGTTCTTTCTTTGCAATTAACTATATTTATGAACTTGATCAAGTTATTTAATATCTCTGAATTTCAGCTGCCAGCCTATCCACCTATCCACTTTTACACTTTAAGAAGAAACTTTCTTTGGCCATATCATGCTCCCTCTGGCCTTCATACTTCTGTACATGCTGAAAATGTTCTTGCCTCCTGATGATTGCCTGGCTAACTTTTTATTTAATTTGCCCACATTCAATCAACACTCATCCTAGAAGCCTCCCAGACTGCCCTAGTTCCCCTTCCCCTGCTCCCATAGCATCCTGGACGTGTCTCTCTCACAACTCTTATCATACTACATCATCAGTGCTCTTGTTGATCTATCCATCTCTTCTTTTGGATTAAGAGCTCTTTGAGTGTCTGGACTGTGTCTTATTCCTAATGCTATTCTTATTAATTTACACAGTGCCTGTACATGTTAGAAGCTCAATATGTGAATTAATGAATAGATAGACGGAGGAATGGATGGATGGATGGATGGATGGATGGATGGATGGATGAATAAAATAACAGATTGTTCTAATACTGGTGGCTTTTTAATGACCAAATGGCATATTTGATAAATATTATTCTACAGATATAAAAACCTCTGGAATAATGCTTGGTCTCATTATAATACAAAATGTAAGTGAAGGAAAGAAATCCAGCTGCATCCCTTCCTGACAAAAGAGGACTACACGCAGGATCTATTGTTTCTGTGGTCCTTAGATCAGCTTAATTATAATGTAGGTATTTACATAAACACGATTATGCTATCTGCAGTCAATTCACTATAAATACTTTCTTCTGATGAATGCAGAAGTTAACAGAAAAAATGAATATCATCACCATCACAGCAATTTTTATAATGAGTTTTGAATAATAAATTAGCAGTGTACAACAGTAAAATTTAAGAGCCATTTAGGAGGCATATTGTTTCATATTTTTTCATTGTTTTATCAATAAAAACAGTGTTTAACGTCACATAACAGAAAAATGCCAATGTTAACAATATCACTAACATTTTAGTTTTGGAACATATTTTAATAGAATTCCATTACAAGTTTTCTTTAGTATAAATGTAGTAAAATCAAGTATATCTTATTTGAAGCCTAAAAAGAAATCACTTGCTAAAGTTTCAAATATTTGTTATTGGTTGGAATTTTACCATAACAAATAAGGCATACCATTCACGTTGATGTTTGTTTTTATCATTCCTCTATATTTTACTATTGAAAGAAAATATGCTTCATGGTCTAAGCCTGCATTGCATTGTTTCCAATATCTCAAAAACTTATGTATCTGGAAACCAAGAGTGGGTTGACAAGATGTTATTTTATTTTTGACAATGGTTATAAATAGAAGAAAAAGAATAGCTGAAAATTTGAGAATCAAAAATTTTTCTTCCTTATCAGCAAACGTGATGACCACTGTCCTAAAATTTCAGTAGATTTTATAAATTTACAAAAGAGCAATGCAAAAGCAGAAAACAAGGGAGAAGATACACAACCAAAAAGCTTATTTCTTACAGTCATTACAGTTTTTCTGGAAAAGCTGAGTAATAATATAGACGCTTTTGGAAAACCTCTAAAAGGCAGTCAACGTAAAGAAGTTTTCAATTACAATTTATTCTTTGGCCTTGTATATTGTTCATATTTGTGTTTATTTTCGATTTTCATATTTGTTTCTTAACATGTATCAGCAAATGAGTTGATTTAAGGATTACATATATTTTTCTCTAACATTTGGGACAGCTCGGGGCAACTATAAGTTTGAGGAGAGGTGTGAAGGCAGCAAATCTGATTGTACAGATTATGCAAAAAGAAAATGTCATGAATGAACAAGTAAGAGTACAGTGAGTCACTACTTTATACAGTATTTATTTGACAATTGCTATTCAAAACGACACTGGGTTCTTACCTAAAGAAATTCATGGCCATTGATTTAAAAATAAAAATTTTTACCTCTTCTCAACAATCATCAAAGGATATGGATAAGTTACAAAAATTACATTGTCACCATTTGGCTTTCACAGCTCTGATAGTTATCTTCTTGGCTCCCCACAAGGAGAGTTTGTTTACATGATAATTGAATGTTTTAGACAGATTGCTAATGAAGTCTTTTTCAATATGGTAATAATAATCTTAACCAGAAATCGCTCTTTAATTACTTACATACACATTTTATGTTTTCTTGAATCATGTCATCAGTTTTAGTTTACTTCAGTTTAACTATTTATTCTTATATTATTATTTAAAATAGTAGCTTTTTGTGGAGTGCTTACTCTGTCCCTAGGACTAAGCCAAGAATTTTTTGCAAATTATCTCATTTAATCTCTACAAAAAAACAGATCAAACAGGTACTCTTATTAACTTCATTTTAAAGATGAGATAACTCAGGCTTAGAAAGGATTTCTTGATCTGCTTAGCGGCAGAAACTGAGCCTGTCCCAGATCTGTCTGATTTCTGAACTCACGCTCTTAGTCACAAACTCAACTGCATGAAGAGAGAACAGGATCGTACCATTCAAAGTCTCATTTTAGTCACTTGTTATTCATAAAATGTTCATTTTATTTTAAGTTAGACTATAAACAGGATTTTATTTTAAGTTAGACTATAAACAGTAAAATGAAATTCTGAAATGCAGAAAGAAGACGGAGCAAAACTGCTGTTAAATCTTGATCTTTTCAGAGTATTACAGTTAGCAATTTATACCAGATTCATAAACATCCTGTACCACAGGTCAGAGCAAGTTTTTCAGTTCAACTCAGCTTATTCCATAGAAATAGATGCTTTATTAAAATATACATGCATAATAATTACTAAACATTAATTTCTAAATTACAGACACCAATACATTATTTAGAGCAGAAGAGAGACTCTCAATCTCATAAGATCAAATCTCAGCAAAAACACATTTCAAACATTACATAGCTCTGCATAGTATTCTCTAAACTTGATAATGTCTAATACATCCTAAATCTCTTAAATCATACACAATATTTCCCATGGGCTTCCCTGAATTCTCTAATTTACAATTTTTTTAATCTGCTTTACATCAAAAGCATTTTCAGTTATCTTCCTGAGAACTTCTGAATTCTATCTAACTATATACTTAGAACTTATCAAAGAATACAACCTCAGTACAAATAGTACAGTATCTACACCTAACCTAACTCTTCCCAAATCCACAAAAATGGAAAATTAAGAAGCACCATGAAAATCTAGCTCTTATGGAAACCACATGATGGCCTATTGTTTCCTTAACAATATTGTAGATGGCTATTTTCCCCATTTTGAAAAGCTTCATCTCCTTTTTTCCTGACTCTTAATTCTGCTGACAAACAGTTAATATGCCACTACTGTTAGCAGGCAAGATTTTGTGGTCAGTATTTCCACAAAGATAATATATATTTTTGTGGGACCATTCTCCACTTGTCCAGATCATAATACCTTAAATTATATTTTAATGTAACATACATTTTTTAAAACAGAAATTTAAAGTAGTTTATCTATATTTGTCTAAGACTTCCTTACACTGAAACCTGTGCTTCCGACTGGTTGATCCTTTTACCAGATTTTAGTAGCCCCACGTTTGCCAGACACAAAGATGGCAGACTTGTATAGCACTGTACTCAGAGGCTAGATACACCTAAACAACTTCATTCCCTCATAACACAATAATGCATAATATAATAGAGTCATTCCCAAAATGTGCTATATTTAATACTAAGGACTTGATATGGTTTAGCTAGTACACAGATAAACATTTTTAATTTTAATTGTAATGTGTTTATTAAATATATATATCAAAACATATTACTAATACATCAAAACTGTGATACTATTATAAGGAAAAGGCTAAAACATTCCTTAGGTTTTATTTTCTTTTTAAGAGAGTCATTTTAACAGAAAATATTAAGTAAATAATAGGAGGGGAGGTAAATGGACAAGTCAAAACTTATGAAAACTCTATAAGAATTACCTAAGTTTGAAAAACAGATATAATTTTAAAATAATTGAAAGTTGACTATGGTCTCAAAAGAAGCATCAAAATTAGGCCAACCTAAATTACTGTAACTAACTCATGGTAGTTATTGAAGTTTAAAAAAAAAAGAATAATTTGGTTCCATATTAGAGGATAATATCTTCAGGCATATCTCAAAGCTAGTGTTTTATTCAATGTGACATTGTAAGCATTAACTTTTACAAACCAAGCAAAGAAATAAAATCTGCAGCTTTTTAAATAATGTATAATTTTTACAGATTTTTCTCCCACTCAAATGTGTGCTTTATTCTGTAAAGACAAAAATACCAAGGGCCTGAAAAGATTTATAAATGCTTCTTAAAAGGCTTTGTAGAAATTTATTTGAGGCAGAAATATGAGGAACCATGTAAAATAAAGGAAAACTAGGAGTAAAGTAGATTCCATTCCTGATGCTACATCGTATTAAGAATGTGAGAAAAAGCAGGTTCCATTTAATAGGTAAAAAGGCGAAAGTGGTAGAAATCATTTCTGTAAATCAGATTAGGTAAAGTTTTGATTTTGTCCACTCTTAGCTCTCTCAAGTTGTGTGAATTTGTGGTTTTTTTATTTAGTAGAGGGAAATTAAATAAAACTAATTCTCAAAAATAAAATTCTTAAAATGTGAATTATTTCTCTTGTTTTTATTTTGGATATAAGCTTCCACTTTGAGCCATTCTTTTTAGGAGAAAAATGTTAAATTATAAATACTATGAATATTAAGTAAATACAGACTACATTAAATTATTCTAGATACAAGTGCTTCAATACCAAAAGTCAAGAGTATCATAATTCAGAAGCAAATAACACATACATGATTCCACACATAAAATTTGTATAGCTTACTGTATGTAATGAAACTTCAATAAATAAAACTCACTGAGAAAAATTTTAGAAAGATATGTAGTAAAACTGAAAGGAGAATTACAGAATTAGCCAACTCCTGGTAATGGTGAGCACTGACTGAAAATTATTTCATGGAAGTAATCCAAAAATGACAAATTATACTTTAAAACACTTTGTCATAAAAATTGTGACAGACAGTAGCTGAGGGGCAAATTAGAGAGCTGAGCCTCAGGCACACTGGTCTGTTTGTAAGATTAATCAAATATATGTCCAGTGAGACAAATGTATACAGCTTCAATACAGCAAAGGGATAGGCAAAGTCACTAAGGCTAATTGTTAGAGAAACACAACATGTACACACAACAGTCATCAGCAGAAATCCATCACCTTGATCTCTCTCCCACTATTCCCAGAGGAGGGGCCGGTGGGAGGGACTGAACACAAAAGTTCTGTAGGCTTCAATTTATTTATTTTTAATCAAAGTACAGTTCATTTATAATATATTAGTTTCAGGTGTACAACACAATGATTAGATATTTTTACAAATAATACTGCATTTAAAGTTATTATAAAATACTGGCTATATTCCCTGTGCTGTACAATATATCCTTGTAACATTGTAGTTTATTTATTTTATACATAGTAGTTTGTGCCTCTTAATCCCCTACCCCTATATCTAGATCCTCCCTCCTCCCTCTCCCCACTGGTAACCACTAGTTTGTTCTCTTTATATATAAAGCTGTTTCTGTTTTGTTATATTCATTCACGTTTTATACTTTATATTCCACATATAAGCAATAACATACAGTATTTGTCTTCTCTGTCTGACTTATTTCACTAAGGATAATACCCTCTAGATCCATCCATATTTTTGCAACTGGCATCATTTCATTCTTTTTTTATGGCCGAGTAATATTCCATTGTGTATATATACCACATCCTCTTATCCATTCATCTCTTGATGGACACTTAGGTTGTTTCCATATCTCAGCTATTGTAAATAATGCTGCATGAATATTGGGGTGCTTGTATCTTTTCAAATGAGTGTTTTCATTTTCTTTGGAAATATACCCAGCAGTGGAATTGCTGGATCATATGGCAGTTCTATTTTTAGTTTTTTGAGGAAACTTTATACTGATTTCCACAATGACTGCACAAATTTACATTCCCACCAACAGTGTACAAGGGTTACTTTTCTCCACATCCTTGACAACTTTTATTATTTGTAGACTTTTAGATGATAGACTTTCTGAGAGATGTGAGGTAATAACTCATTCTAGTCTTGATTTGCATTTCTCTGATGATTAGCAATGTTGAGCAACTTTTCAGGCACCTGTTGGCCATCTGTATGTCTTCTTTGGGAAAATACCTATTCAGGTCTTCTGCCCATTTTTTAATTGGGCATTTTTAAATTGAGTTGTATGGAATGTTTATATATTTTGGATATTAACCCCTTATCCATCATATCATTTGCAAATATTTTTACCCATTCAGTATGTTGTCTTTTCATTTTTGTCAATGGTTTCCTTTGCTGTGCAAAAGCTTTTAAGTTTAATTAGGTACCATTAGTTTATTTATTTATTTATTTATTTATTTATTTATTTATTTATTTATTTATTTATTTATTTTTACATGTTTATTGGAGTATAATTGCTTCACAATGTTGTGTTAGTTTCTGCTGTAAAACAAAGGGAATCAGCTATATGTATACATATATCCCCATATCCCTTCCCTCTTGAGCCCCCACCCACCCTCCCTATCCCACCTCTCTAGGTGGTCACAAAGCACTGAGCTGATCTCCCTGTGCTGTGCAGCTGCTTCCCATTAGCTATCTATTTTACATTTGGTAGTGTATATATGTCAATGCCACTCCCTCCCTTTGTCCCAGCTTACACTTCCCCCTCCCCGTGTCCTCAAGTCCATTCTCTATGTCTGTGTCTTTATTCCTGTCCTGCCCCTAGGTTCTTCAGAACCTTTTTTTTTTTTTTTTAGATTCCATATATGTGTGTTAGCATACAGTATTTGTTTTTCTCTTTCTGACTTACTTCACTCTGTATGACAGACTCTAGGTCCATCCACTTCACTACAAATAACTCAATTTCGTTTCTCTTTATGACTGAGTAATATTCCATTGTATATATATGCTTCCATGTCCTGGCTATCATAAATAGTGCTGCAATGAACACTGTGGTACATGTCTCTTTTTGAATTATGGTTTTCTCAGGGTATATGCCCAGTAGTGGGATTGTTGGGTCATATGATAGTTATATTTTTAGTTTTCTAAGGAACCTCCATACTGGTCTCCATAGTGGCTGTATTAATTTACATTCCCACCAACAATGCAAGAGGGTTCCCTTTTCTCCACATCCTCTCTAGCATTTATTGTTTGTAGATTTTTTGATGATGGTCATTCTGACTGGTGTGAGGTGATACATCATTGTAGTTTTGATTTGCATTTCCGTAATGATTACTGATGTTGAGCATCTTTTCATGTGTTTGTTGATATCTTCAACAATCTGTATATCTTCTTTGGAGAAACGTCTATTTAGGTTTTCTGCCCATTTTTGCATAGGGTTGTTTGTTTTTTTGATACTGAGCTGCATGAACTGCTTGTATAGTTTGGAGATTAATCCTTTGTCAGTTGCTTCATTTGTAAATATTTTCTCCCATTCTGAGGGTTGTCTTTTCGTCTTGTTTATGGTTTCTTTTGCTGTGCAAAAGCTTTTAAGTTTCATTAGGTCCCATTTGTTTATTTTTGTTTTTATTTCCATTTCTCTAGGAGGTGCATCCAAAAGGATCTTGCTGTGATTTATGTCATAGAGTGTTCTGCCTATGTTTTCCTCTAAGAGTTTTATAGTGCCTGGCCTTACATTTAGGTCTTTAACCCATTTTGAGTTTATTTTTGTGTATGGTGTTAGGGAGTATTCTAATCTCATTCTTTTACATGTAGCTGTCCAGTTTTTCCAGCACTACTTATCGAAGAGGCTGTCTTTTCTCCATTGTATATTCTTGCCTCCTTTATCAAAGATAAGGTAACCATATGTGTGTGGGTTGATCTCTGGGCTTTCTATCCTGTTCCACTGATCTATGTTTCTGTTTTTGTGCCAGTACCATACAGTCTTGATTACTGTAGCTTTGTAGTATAGTCTGAAATCAGGGAGCCTGATTCCTCCAGCTCCATTTTTCTTTCTCAAGACTGCTTTGGCTATTTGGGGTCTTTTGTGTTTCCATACAAACTGTGAAATTTTTTGTTTTTCTGTGAAAAATGCCATTGGTAGTTTGATAGGGATTGCATTGAATCTGTAGATTGCTTTGGGTAGTATAGTCATTTTAAATTGAAATCATGTCAAGTATCTTTTCAAACTACAGTGATATGAGACTAGATATCAATTACAGGAAAAAATCTGTAAAAAATACAAACACATGGAGGATAAACAATACACTACTAAATAACCAATAGATCACTGAAGAAATCAAAGAGGTAATCAAAAAATACCTAGAAACAAATGACAATGAAAACACAATGACCCAAAATCTATGGAATGCAGTAAAAGCACTTTTAAGAGGGAAGTTTATAGCAATACAATCTTATCTCAAGAAACAAGAAAAATCTCAAATAAACAACCTAAACTTACACCTAAAGCAATTAGAGAAAGAAGAACAAAAACAAACTCCAAAGTTAGCAGAAGGAAGGAAATCATAAAGATCAGATCAGAAATAAATGAAAAAGAAATGAAGGAAACAGTAGCAAAGATCAATAAAACTAAAAGCTGGTTCTCTGAGAAGATAAACAAAATTGATAAACCATTAGCCAGACTCATCAAGATAAAAAGGGAGAAGGCTCAAATCAATAGAATTAGAAATGAAAAAGGAGAAGTAACAACTGACACTGCAGAAATACAAAGGATCATGAGACATTACTACAAGCAACTCTATGCAAATGAAATGGACAACCTGGAAGAAATGGACAAATTCTTAGAAAAGTACAACCTTTCGAGACTGAAGCAAGAAGAAATAGAAAATATGAACAGACCAATCAAAAGCACTGAAACTGAAACTGTGATGAAAAATCTTCCAACAAACAAAAGCCCAGGACCAGATGGCTCCACAGGTGAATTCTATCAAACATTTAGAGAAGAGTTAACACCTATCCTTCTCAAACTCTTCCAAAATATAGCAGAGGGAGGAACACTCCCAAACTCATTCTACAAGGCCACCATCACCCTGATACCAAAACCAGACAAAGATGTCATGAAAAAAGAAAACTACAGGCTAGTACCACTGATGAACACAGATGCAAAAATCCTCAACAAAATACTAGCAAACAGAATCCAGCAGCACATTAGTTTATTCTTGTGTTTGTTTCTTTTGCTTTAGGAAGCACAACAAAAAAAATATGTTGCTACAATTTATGTCAGAGTGTTTTGCCTATGTTCTCTTCTAGGAATTTTATGGTTTCAGGTTTTACATTTAGGTTTTTAATCAATTTTGAGTTTATTTTTGTATAAGGTATAAGCAAATGTTCTAAACTCATCCTTTTACATGAGACTGTCCAGTTTTCCCAGCTCCCATTTATTGAAGAGACTGTCTTTTCTTCATTGTATATTCTTGCTTCCTTTGTCATAGATCAATTGATCATAAGTGTGTGGGTTTATTTCTGGGCTCTCCATTCTGTTCCATTGATCTATGAGTCTGTTTTTGTGCCAGTACCATGCTGTTATGTTTACTGTAGTTTGGTAGTATAGTCTGAGGTTACAGAGCATGATACCTCCAGCTCTGTTCTTTCTCAAAATTGTTTTGACTATTTGACATTCTTTGTGTTTCCGTACAAATTTTAGAATTATTTATTCTAGTTCTTTGAAAAATGATATTGGTATTTTGTTAGGGATTGTATTGAATCTGTAGATTGCCTTTTGTAGTATAGTAATTTTACACTTTAACTCTTCCAATCCATGAACTCAGTATACCTTTCCATCTGTTTGTGTCACCTTCAATTTCTTTCATCTGTGTTTTATAGTTTTCTGAGTACAGGTCTTTTACCTACTTAGCTAGATTTATTACTAGGTATTTAATTCTTTTTGATGCAATTGTAAATGGGATTGTTCTCTTAATTTCTCATTCTGATTGTTCATTATTAGTGTATCGAAAAGCAACAGATTTCTGTGTATTAATTTTGTATCCTGCAAATTTACCAAATTCTTTGATGAGCTTCAGTAGTTTTTTGGTGGCATCTTTAGGATTTTCTATGTATAATATCATGTAATCTGCAAACAGCAACAATTTTACTATTTTCTTCTCAATTTGGATTCCTTTTATTTCTCTTTCTTCTCTGATTTCTGTGGCTAGGACTTCCAATACTATTTTGAATAAAAGTGGTGAGAGTGGATATTCTTGTCTTGTTCCTGATCTTGGAGGAAATAATTTCAGCTTTTCACCATTGGGTATGAAATTAGCTGTTGGATGATCATAAATAGCCTTTATTATGTTGAGATATCATCCCTCTATACCCACATATGAGAGTTTTTATCATAAATGAATGTTGAATTCTGGCAGAATTGGCCTGTGAAACCCTCTGATCCTGGGCTTTTGTTGGTTGAAAGCTTTTTGATTACTGATTCAGTTTCATTACTAGTTATTGGTCTGTTTATGTTTTCTATTTCTTCCCGATTCAGTCTTGGAAGATTGTATGTTCCTACAAATTTATCCTTTTCTTCTAGGTTGTCCAATTTGTTGGTGCATAATTGGTCATAGTAATCTCAGAATTTTTTTATTTTTGTGGTATTGGTTGTAACTTCTCTTCTTTCATTTCTGATTTTCTTTATTTGAGCCCTTTCTCTATTTTTCTTAATGAATCTGGCTAAAGGTCTGTAAATTTTCTTTATCTTTTCAAAGAACTATCTCTTCGTTTCATTGATTATTTTTTGTCTCTATCTTATTTAATTCCACTCCGATCTTTATTATGTCCTTCCTTCTACTAATTATAGGCTTTTTAAAAATCTTTTTCTAGTTTCTGTAGGTGTACATTTAGTTTATTTGAGATTTTTCTTATTTTTTGAAGTAGGTCTGTATTGCTATGAACTTCTCTCTTAGAACTGCTTTTGCTACATTCCATAAATTTTGGAAAGTTTTGTGTCCATTTTCATTTGTCTCAAGGTAGTTTTTGATTTCTTTTTTGATTTCTTCATTGACTCATTGGATATTTAGTAGCATGTTGTTCAGTCTCCACATATTTGTGATTTTTCTCCAGTTTTCTACTTGTAATAGATTTCTAGTTTCATACTGTTGTGATTAGAAAAGATGCTTGATATGATCTTCATCTTCTTAAATTTACTGAGACTTGATTTGTGGCCTAACATGTGAGCTATTGTGGACAATGTTCCATGTACACTTCAAAAAATGTGTATTCTGCTTTTTTTTTTTTTTGGATGAAATGTCCTGTAGATATCTATTAAGTCCAATTGACCTATTGTTTTATTTTAGACCACTGTTAACTTTTTGATTTTCCGTCTGGATGATCTGTCCATTGATATGAGGGGTGTTAAAGTCCCTTACCATTATTGTATTACTGTCAATTTTCCCCTTTATGTCTGATAGTATTTGCTTTATATATTTAGGTGTTCCTTTATTGAGTGCATATATGTTAATGAGTGTTATATTCTCTTCTTTTATTGATCCCTTTATCACTATTTAATGCCCTTCTTTGTCTTTTTTATAGTTTTGTCAGATATGAGTATTGCTATCTTCCCTTTCTTGTCGTTTCCATTCACATTACTATCTTTCTCCATCTCTTTACTTTCAGTCTGTGTGTGTTTCTTTCTAAAGTGAGTCTCTTTTAAGCAGCATATAGATGAGTTCTGTTTTTGTTTTTGTTTTGTTTTTATCCAATCAGTCACCCTATGTTTTTTGATTAAAGGATTTAGTCTATTGACATTTAATTATTGATAAGTATGTACTTATTGCCATTTTAGTACTTATTTTCCAGCTGTTTTTAAAGTTCTTTTCTGTTCTTTTCATCTCATTTTTGTTTCTTCCCTTGTGGTTTGATAATTTTCTCCAGTCCTATGCTTGCATTCCTTTCTCTCTAGTTTTTGCCCATCTATTGTATGATAGGTTTGCGATTTGTGGTTAACATGGGGTTCTTAAATGTTGAACTATAACTATATCTACTTGTTTTAAGTAGGTTTTCCTTTAAGTTCAAATTCATTCTAAAAGTTCTACATTTTCATTCCTCTCCCCCACATTTTGGTTTTTGATGTCATATTTTAAATCTTCATGTTTATTCCTTAAATGTTTATTGTAGTTATTGTTGCTTTTACAATTTTTTGTCTTTTAATCTTCATACTAGCTTATTTAAGTGGTTTATCCTTAGCATTTACTATCTTTTTACCTTTACTAGTGGGATTTTTCCTTTCCTCTAGTTTCTTACCTCTTTTTATTGACTTCTTTTTTTCCACTTCGAGAAGACCCATTATCATTTCTTTTAGGTTTAGTATTGATGAACTCTTTTAGTTTTTACTTGTCTAAGAAGTTCCTTATCTCTCCTTCGATTCTAAATATAATCCTGGGTAGAGTATCCTATGTTGCAGGTTTTTCTCTTTCAGCAGTTTGAATATATTATACCATTCCCTTCTGACCTGCAAAGTTTCTGCAGAGAAATTAGCTGGTAGCCTTATAGGGCATCCCTTGCATATGATTCTTTGTTTTTTTCTTGCTGCCTTTAGAATTCTCTTTACCCTTAACTTTTGTCTAATTATGATGTATCTTGATGTGGGTCTGTGTTCATCTTGTCTGGGACCCTCTGCTTCTTGTACCTGGATATCTGTTTCCTTCTTCAGGTTTGGGAAGATTTCAGTAATAATTTTATCAAATACATTTTCAACCCTCTCCTCTCCCTCTTCTTCTTCTCGTACCCTTATAATGGGAATGTTGGTATGCTTGAAGTTATCCCGGAGATCCCTTAAACTCTTTTTATTAATTTTTTTTCTTTTTTCTGTTCTGATTGGGTGATTTCCATTATTCTATCTTCCAGATCACTTATGTGTTCTTACGTATTACCTAGTCTGCTATTAATTCCTCCTAGTGTGTTTTCATTTCAGTAATTGTCCTCTTCAGTTTTGACTGCTTTTTTAATATTTTCTAGTTTCTTATTAAAATTTTCACTATTTTCATCTATTTTTTCCTAATTCAGTTAGCATTCTTATTATTAATGCTTTGAATTCTTTATCTGGTAAATCATTTCTTTCTGTTTCATTAGTTGTTTTTTCAGGGGTTTTCTCTTGTTCCTTCTATTGAAAGAAATACCTTTGTCTTGTCATTTTGCTTAACTTTTTCTGTATCTATGAAATTAAGTGAAACATTTATCTCTGGCGGTCTTGAATGGGTTTCCTCATGTGGGAGCATCCCTGTATAGTCTGCATATGCCCAGTGCTTTGGTGGGAGAACTGGAATTGATGTGAACACAAGTCGCATCTTTCCTCTGGGTGTGCTGCCAGCTATCACTTGGTGAGAGGTGGGGCTGGAAATGGAGGGACTAGCACTGGAGCCAGCTATGAGCTAGGGCTACCCATCAGATCCATGGCTGTCACCACCTTATCAGGGGCAGAGGCAGGTCCCAACTTGCATGAGTAGAAGCCCTGAGGGTCATGTCCAAGCTGGCTCCATTCTCTTTAGGTGTGTGCTCTCCCCCCTCCCAGCACCTGCACCCTCATCCAGAAGGAGAACAGCGCTGGAGCAAAAGTGTGTGGTGTGGTCATTTGGTGCGTGTCCAGGCACAGGCTGCAGCAGTCCAGCCTGGGTCTAGATCTGGACTACTTCTGATGCACTGCTTGTGTAAGTGCCAGTAATGGCTGCCCCACCCTGCTGAGATGCAGCTTTGGCTCTGAGCTGCCTCTGTGTCTCACAGCCAAGCCCTTGCCCCAGTGTGGAGTTGTTTCGTGAAGCTTCAGGCTGGACCATTCACTTGGCTCAGGCTGCGGCACACACCAGGGCAATCATAGGTAATTTTCCAGCCACTGGTGCAGTTTTCAATCCAACCTCTCTGCCCTGTTTTGGGAGCAAGAAAACGTGTGTGTGCTCCTTATGAGCAGAGTTCAGGCTTCCCACAGCCCTCCTGTTAGTCTCATCAGCCTTCCAAACAACGAAGGGGGCTTGTATTCCCTGTGTTGGGCCCCAGAGCTTGGACACCCAATATGTGCCTTGAACCACCCACTCCCCAGGGAGGATCTCCACCTGTGTAATCTCCTTTTTCCTCTGTGTCCCCTCACAGGGGCAAAGGTCCCTACCTGATTGCTTCTCTTCTCTTCCTACCCAAATCCACATGGATCTTTCTTACAGCCTTGGTTGTACAGGAGTCTTTCTGCGAGTCTCCTGTTAGTTTTCAGTGAGAATTGTTCCACATATAGATGTATTTTCATGTGTTCCTGGAGGGAGGCGAGTTTCACATCCTCCTACTTTGCCATCTTAATCTCCTCCAGAACATTCCATCTTCCCAGTTTCTAGAGGCTGACTGAATTTCTTGGCACCTAGCACCCTTCTTCCCACTCTGATACTCTTAACATTTGCCATTTTAATTATGGTATATCTTGATGTGGATCTCTTTGGGTTCATCTTGTTTGGGACTTTCTGTTCTTCCTACACCTAGATATCTGTTTCCTTCCCCAGATTAGGGAAATTTTCAGCCATTATTTATTCAGATAATTTTTCTGCCCCTTTCTCTCTCTCTGCTCTTCTGGGACCCCTATAATGCAAATGTTGATATGCTTCATGTTATCCCAGAGCTCCCTTAAACTATCCTCATTTTTTAAAATTCTTTTTTCTTTTTGCTGTTATGATTGGGTGATTTCCATCATTCTGTCTTCTACATCGCTTATCTGTTCTTATCATCTAATCTGCTGTTGATTCCTTCTCATATATTTTTCATTTCAGTTATAGTCTTCATCTCTGATTAGTTCTTTCTCATATTTTCTAATGCTTTGTTGACATTCTCACTGTGTTCCTCCATTCTTCTCCTGTGTTCGATAAGCTTCTTTATGATCATTACCTTGAACTCTCAAGCAGATAAATTACTTATCTCCATTTCATCAGTGTTTTTTCTGTGATCGTATCTTGTTCTTTTGTTTTGAATGTATTCTTACGTCTATTTTGTTTGACTTTCTGTGTTTGTTTCTATGAATTAAGCAAAACAGGTACCTCACTTGGTCTTAAAGACAGGGCTTAGAGTAAGAGCATCCCATGTGTAGACTGCATGTACCAAGTGGCTTCAGCAGGCCAGCTGGGGCTGGAGCAAGTGTGGGCCAAGGGTGTCCCAGGGCATGCTGCACCAGAGCCAACCCAGTGGGACAGCTTGAGCTGGAGCAGGTGTGTGCCAGGAGGTCCTGCAGCCTTGTGCTCCAAGGCCACCCTGATGGGATGGCTGTAGCTGGAGCAGGCACAGGCTGAGGGTGTCCCAGGTTGCTCTGCACCAAGGCCACCTCAGGATGACTGGGGTTGGAGCAGACCTGGGCTGGGGTTGCCTTGGGTTGTGGGGATGTGGCTGGAGCTGGTGTAAGCAGGGGGCCTGGGATGTGATGGGGCAGTTCTAGCAGGCTGGCTAGAGGGCATGGACCATGTTCCTAGCTGCACTATCAAGGTGGATGGGGAGTGCAAAAAATGGCACTCTTGGTGCCTCAGACCCTGGAGAGAGTGCCAATAGTTCCTGGCCCATTTGGCAAACTCTCTAGGGTCAGTTAATGGATTTCCTTCATGTGTAGTTTGGTGCCCTTTAAACCACTGTTTTTTTCACTGTACCCCAGAACAGGCAAGTCTGCATGCAGGCCCCTTACTATTACCTCCTCTTACTACAGGTCACTACATCAGGAGTGGGGGTTCCCATTAATTCCATGTTTCCATCTCTTCTATCTGTCTCTATGTGGTCCCTCTATCATTTGTTCAGAAGCTGTTCAATCAGCCTTCATTTATTCTTTATGAGGAATTGCTTTATATGTAGGTGTAGATTAGGTGTGTCCATAGGAAGAAGTGAGTTGAGGGTCTTCCTATATGACCATCTTTGACAGCAGATAAAAAATTAAATATTTTTAAATGTTTATTTTAAAAATGGTTAAAACATTCTAATAGAAACACTTCCGCCTTTCTTCCCAGGACAGGAGGAAAAAAAAGGATTGTACTGAAAACAACAATATTGACGGGAGAGAGACACACATGCAAAAGTAAATCCTAGAATCCTAATCAAGGAAACAGTTCAACCTCTCACAGAAAAGATATGATAAAAAGAGTAGTCCACATGATTATTAAAATAACCTCCTAACATGCATAGATTCTTTGCAGTTTTTCTTCAGCTAGTATAAAGAAGAACTTTGCCTGTGAAATACAGATCAACCAGGAAATAATTATTTCCAACTCAAACGTTACTCTTAAAAAGATATAATAACAAATTATCTGATGTCAATAATAAAAGCTAAGGGTGTCTTCTGAGTTTAGACTAAGTTATTAACTGTCTTTTTAAAAATGTTTAAAGCCAGAACCCCTTTTCTGCTCTACGTTAATTTATCATTTTAAGCTTGGCTACTTCTAACAATACAGTCATACTGTATATGATACTATGATTGAAATAAGGACTCTAGTGGTGTTGTATTTTCTTTTATTTTAATAGAAAGAAGTAATTGAGTAGAAATAAAATTGTACTCAATTTACACAGCTAAATTGAAACCACCACTTACCTGAGTCTTTCAAACACTCATTTAATCAATGTGTGTTTTTAATGGTAACAGTTACACGCTTACTGAGAGAGCTTAATTAAGAAATACAATGATGAAATTAGTAAAGGTACTAAAGGAAGCCATCTGGACATTTAGTCTCTCATCCCACAGACTATCTGTATTCATTTTATGTTTTTAAAATGCATTTAGGAACAATTTAGTGAGCAATATAGCAATACCAGATGTACTTGAGAAGCTGATTATGAAGCAGATGGTTTTACGATCACACTTGTGTTTTGAAAGGTGTTATTCTATTATATAATGTTCACATTTATGACACATGCTTCTTGTTTAGTATTGTGGATGGTGTCATCCTGTCAGAGCATCTCACACATTTCTCTTTCTTTGCATCTGTTCTGTAAGTATGCTTACTGATTCCCTTAACAGGAGGGATAAATCATCCAATTACATTGTTGAAAGTATGGTATATTACACAGTCTTAATTTTCTGATTAACATGATGACATCAGTATAACTTACACTATAGGCAACCATGGAAAATCAACAAGATGTATAAAGCCAAGTCAGACTGCAACCTGTTTATTAAATCCCTGATCCATGTAACCTAAGAAGATTTGATGTGAACATTTTATTCGTTAATGGTGTCTTTCTGCTATATATGATATAGTCTTGCTTAACCAAGCTCAAAAGTAAAAAGCAGTCTGAAAGTAATTCTATATTAAGAGGCTATAACCATAATTATTCTAGACATACTAATCTAATAATAAAAATATTAGTCTCTACTTAGCCATAATAGAAAGTAAATGTGACTACAGTGATAAGCATGGCTTTCTGAAGAAAGCAATTAAGCATTATGCCTTTTGTTCATGCAATAAATTTCAATTTTGTCACTTCTTCAGGATGTAATGAAATGTAAGAAAAGCGGTTCAAGAAAGAGCCCAACTTGTCTATGAACTCAGTCTTAAGTGTCCTGATATCCTGGCAATGTTCCCTGCCTGATTTGTCAAGATAACCTAATTCTGGATTTGAGTGATCCAGTGGGATTTATCTTATTATCTTAACTGACTAGATTGGTATGACTGTGAGGAGAGACCTTCATTCATTCAACTAGCATTTATTTACCACCTACAAAATTTTCCTGTGCTAGCCCCTAAGGATACAAATATAAGTGGATCATTGTGCATGCCCTCAGGGAGATCACAGTTCAGTGGTAAAGCAGGAGCAGGATGCAAATAATTACATCCTGTGTAATGTGTGTGTGTGTGTGTGAATCACTATTATTGTAAACAAATATTAAACTATAGTTAATGATATTTATTCTAAGGTACTAAAGAAGTTTTACTCATGTCTGCAATTTACTCTGAAATGCACTTAAAATAAGATGAAATAATGATGGAGAGAGGGATGGATAGATAGATAGATAATGTTGTAAAGCAAATACAGTAAAATGTTAATGATAGAATCTAGGTGGTGGGTATACAGATATTTACTGTAAAAATTCTTTCAACTTTTCTGTATGTTTGAAAACTTTTTATAATAAAACGCTGGAAAGGAAAAGAAAGCAGTATACTTAAACATGAAATGATGGAGGAAGAAGTACAATTGTTGGTTATGACTAGTTTAGAGTAAGAACATGAGAGTTGCCTGTTTTAAGATGAAAAATATGGTTAATAAAGGAAAGTCAAAGAATTGAGAAACCAGGACAAGGAAGTGGAAGGTCCATCTATTTGAATCTATGTGGATACCGAAATCATCAAATTTTGTGTTTGTTGTACTGGAGTGTGACAGTGAACCAGTACTTAAGTATTCAAGAAACGGGAGATACTGGCCTGTGTGTAGCTAACAGAAATAATAATGAGTGACACAGTCTGATGGCAGAAGCTTCAATGCTGGAGGTTTTTTGGAAAGAGGGAAAGACAGTATTCTGAATACAACAGAGAGAAATAAAAAGGCCATTTATTTCAATTTCAGGCTCAGAGTCACAAGGGCCATAGGAGAAGAAAAATAACCACTACCTGAAAAACATACATGAAAAATAGTGTAGTGGTTATGAGAGTCTGGGGCTTCCAGTGGGGACTGGAATACACAAAAATCAAAGTTGCGGTGGGAATAGTCTTGGTGGCCTCAAAGACTAACTGAGCTGATAAAGTTCTGAATGATGGAAGGGGAGAACGAGTTGTAGGTATATTGCCAAAAAGCATGTAGAAAGAGTAGATATTTATTAGGCAGACAGGTGAGGAAGGGATTTCCAAGCAGTGGGAACAGCCTGAGCAAAGACTCAGAGTTTTGTGAGTCTCAGATGTTCCAGGGATTACAAGTAGTTGAGCATTTGTGGTATATTACAAGTGCAAAGGTGGGAGTCCTAAAAGTTAAAGCTACAGAGAAAGGCAAGATGTTATATGCTATGTGGAAAGGGTTTAAAATTTATTCTGTAAGCAGTGGGGAACCACTGAAAAATTGTACAGAGGGAAGTGATATGATAACACATCCTTGCTTCAAAGATTACTCTGGATGCAGGATAGAGCTTTGGATTGGATGGCATTATTCCAGAAACAGAAAGGCCAGCTAAGAGGATTGTTTCAAAGGCAGGTGACAGATGATTAATGCCTGAGCTAGAAATGTGGCAGTAGGGATGGAGAAGCATGGAGAGAAATGAGATGTGTTTAAGAAAAAGGACCAACAGGCTGCAGCAACTGATGCAAAAAGCAAGATAAATAGAAAAATTCACGACAGTTTCAGGTTTCTGGGATGATCCTGGAGCCAGTCACTATTCAGGACGTAATGAAAGTTGAGGATTTAATGGAAGTTGAGGCGGCTTGGAATAAGGGAAATATAATGGATTGCTTTTGTAACATGAGGCTGAATACAAATGTAAACTTGTATGGTGACAATTTGGATTTTAGAATCAGGGAATGTGTGTGGATTGCTAAGTAGCTTTTAAATATTGAACTAAAATCTGATCATTCCCTGCCTGTCCAAACATTACAATCAAAGAATGCAAATTACCAGGAGGGAAGCATGGAAATCAAGAGAGATATACAAGATTAATACATTATAAGACACTCACTTGAAAAAAAATGTAGTATTCAATAATAAGTTAAAATATGCAAATAGCTAGAAAAGAGTAGTTCTGATGTTTTATCTCAATATTTTTGACTAATAATTTTAAGAGCCATAACATTGTAATTATGAGCCTATTACTATTATGTACCCCGATATATTATGGAGTCAACAAAACTGGAAGCAAAGTTTTCACTTTCTTAGAATAGCTGCAGAGTTGAACTGAACAAAACTTAATGTTATTCCAATACCTTTGCTTGCGTTAACCTAGGTACTCACATGGCTCCTTTACTCTACAAGCAGTGATGACCCAATTTTTTTGGCTATGGCATCGGAGGGGTGCTATCCTGAAAACCTCAATGCAAAGTCAATGAAGAATGGGCTTAAGCCCTAGTAAATATACTAAATATGCCTGACCATAGGAAACCGTTGCTCAAATAAAAAATTAAGAACCATTTCATAAATGCGTTTTTATTTTTGGTATCATGTTCCAATACATTTAGTGTATAAAATTTCTCTGATCAGTGGATCCACGTAGAGGTAACTTTTCATTAAGAATATAAAATCATACAACACTGCAAGTGATTCCTACATTTAAAAATATTAATATTATGAGGTTTTCTTGTTTTAAATATGAAAAATGAAAATTTAAAGTCCACTTCTTGAGAACTGAAAAAAAAAGTCACATTTATCCTAAAGGGAAATGTCATTTCTTTACTTTGTTATGGAAGCTATCTCGCAAAAATCTTAATTACAAGGTAAAATCAAAATCTATAACTACAGCTTTGGGCTTCTTTTTTGACACAAAAATATTATAGATGAATGATTCATCATTCTGCCAAGTTCATGAGTCCGTTTTTCTGATTTCTGTTTAGATACAGTATTCTATGCTGGATGGACATAAAATCATTTAAGGCTAGAAAATTGTCAAAATTCTAATCAAAATTGACATGTTTTAAACTACTTCTGTCAGTACTTAGATTTGACCTACTACTAGCAGCAGACACATTTAGCATTCTCACATAAAATAAATTTATTTTAAAACCTTTGCATGATTCTTAATTATCTAGTTTTGTTCTACCTGTTCAAACTTGCTGACCTGTCTCCACTGAAAGAACACTATTTATACTATTGCTCTTTTGGTCTCTATTGAATTTGCAGTTGGGGAGGGGGTATTTATTTAATTATTAGTATTTCTTATGTATTAAGGACATATGCTAAATAAAATATAATCCTCTTTCAGTTACAAAAGATGTAACAAAACCAAGGCAACTTTAAAAATTCTAGTAGCTTCTTTCATTTTTAGCACTGCATTAGTGCTGCTGAATCTCAACGTTGAAAGTAAAGAAGGTAGTTTGTAACATGGCAGGCTGATGATGTTGTCAAGCAATTGTTATCCTTCCATCTAGCATTTCTGAGAAGAGATTATTATTCATGATTGCTTAATTTAAGTACTATTAGAATTAACAGTTTTTTTAATCATCCAAATAGCAAAAAGATAAAGTCTTTTTTATCATCTAAAGAGCAACTCCATTTAAAACTGAGTTCTATTCTCATAAAGATATATATAGGATTTCAATCAGCATATAATCAAACATAATCAACCATATCCCCAAAATCTGAAACAAATTAGGTCACCCCAGAATAAATTAAAGACTGGGCACTTTAGCATTTTAAGAATTTCTTCCTTCCATACCTTTCTGTTCAAGCCGTGTGTAAATGACTCAATGAAAATAACCCTTGGATTCTCCATGACTGTACCCTAAGATAATCAAATAATTGAAAAGGAAAAAGTTTCTCTTTATAGAAGTATGAAAACTCCTAAATAAATAAACGATGGAATTAAAATATCACCATTTTGGAGCCATTAAGAAATGAATTGAGCTAAACAATGATGACAATAGCTACATTATGTCACAGGAGTCAAATATCCATGCCTTCTCATGGAGGTACACATTATTACAAATGAAGTGTCTTTATTTTCTAAAAAAATCAAAATCCTATTTAGCCTCCAGATCTAAGTAGTAAATCACAAAAAATATAGGGGTTAGGGGACAGATGAAATGATACTATGGTATTTAGAGGTGGTTTTAGTACTTAAAAAAACATAATAAAATAATTTTAAAACTCAAAATATTCATAACATAAAATATATCTTGCTGTTTAGAAGTACAATTAATACTGACTGTGGGCATAGAAGAATATCTTTTTTTTTTGAATTTTTGAATTTTATTTTATTTATTTTTTTATATAGCAGGTTCCTACTAGTTATCCATTTTATACATATTAGTATATACATGCCAATCCCAATCTCCCAATTCATCACACCACCACCACCACCACCCCACGTTCCCCCCTTGGTGTCCATACGTTTGTTTTCTACATCTGTGTCTCAATTTCTGCCCTGCAAACTGGTTCATCTGTACCATTTTTCTAGGTTCCACATATATGCATTAATACACTATATTTGTTTTTCTCTGACTTTTGTTTTTCTGACTTACTTCACTCTGTATGACACTCTCTAGATTCACCCATGTCTCTACAAATGACCCAGCTTCGTTCCTTTTTATGGCTGAGTAATATTCCATCGTAGAAGAACATCTTAAATAGGTGTATATTCATTTGTTTGCTTTCTTTCAGTGATTACAGGCCTGTGCTGCCTATTGCCCAATTCCATACATTTCCATACATTTCATACATTTCATACAGTTTTCTAGTTGTTTACAGCAGAAAGTAATCCCAGATCCTGTTAGTCTCTCAAGGTTGGGAGATGAACCACTCTGCCCCCCACTTTTTTTTTTTTAACTTGATCTTCAACATTTTGAAACAACACTGGTGAATCAAAACTTTGGATGCCCTCCAGTTGTAGAACACAAAATATAAGCACTCTTTTAAGGACAGATAAATAGTAAACAACAGGAAAAATGACAGTGTTGACTATAAAAATTTTCACAGTGTCTTCATTGACGTGATGGCTTCAGGGAGGAGGATATAGTTGAGGTTGGTTCTCTGTGATCTTAGTATCAGTGTTAATTATCCTTCTAAACAACAAGAAATATGTTATGTTATGGACTTTTAAAGCATCAAAATTACTGTATTTCTCCCTGTATATTAGCACTATAATTTTAGATTTTAACTCATGGCTCATCCCTAAAAAACATATAGGACCTTGTGGCATCCATTTTGTATATTAACCTTTGTTCTGCTTCCATCTTATTTTCCTGCATAGAGGCAAGGTTTCTTTTCACATTAAAAATCAAACCTCAGGGTCCAGGTCTCTCATATACATTTGTAGAGGCTTTCAATCGTCCTGAGCCGTCAGAAAGAGGGCTGCCTTTAAAGGATGTATTGGATGGAGATGTGACACTGGCACAGTCAAGTTTTAATTGAAACCTATATTCCATAGGCAAAAGCTAGCTTTTGGTAATCAAGAAACACAGTTTTCTGAAACTTCGGCAGAGGTTCTTAGTTTCTCCAGCACGTTCTCTTTTATCCCATGGTTCTCTCAACTTTTTCCCTCCTCTGCCCATGCACTCTATTCAGTTTATCTAAGCAAGAAAATTAACATGGGGTGTGTATATTCTAAGATTTCTAAATGCTGCTCTGACCAGTGGCTGTTTTTTTTAATTCTTCTGTTTGTTTGTTTGTTTTCTTAATACTTTCTGTAGCCTTTATGCTTTGCTCTGAGTAATTTTTGTCCTTTTGACTGGGAAGGGAAGAAGCTTTCAGGGTTCAGATGAAAGTATTATGGGAGACGGGGAAAGGAGGCAGATATTCTTATTTTTATATTATGTAATTTTGATGTTTTATAATATTATCCCACCACACTGAATTGAGTTCTTTTGGATAGATAGATAATTGTATGGGAAGGAAAGTGACAAATGGGTAGCTAAATCAAATGAAATTTTTAAAAATACGGTTACCATTATTATTATATCAGAGAAAATTAAGTTCACCCCAATGTTACAAAACATCCAAATTTAAGAGGCTCAAGCACACAAGTTTTGTCTTATATTTCTTTTCACCCAAGGAATAGCCCAGTCTTGGTATGACAGTTTAATGAAGTAATCAGGGACCCAAACTCCTTCCAAATTTTGACTTCATCATTATTTTATGTAGCCTTCACCTGTATGTTCTTAAATATTGCTGGAGCTCCTACCATTATGTCAACATTCCAGCCAGTAGTAAGGAGGCACAGCAAGAGGCACATTCACTTTAACATAAACTACCAACCACTTTCATTTATAACCCTTTGGTCAGAAATTGATAAGGTGGTTAGCTTATCTGTTAAGGAGGCTAACACAGAATCTATACTCTGGGTGGCTGAATATATTTTTAATTGTCCCAGCTTTAAAAAAATCAACGATTCTTTTACAATACCAGATGAGGAAAAGAAGTAATAGAAGAAACTCTTAATCTCTGTCACAGTTATTATTGAATTAGTAATAAAGAATTTCAATAAATATTTACTGAATGAATTTTAGGGCACAGACCATATATGATGACAGTTAGGACTAGATGTGAAGTGAGATCTAAAGTTAAGATGTACCAAATTGTCAAGGGCCTTAAATAGCAGCATAGGTACTTACACCATGCATAAGAAAATGTATAGAAAAAGTGAGCCATTTAAGGTTGTAAAATGGAGGAAGGACATGATCTTATTTATGTTTCGGGAAGAAACCTTTGATAATAGTGAGAGGATAACATGATTAGCTATAAAACTAGAATCAGGAAGATCTGTTTGCTAGCAATTGCAACTCTTCAGGTAAGAGATAATAAGGGCCTGAATCTAGATATTGAGATAAGAGGGGCAGGAATAATTTTGAAAGGCATTTCATGGATAGTTAGGAGTAAAATTGGTGATTAATAATCCTCTAAAATGTCAGGAGTATGAGAGATGAGAGATGAATGTTAACCATATGCTTCTTATTTAGATGACTAAGGTTATGCCACTAAATAATACAAAACAAAGAACAAGTTCTGTAATGGATCTAAGGAAGGACAAAACAGCTCTTGATATTGGAGACCTCTTCTAATACACACCTATTCTCAATGTTATTACAAGTCCTTTTGATGCTAAAAGTTAAGCCATGTTGTTCTGCTCTTGGACATAAACCTCACCAAACATGAATATCAAACACAATAACTCTGTAACCATGACTAAATAAGACAAAAAGATGAATTAGGAAATTCACAAAATACCAAATATTCCCCTCCCTCAGCTAAAATAAATGACTGTTACTTCTTTACCAAATACAGCTTTATTCTCACTCTAGCCAGCCCTCCTACACATAAAATTTATTGAGATATTCAATAATAGATTTGCTCTCTGTTTCTGATAGCACCCAATCTAGAGCTAGTCTCTGCTTCCTTAGATCCTCTCCAAAATTACTCAAACTAAACTAAAATCTTACAGTAAGTTCTTTCTAACATCCTCTTTGTGAGACACCCTGCATTTTGCTATGTTGTGCATTTTCCCTCACTGTAACCAGTAATAAATTCAACTTGTTTAACTATAAGTGTATGTTGGTGGTCTTTGGCTTCAGGTCATTGATACAGCAACAGGCCTAATATTGGACTATATAATGTTGAAGTACCTCTGGGTATATAAGAGACAGTTGGAAATTCAGTCTTGGAGTTCAGATAACAGGAGGGACTGGATACATATATTGGAAAGTTATCAACTTTTATGCCAATATTTCCCAAACTAGTATACACAGTTTCAGTAGATTTGATAAATGCACCATGATGTGATCTATACTCCAATGATATTGGAAAGGATTAGTTTAAACATGGTTGAGAAGGTTCATTACTTCAGAATTATCTAGGATTTACTTTACATTATGAATGTTACTTTACATCATGAATCACACAGAAAATTCTAAATGTATTTGAATATAGAACTATTTTTCTAGCTAGACCTAATGCCGTGAGATATTGCATAGAACATTACTTGGGAAATGTTTCAAAAGAAAGGTGAAACATTAGGGGTAGATGAGATTCCTCAAAGAGTAAACATACACCAAAAGAGGAAAAAAAAACAAGAATATAATCTGTTGCAAAACATAACCATTATTGGAACTTCCCCGCTGGCGCAGTGGTTAAGAATCTGCTGGCCAATGAAGGGGACGTGGGTTCAATCCCTGGTCCAGGAAGATCACACATGCCACATAGCAACTAACCCCGTGCGCTCTAGAGCCCGCAAGCCATGACTACCGAGCCCATGCACCTAGAGCCGGTGCTCTGCAACAAGAGAAGCCACTGCAGTGAGAAGCTCATGCACCGCAACTAGAGAAAGCCCATGTGCAGCAATGAAGACCCAACGCAGCCAAAAATAAATAAATGAATAAATTAAAAAAAAAATTATTAAAATTTATCTGAATTTATAATTAAACTGCATTAGAAACAAAGGTAATAGATACTCAAAACTCATCCCTTCCTAATTATTTTTTACTACATCATACTTCTTTTTTTTTAATTAATTAATTAATTTATTTTTGTCTATGTTGGGTCTTCGTTGCTGTGCACGGGCGTTCTCTGGTTGCAGAAAGTGGGGGCTAATCTTCGTTGCGGTGCACGGGCTTCTCACTGTGACGGCTTCTCTTGTTGTGGAGCATGGGCTCTCGGCATGCGGGCTTCAGTTGTTGTGGCACATGGGCTCAGTAGTTGTGGCTCACGGGCTCTAGAGCGCAGGCTCAGTAGTTGTGGTGCAAGGGCTTAGCTGCTCTGCAGCACGTGGGATCTTCCTGGACCAGGGGTTGAAGCTGTGTCCCCTGCATTGGCAAGCGGAGTCTTAACTACTGCACCACCAGGGAAGTCCAAACATCATACTATTATCTATGTTTTTGAGCTTCTGACTGTTTGATCTGTATGGTGGAATGTGAAGATTTTAAAATAGAATTAGGTAATACACATTTTGTAAAGACACCTGCCCCCTCAAAAAAGATACATATTAAATACACTAGAATAGTTACTTACCAGGGTGGAGGGTGGAAATAGGAGTGGATAGAGGAAATACATAACTAAAATAAGAAAGGAATCTTATCCTGACCAATGATGAAAATGTATACGAACTGAGAAATATGACTAAACCTAACCTGAGATTACACCAGTTTCTGGTGGGAAAATGGCATCAGAGTTAAGTAATCCAGACTGATAAATATAGAAGTAGATAAATGGACCCCTGGGCAAGCGTGAGGAGTGAAATGTTAAGTGTTTTGGGCCAAGAATCCATATCTACAATGACCTATCCAACAGAAAATGTTAAAAGAAATGCAAATTTGGGGGTACATTTTATAACTATAAAGTTTTAGCAGGGAATATACCTGTAGATGTCATCATGGACCAAATCATAAAGAGTCTGATATACCATACCAAGAAGTTTGGTTTTTATCCTAAAAGTTGTGAAAACCCAGTGAAAGTTTTATGGAGGGAATGATGTGATTAGTTATCTAGAAAACATCCCTGACAATGTGAGGAATGGATAGACAGTGGTAAATGTGAAGGCAGGGAGACAACTTGGGAAACTACTACATAATCCACGAGAGAAAAGGGTAGGGCCTAACTGAAATCAGCAGCTGTGTGGATAGAAATGAAGAGATTCAGGAGAGAGATGAAAGAAGGAGAAGCTAAACAATGTTATTATTGACTATTTATGTGGGAGTAAGGACTGAATGAAGGAAGAAGTCAAGGATGATGGTGTGAATGATAATGCCCTTTACTGGAATCAGGAGTTCTTAATTTGTTTGCTTTTTAAACATGACTTCATGAAGGGTAAGTAGTGAATTTATCAATAGTTTCAGACATATCAACTTCAGGTACCTCTCAGATATTAGAACATCAATGGCATAACCTATTGTACATCCATAACAAATCATTTTTAATATTACCATTCTCTATACAAAAAAAAATATTTTTAGAAAACGTTGTAAAAAGAAACAACAAATAATGGCCAGAAGAGAAAGCACACAGTGAAATTATTTTTTATTGAATTTTGTATATAAAATCATGTAGTAAAAAATTTTAAAACTAAAATGATTAATTAAATGCTGGAATATAAAAATATAAACGAAAACGTACTAATGATTTTTAATTATATTTTAACACATTTTTGACCAGAGACGCATTACGGGCATTAGTTTCTGCAAAAATCCCCTGGTCAATAATGTGTTAACAAGGGTAAAATTTATTCCTACATATTGGTCTGTCACAGCATTCAATAATAACATAATTGTTTTTGTTTTCAAGCCCAAACTTCTGCATATTTGTCAAAAACTTCATCAAAAATTGATCTTCTTCACATATTCATATTTACAAGATAGTATAGCCAGATTTGTCAACTTCTCTTCACTTAGAATTGAAGAGCACTTTTAACTAATTTTAACATTTATGTTTCTTTCACACGAAGCAAAATATATGCAACTAGTGAAAAAAAAATTAAACTTTATAATAATCTGATTCACAATAAATTCCAAAGATTGTTATACTATCCATGTCTTTGTTTCTTCAGAATGTATGCTGGTGGTTTTGAACAGCTCTTCAGTCAAAAATACTTCCACTACAATATTTTCACCATAAAATGCATCATAAATTTCTATAACACTGGTTATAACTACAAATTTTTTCTTCTTTTGCAAAAGAGAAAGAAAATGGCCGAATGATAACAAACATGGACATTATTTGATCCATTGCTTTAGAACAAGTGTCCATTCTTCATGGAAACAATTAAGGCATTCACATGTTGCTATTTTTAATGGCAATTTAATACTAGCATCTTCTGTTGTTTCTTCTGGCATTCTTCTCTGAAATTTGACTCCTTTTTCCTATATGAATGTCCATTTTCTTACTTTGTTGGTCATTGTTGTTAAATAGTTAATATCCTTTCCCACATTTTCTGTACGCCTCTCTTTAAGAAATGATTTTAAAGCTTGGTGTTTCACTATACAGCGCTCCAGGATAATTGCGGCTGTTTGTGATTTTTTTTTTTTTTTTTTGGTCAGATTAACCTCACCTAAAACCTCACACTAGAAAAAGCAAGATAACTCAAAAAAAAAAAAAAATCACACACAGCTATCATTGTTTATTTTGAATCACTGTTAAATGCAGGAATTTGTCCTATCACAGAGATTGCAAATGAACTGTGTCAAAAAGTGAGCTCAGTTGATTCCAAACAATTACAAACTTATTACTGAATAGGTGTCCCTAGGTCTACATGTGTCAGGGGCCTACTGCATAACTGGCAGTTCTCCAAACTTACTTTCATATAGAATACAATGTTTATTAAAGTTAATAAAACTTTACTAATTTTGAAGCCTACATATATAATTTTAAAACTTAACAGTAAAACTGAACTAGTTATTTATACTTAGACTGATAAACTATTTGTTCAGGGAGGAGAATTTTTATCACTGAATTTTTTTTAGAATTTCTAATGCATGGTGATAATAAAACCAGATTGACTTTTAGTCAGGATTATAACTGGTTTAAAACTCTACACAGGGACTTCCCTGGTGGTCCAGTGGTTAAGACTTCACCTTCCAATGCAGGGAATGTGGGTTTGATCCCTGGTCAGGGAGCTAAGATCCCACATGCCTCATGGCCAAAAAACCAAAAAAACATAAACCAGAAGCAATATTGTACCAAATTCAGTAAAGACTTTAAAAATGGTCCACATCAAAAAAAATTCTATACAGACCAATCCCAGCACCCTCCCTCATTTCTTGTACCCAGACCTGACCTCTCCCACAGCCTGGCCCTTGGTACTTCACCACACTATAAAATGGATTGTTACAGACATGAACATAGATTAGCAGCTCTCAGTCTCAGCACTAGTGACATTTGGGCTGGGTAATTCTTTGTTGAATCAATAGTGTTCCTATGGCTAGGGTCAGGTATAAAAAAGTCTGGTATGAAGTGCCACTACATAGGTAAATCTATCTGGCAAGATTTCTAGCTTGGACAATGATACATGTGGGGAGACGAAAGAGGAAAGGAGTCACTGGCTCAGCCAACACATTCAGGTGAGTCAATGCTGGCAAAGAAAAGAGGTGATATCTTGTACCCCAAGGTCAGTTGAGTACCTGGGAGGTTACTGGTGACTCTGACCAGCAGAGCTTCAGTGGATTTTAAAAGGGGATTCCAAAACTATGCAACAGCTAAAAAGTGAAGAAGCAGAGACAGCACTTTCAAGAACCCTGAGTATGAGTTGGGGAAAATAATGGAATTTCTTTCTTTAACCTTAATCCTTGCCAGAGAAAAGGCATTGAATTCCTTCTAGGAGAAGCTATATGACCTGCTAAATTTAACTCCCAAGCTACATATTTTCTCTCTCTCTTGGTCTTGATGGACATGTAACCAGAAATATTCGCTATAAATACCTTGCTCTTGATGGTATGTTCAATTAAAAACGTTTTCTCTGAACTGGCTTTTACACCATTCACTTCATTCTATCTCGAATTTCCATCTTTATGTTTAAATATAACTGCAGCAAAATTCCCTTTAAATATTACTCATTTACAAATCTGCAAATTCCCAGGTATTTTAAAACCCACCTCCTTCCAGTCTATTATGATTCATGAAGTTTGGTTTTTGCCTCAAAAGATTTTGCTTCACTTTTTAAAAATTTCAATAACTTAAGAGAGCTTTCTTTTTCAGAGATATGTGTAGGGGAGATATATTTAGGAAATTTAAAAGGTTTTAATTTCTACGTCTGTCTAACAATGTTTTTGGAAACTTTAAGAGTATATAAAAAATCTTTTAGATGCTTTACATTATTTATGAAATAGAGTGCCTTTTATTACCTTGCTTTTATTTAACTAATTTCCTCTGCTGGGGAATTTTCTCCCTATTCTACAGCTGCCTATTGAAGTCCCACCCTTCTTTCAAAACAGAACTCAAAACCCACCTCCTCTAGGAAGCCTTCTAATCAAATTGCTCTCACTTCCCTGTAATATTCTTTCTCTGGCACTTAATATATTGAGTTGGCCTTGGTGTTAGAATTATTAAAGTTATTACTCTGTAAGTCCATGGTGAACGTGGACAAGGACAATGTCTTAATCATTTTTCAAAATCTCCATGCTTTGCAAAACAGATGGTCAGAAATGTTGATTTAAGTGAATCAAAGCCAATCACTTTATTGAAAATGAATCCGAATTGGGCTTTAATAATGTTTTTATATTTTTTATTTGATATATTTTATATATATATTATATATATATTATATTTATATTATGTTTAATAATGTTTTCTGAACTTAGCTTTAAAATATTATAGGCTTTGTTGCATAATCTTGAGCCTATCTTGGGCTAATTGGCAAATAATTAAAAAAAATAAATCATATATATGTTAAGATTTATAGTTTATAAAGTACCTTAGCTCATTAATTGCTGAACAATCAATAAATAATTAGGTGAATGGGAAAGAATAGTGGTCATAAATTATTAATGTAATTTACACATTCATATCATAGAGTTGTTGTAAAACTGCCACCAGTGATTTTATGTCAAGATACTTGGATTGCCCTCTTATTACCTCTGTGACCTCAGGCATATTTGTTATTCGTAAGACATGCATCCTTCATATGTACCATGCCTATCTCCCAAAGTCAAGATCAAATTAGATAATGGAAAATAATAGCAGATTAAATTATTGAGAGGTAAATATTCAAGAACTGTACATTGTGTTTTCATTTAATCATCACAACTATCCTATCAGGGTGATTACCATCCCCATTTTTATAAAAAAAAGAAGCCTTACCACAGAGAGTTAATATAATTTGCCCAAGGGCACATAGTTATTAAAAGATAGAATTAGAATTTGATATCTGTCTGATTCCAGAGCCAAAGCTCTAGGCCAAAATGCTAAATTGCTAAGTGTCAGCTCCATCCCTTCAGATTTTATAAAACTTGACTATGTAATATTAACTAGTTATTTCAAAAATTTTTAAGATCTAAAATTCCTACAATAGAAACTTTTCTTTAAATTTCCTAGAGATATAAAGTAACAAATCTAACCAAAACACTCCATAAACATTGACATGAAATTTAGGCAAAAAATAATCTGTTAGAAGATTGATTTAGGAAACATATTAGCCTAGTAACTTGCCAACTACTTGTCTCCTATACAGTAACTAGTTACACTCTTCGGTATGTTATATATATAAAACATTGAATCTTACATAAATCCATTAGTAGCTCAATTAGAGGGTTTATTATTGTTTAGGAATTCACTTCAAGTCAAAAATTGAAACCTGAGGAGTTAATCTTAGACATTAAAAATATAAAGTCTGTACACTGATGTGTATAAAACTGATGACTAATAAGAACCTGCTGTATAAAAAAATAAAAAGATAAAATTCAAAAATCAAAAAAAAAAACTAATACTAAACTTTCTTTGGGTTATTTGTATGGAAATATGTTAATATAAATGTTTCAGACATTACATGAAATTCCTAAAAATCTTATATGTTCTGGTATAATGTTATAAGTCATAATTCTAGTTATTACTTTAAAATATATATCTCAGAAATAACTAAATTTCCTTGTCAATTGCATTATTATGAACTTTCATCAAATCTTTAACCATGGTCATTTTCAAGTCTTTTGTCATTTACAGACAGTTCTGGGTGTACTCTGATGCTTTTGCAAAAATGTTCCTATAAAAGGGTTTCATGTTCAAGGAATTCATGGAAAAGACTCTGACAAGTACAGGTTTCTGGTAACTGACTATACTGCTGAACTGAATGAATAAGCATTTTCAGAACTCTAATCGAAAACTGATGAATTCATAAAAGTGCTAATAAAGATCAAGATAAAAAAAATTAATTACATGGGACTGAGTGAACTGATGAGGATGATTATAATTTTTGTGACTTTCTGTTTGAATAAAAAAAATATATATAAAGTCTGATAGATCCATCTATTTTCCTTCTAATTCAAAAATGCTATCGTAAGCCATTCATTCAGATTGATTTCTTTAAGATGCCAAGTTTCAACTGTAATGTGACATGTGGAGAACAACACTGCCATCCAGGGGATAGAGGATTGAAAATGCAGAGCCAATGTATGGACACCAAGGAGGGAAAGAGGCTGGGCGTTGGTGGTGGGGGGGGGGGGTTGGCAGCGAGTGATGAATTGGGAGATTGGGATTGACATATGACATATATACACTAATATGTATAAAATGGATAACTAATAAGAACTTGCTGTATAAAAAAATAAATAAAATAAAATTCAAAAATTCAAAAACGTATATATATAATAAAAAAAAAAAAAAGAAAGAAAGAAAATGCAGAGCCAGAATAACTGAGAAACTTAATGCAGTGGTTCTTAGCTGGGATTGAAAACAGTTGTGTTGGAATCTGTTGTGAGGTGAATTACTAATAATAGCTCAAGTACTAAAGATTGTAAATGACATGCTGAAAAAAATGACAGGTTTGCCAATAATAATTTCTCTTTAGCACTTATTCAAGTATGAGAAAGGTGTAACATTTCTGGTTTTTTAAACCCCATAGCTTTCTTTTCTAAAAAAAACCATTTTATTGTGGTATAATTGAGATACAAAAAGCTGTAAATAATTAATATTTTCAACTTGATGACTTTGGAGATAAGCATACACCGTGAAACCATCACCACAATCTGTGCCATTAGCATATCCATCACCTCCAAAAGTTTCTTCCTGCCCCCTCTATCATTATTTGTGTGATGATATAAACACTTAAATGCTTTTAAGATTTGTCTTCTTAGCAAATTTTTAAGTATACAATAAAGCATTGTAAACTATGAGAACTATGCTGTACAGTAAATCCATAGCACTTACTTATTTTGTATAACTAAAACTGTGCCTTTTGACAAATACTTTCCCATTTTCCCCTCCCTCGGGCCTCTGACAACCACCATTCTATTCTTTGCTTCTATGAGTTTGACAGCTTTTGATTCCTGATATAAGTGGTATCATGTAGTATTTGTCTGTCTGTGTCTGGCTTATTTCACTTAGCATAATGTCCTTCAGGTTCATTCATGTAGTTACAAATGGCAGAATTTCCTTCTTTTTAAAAGTTGAATAACAATCTATTGTTTGTGTATAACACATTTTCTTTATCCAGTCATCCACAGATGAACACTTAGATTGCTTCCATGTCTTGGATACTGTGAATAATGCTGCAGTGGGCTCAGTTACCAGGTGATCCTACCATTCTATATTCCCACAAATGATGCTTGAGAGTTCTAGTTGTTCCAAATCCTCACTAGCACTTGTTATGATCACTTTTTAACTATTCTAATAGGTGTGTAATTGTATCATATTGTGGTTTTAACTTGCTTTTCCCTGATGATGTTGAACATACTTTCATGTGCTTATTTGCTATCTACATATCTTTTTTTTTAATATACCATTTTAGCCATTTTAAACTATTTATTTATTTATTTATATTTGGCTGCATTGGGTCTTCACTGCTGCATGCAGGCTATCTCTAGTTGCGGTGAGCAGGGGCTACTCTTTGTTGTGGTGGGCGGGCTTCTCATTGCAGTGGCTTCTCTTGTTGTGGAGCACAGGCTCTAGGCGTGCAGGCTTCAGTAGTTGTGGCATGCAAGCTCAGTAGTTGTGGCTCACAGGCTCTAGAGTGCAGGCTCAGTAGTTGTGGTGCACAGACTTAGTTGCTCTGCGGTATGTGGGATCTTCCCGGACCAGGGCTCGAACGCTTGTCCCCTGCATTGGCAGGCAGATTCTTAACCACTGCACCACCAGGGAAGTCCCACATATCTTTTTAAGTGTATTTTATGTCCGGATCTTTTGGCCATTTATTTTATTGGGTTCTTTTTACCCTTATTGAGTTTGGAGAGTTCTTTACATATTCTAGATAAAAGTCCTTTATAAAATATGTTAGTTGCAAAATTTTCCTCTCCATGTAGAGCTTATCTTTTTACTATCTTAACAGTGCATTTTGAAGCGAAGTTTTAATGTTGATTCAGTCCAGTTTATCAGTGCATTTTTATATGGATTCTGCATTTGTTCTGATATCCAAGAAATATTTGCCTAACCCTAGGTCACAACGTCTTTGTCCTATCTTTTATTCTAGAAGTTTTACAGTTTTGTGCTTTACATTTAGGTGTATAATACATTTTACATTTTTTTTTTTGTATTTGGTGTGAGATGTGGGTCAAAGTTAATTTTTTATATGAGTATCCAATTGTTTCAGCACAATTTTTGAAAAGGCTACCTTTCCTCCACTGAATTATCTTTACAACTTTGTTGAAAAATCAGTTGTCCATATATGCATGGGTTTATTCCTCAATTCTATTCTGAATGCTAAACATCCATGAGTTTAGCTGTAATCTAGAAATGTATGATTATAATTTTTGAAAGTGCAAAATGATAGAAATGTCAGTCATCAGGCATGTTAGATAAAGAGACTATTACTTTTGAGGTAATTTCCTTTTTTCAAAGAACGTGGGTGTTATAGACTGAATTGTGTCTCCATATATTGAAACTCTAATCCCCAATATAATGATGTTTGGAGATAAAGTCTTTAGGAAGTCAATTAAGGTGAAACGAGGTCATAAGGGTGGAGCCCTAATACAATAGGATTGGCATCCTTATAAGAAGAGGGAAAGACATCAGAGAAGGTGCTTCCGGGTATGCACATTGGAAAGGCCATGTGAGGACACAGCAAGAAGGCTGTTTCTGCAAGCCAGGAAGAGAACTCTCAGGAGAAACAACCATGATAGAAACAACCATCAAGTCCAACTTTGATCTTGGACTTCTAGCCTCCAGAACTGTATGAAAATAAATTTCTGTTGTTTAAGCCACCCATTCTGTGGTATTTTGTTGTAGCCTAAGTAGACAAATACAGTGGGATTTGAGAAAGTCTTAAGAAGTTTGAATTTGGAAAACCTGAGTCCCCATTGTATATGCTTGTGAATCCTTACTGCCACTAAATGTAACACTGCAATAAAGAGGAAAAAGATCTTATACCAGTTGCTTTTAATGATAGTAGTTTTGTTGTTTCATATCTCTGACAGAAGAAGTTTGAATTTGGAAAACTTGAGTCCCCATTGTATATGCTTGTGAATCCTTACTTCCACTAAATGTAACACTGCAATAAAGAGGAAAAAGATCTTATACCAGTTGCTTTTAATGATAATAGTTTTGTTGTTTCATATCTCTGACAGCATTTAAATGATCCAGGACCAGCCCTTCAGGAATAAAAGGGGCAGGTGTTGCTTTCTAGAGAAACTTGTAGCCTGATGAACACAAATGCATTATTATTACTAGAGGACATGTGTATAGCTTAATGAAAGCAGGTTAGTTAGTAGAATCACCTCTGTAAAGAATCAAAATGATTTTTGAGGTTGTAACATCAAAAGATAGAGATGGATTGATATTGAAGTGATATATCAGGTACAATGAAAAACTATGAGTCACTTTAAAAATGAATATCTTAGGTTGCTGAGAGCTTATCATGTAAAAGAGTAGACAGTACATAAGAAATTTCAAGTTAAAGTAGAATATTGTAAATAATATAAGAATGAACTGCAGATGAGAAAAATTAACTTCTGTTGGGGGGCTATGAAAATAATTCTTAAAAAAGCATGTATAGGGCTTCCTTAGTGGCGCAGTGGTTGAGAATCTGCCTGCTAGTGCAAGGGACATGGGTTCAAGCCCTGGTCTGGGAGGATCCCACCTGCCGTGGAGCAACTGCGCCCGTGAGCCACAACTACTGAGCCTGCGCGTCTGGAGCCTGTGCTCCGCAACAAGAGAGGCCGCGATGGTGAGAGGCCCGCACACCGCGATGAAGAGTGGCCCCCGCTTGCCACAGCTAGAGAAAGCCCTCGCACAGAAACGAAGACCCAACACAGCCAAAAATAAATAAAGAAAGAAAGAAAGAAAGAAAGAAAGAAAGAAAGAAAGAAAGAAAGAAAGAAAGAAAGAAAGAAAGAAAGAAAGGAAGAAAGAAAGAAGTAGTAGTTACAGGGAAGTAGTAGTTACAGGTTTACCAGGGGGCGAGCCCAAGTCGGTCTGTTACTCTACACCCAGGAAGCATATTTAAAAAAAAAAAAGCATGTATAGAATGTGAACCTGTCTTGAAAAGTAGCACTTGAGAAAACCGATCTGGCAGAGGGAGCATCATAAGCAAAGGAGAGAGCTTCTGCTAAGAGAAGGTAGAAAACAAATGCTGAGCCTGAAGAGACTGTGGTGGCTAGAGAAATGAGGTGTTGAAGAACAAGAGGAGTGGTCAAGAGAAAACACTACAGAGACTTTAAGAGCTACAGACAAACTTCATATTAATACACTTTTTGAAGCATTGTGGAATCATACTAACACCTCTCTCCTAAATTAGAAGACACATTTTCCATAAAGCTCTACATTTATCTTTAAAACAACCTTTCCTGAGTATTTATGTATGAAGTGCCTACTAGCCACCTGGGGTGAAAAACCCCTGCACTCCAGGAGATCAGTTTTAATGAGGAGAAGTAGCTGAATAAGGAGACAATTAAAATTCAGTGTATGATTTATGAATGCAAAAACTACCTTTATGCAACGCTAGTCAAACAGGAAGTCACACATTAATCCGATTGTGCCCAAATCACACACTGAAGAATACCAATCCAAACACAAGACTGAGTTATTGTAAATTGAGTACAGAATCAGGAGTCAAGAGCATTGGCCCTGCACAGGACTGTCTTCCTGGACAGAAGCTCAGAAGTGGGCCTGGCTTAAATTTTCTTTCAACACAGTCTTGAAATACTTAATAAGTTTATCTGTGAATTTGAGTTTTGTAAGTGAAACCCAGTGGGACAATGAAACATATGTCAAGGGCTTAGTCTCAGGTCAAGTGTGGTCTTCCCTGCCACATACTTCCATTTGGGTTCTCTGGCTTCCTACTTCCCTGTCTCTGCCCAGCAACTACTGCCATCTTGGTCCAGTACAGGCACTCCTCCCTGAGGCCTCAAGCATGGGTCCCAGGCACCTGTGAAGATGTGCACTAACCCCATGGCATCCCTGTGCTTGAGGGAGCATCACATTAAATACCAAATAGAAAGCACATGACAGGTCAAAAGACACCACGGAAGAAAAGAAGAAACTTTTTCCTACTTTTTGAATGGGGGGGGTCCGGCATTTTCATTTTGCACTGGGCCCCTTAAATTATGTAACCAGGCTTGGAATCCTGTAGCAGTGGTCGGCTCCAGCTGGGCAACTCTTGACAAGACACTTGGCTCCTCGAAAGTTCGTTTCCAAACCTGTAAAATAAGAATAATATTTCCTATCTCATTGGATTTGACTATTTTGGAGATAATTCACGCAAAGGGTTTGTCCCAGCACTTGACCCAATTTAAAGCTTTATACTACCAGGTGTTAACTATTAATATGTTATTTAACTCCGACCCAGTCCCTCATGTGTCCTCTACACGCAGCCTAATACTTCAAAACAGCCAATCTCACAGGCAGCATGAAATGTGCATCCTGGTTTTGCTTTATAAGTTCATTAGACCTTCTTACAGTGTGCAGAAAAATATGTCCATGCTTGAGCTATAAAGTGAGGCTGGTAAAAAAGCTGAATCTAACAGATGTGTTTGTTAGAAGCGCAAAAATCTTCACAAACGCTAGATAAAAATTCGGAGCAAAATTGGTCGCTCAAGTGATCATTTCATAAAGGCTTTCACCCCCATTGAGACACGAAAAACAAGGTCCTTACACAGCTGGACCCACTCTGCGAACGAATATAAGAAAATCAGCATCTTGAAAAACTTCTAAACAAGGCAACGGCTTCTGGAGCGCCCTCTTTGCCACCGGCCCCTGCCTGGTTTCCATAGGAACGCGCAAATCAGACGGGGAGCACTCCACGCAGGAAGTTGTTCTCCGTCACTTCCGTCCTTCACCTCAGAGTAGGTGTACCTTTTACTCGCGCTTCGGTGGAAGCAGTCGGCGGATGAATTTTGGGCCAACGAGGCCGCCGTTGGAGGGGCGTGGCAACGCACCAGCGTTCTGGCCGATGTAGTTCACGTGCGGGGAGCAGGGGATCTTCTTGGAGCTACAATGGCCCAGCCGGGGACTTTGAACCTCAATAACGAGGTGAGCACCGAGTTCTAGAAACCTGTGGGACTGACCTTTAGGGCCCTCAGAACAGCTCTGCTGCGTCTTTTTGAAGGGCCTGGGCGAGGCGGGAGTCAGGCGAGTTTTCCGGAACTCCGAGACTGACAACCGTAGCTCCCCACCCCCACCTTCCCACCCCCTTGTTTCTAGGTGAAGCGTCTCTGGCCCTCAGTCCTCGTGAGTTTTTATTTGTGGTACTTTGGGAAGATCATTTAATCTCTTTATTCAGTGTCCATCTGTAAAACGAAGCTCATGATAGTACCTTCCCCAACAAGGCTGGAGTGAGAATTAAGTTAACTGGAGTATGTAGTGTTTGCACAGTGCCTGACAGTAAACTCTCAGTATATATTTCCTGCCTTTTGTTGACTGCAGAAAATGAAAGGGAGAGATTGAGAGCTGTAGCTTTTCCTAAGAAATTGTTCATCTTGAATGAGACCGTATCATTTATAAGGATGTACGCTCGCTCAGTACCTCATTTCTTCTTTCAGCTACTGTCCTATTTCTCTGCTTCCATTTACAGCAAAACTTTAATACTTGCTGTCCACAAGTTTTCATGTCTCCTTCTCTCTTAAATCCAGTCTCATCAGACGTTTGCCCTCATTACCTCCACAATTACGTGTCACCAGGTTACCATTTCTGTCATTAGCCCCTTTCTAGTTTCTATATCTATTCAAGGAAGTCGTAGTCATCAATGACTTAAAGTAAGCTGGAAAAGCGGGGATCAAATGAGGACCTCACAGCTACAGCAAAGGAAATTATTCGCCGTTTTTATTCAGTAGATATATGAGTCTGCTGTGAGCAAGCCACTGTTCATATTACACAGTTCTGTAAGCAACCTGTAGTCAGGTAGGAAAGGGCAAGCAACATCCATCAATGATACAGGATAATGCTCATCACAGAAAAAAGTTACGTAGTGCAGAAAAGTTTCCAAAGAGGGCAAGGTGAAATGAGTGATACTTTTTCTTGGTCTTTAAGGGTCCTACACAGGATTGCATTCAGGAATTCAATGATGGAGAAAGAAGGTGTTCTAACCAGAGGGACCAGTATAAGGGAGGAAAGAATGGGAGTGGGAAGCCCCTTGGATTGTATAGGAGTAGATAACTCTCTACTGATGAGAACTTGTGAGATAAAGTAGGAAATAAAACTGAAATGTATTATTGCCTTACTACCAGGTTAGTAAGTCTGGATTTCACTTGACAGTGGAGAACGGGGTATATTGAAGAGAACTCTTCAAGGTGTTTACATTGATAAACATATGTTAAGCTTGTGCTAGTTACAGAAAGCATTTGGTGTGTTTTTTTTCCATTAGATTCCCTAGGAGGTATAAAAGATCTTAATCGGAGTGATGTCCTTGGAAATTCACTGGAAATACTAGTGAACTTCCTGTTCAATTTCGAAATTACTGTGAAAGGAGTGGTGACGGTCATTTACCCCACTCTTCACTTAAGGCTCTTTCTTTTTCCACTTAGTTTCCAGGCCTCTTCAAAACAGTTAAAATTTGACCTTTAGGAAGTCTTCACTAATTCACCTCAGTCTGGGCTAGGTGTCTATTCTTTATGCCACCAGGATGCTTTCTACTCTGAAAACACTTGTTTACCTGTTTCTCTCTTTTGGTGTGTATGTCTGTCACCTGCAACATATGTGGTCTGTAACTGTTTGCTGGATGATTGAATGAACTTATCCAATTAGGAAGTTTATACATCCCACACTGAAGTAAACCTTACATGTTCTAATATGAAAGTAGGAAAAGACGGAAGAAAGTGGAGATAGTGGAAGAAAAGTGTTATAATTTAAAATTAATGGGAGAAACACTACTAAGGGGAAAACATTTGTTTACATAAAATTTGAAAAACAAAGGGGGAAAAACGGGACAACCAATTAGAAAAAAAAATACAGCAAATATGACAGATAAATGGCTAATGTCATTGCTATAAAATAGCTCATGGAACTTAAGAAAAGTCATCTCATAGAAAATTGGTAAAAGAAATGAATTAAAACTTCTTCATGGAAGAAATATATATGAAAAAGAGTTTAAATTCACTGTTATCTCATATCTTTCCATTACTTTTCCATCATCACCCCTATCTTAGTCCAAGTTATATCTCCCAGCAGAACTGCTATCCTAGCCTCCCAACTACTTTGACTTGTTTTCTCATCTCATCTCTCTAGTATAGCTGGAGTGCTCTCTTCAAAACAAATCTAATCATGTGTTTCCTTGCTTAGAACTGATTTGGTGGCTTCCTGTTGCTTTTGGTCAAGACCAATCTACACAAAGCCAGTCTCCACTGTTATACCACTACCCTCACCGCCCTCAGGCTGTGTACTTCAGCCACACTGGCTTTCCTCCACTATCTAGCATAGCCTTCTACAGATCTTTTGCACTTGCTGTTCCTTTTACCCACAGCTCCTTTTCCTCTCAGTACATTTTATACTACTTAGTCACTTTCTCAGGGAAATGCTTCTTGACTTTCATTTACTCCTTTTATAAGCTTTTGTAGCACTATTTAGTTCTTTTTAGCATGTGTAAGAATTGCTTAATGTGTGGGGCATGTGAATGTGAGAGAGAGATTTCTTATGCCCTCAACCTGACTAAATTTTCGCTCACCATCGTATCCTCAGTGCCTGTCTGTTAAATGAGTAACTTGAGGCATCATTTTTATGATCCTTAATAACTTAAATTAGGTCTCCTTAACTGAGATTCAGGAATGAATTTCAGGGATCGTATAACTGCCTGAAATTATGTGTAATTTGTTGTATTTAGCCTGTCTCTGGGGGAGGGGGAAATATTTCATAGGTTTTATCATATTTGCAAAAATTTGTAAATCTCTGGTATTATCTTTGGAATATTGGTACTCATATCTGTGATTAATTTGATTGGAATCCTTTTTCCATAAATTTTAATTATAGTCTTTTCTTTTAAAAAGTTATGTGGCCAGCTAATTTACAGTATATTTAATTTCCCAAAATGTCTTCTGTGAAAATAAAAGCCAGCTTGCAGACACAACTATTATATTATGCTAACTTTCAGTGTCTTCAGCTCTAATTCTATTTTTTTCAATAATTTTCCAGGGCTAAAGGCTGACATTTATAAAACACTTCCTGGCTGTTGGTTCTTAAAATACATGTATTCTTCTGAAATAATGTAAAATTCTACCTTTACTTTTTTTTTAAATAAAGTATTACTTTTTACTTTATCTTATGATTATTTATTGCATATTTTATCTTCACAAGCACTCATGTGGACTTTGAAGAGAGAATATTTAATTGATTTATTATAGCAGCTTCCCTAATCTTTAACATAGTACCTTGTGTATAATAAGTACCATATACTTGCTGGGCATACAAAAGTATGGCTAACTCAACTTGAATCACCTAATGTTCAGATGAGGGGGAGAAATCTGCTAAATGAAGACTTTTTTCTCCCTTTCCATTAGAACCAGAGAAGGGATGTACAATTGAAAACAACAGTAAGCGTTTAGTGAGTAAAGAATTTGCAAAACTAGAGCTGGGTTTCCTCCAGTCATTTGTTTCTTTAGGCAGCAGTGATATATAAAATCAGAATTAGGAGGTGAAACATTCTAATCTGGTACTCTAATTCCACAGTAGGGCCAAAGGCTATTGTATGAAACTTACATTATTTTATTCTTGATAGCAAATTATTAAGAAGCTCATTAGAAAATTGCTTTCCATGTCCTGCAAGATAGTAAAGGTAGAAACTAAAATGCCAGAGAACAAAATGATTTGCCTTTACTTATTTGTAAAAGATAAGAATGTCAAGAATTGTGTTTGTATGTGCTTCTGAAGTTTCAAAGCTCCAGTTTCATAATTAAATATGTGATATTTTTAATAATTCTTTACTGAAATAGTAAACTAGGGTCCATCCTTAAGGAGAGAACCATTTTCTGTTTGGTTGTTAAACAATTCTGGGAAGTTTTGCTAGGTGGCAGCATATGCTCAAGTTGTAGATAATAACCAAGCACTCTAGAATTTTAAAATTGTTGCTCATCAGAAATAAAAAGTATAATTCAGTAGTAAATAATCAGCCAAATGGCCAAATTAGAAGTCCTCTGTATAAAGCTGTAATTAATATTGTTAACTATACAATAGTTCAAACATATGGAAAATGATGTAACAAATGTCCTTATAATCTATTTTCTATATTCGCAAGTGTCAGTATTTTGCCATATTGTAATGCTTAATTCCACCCATCTTCTTTTCCACCTTAGAAGTATTACTCATTCAGTGTGTTTTCTCATATGTATTTTTTATAATTTTCATAACATATACCCATATTCATACCCAGGGTATAGTATTGTGTTGTGTATTTTTACATTTTGCATGTGTGGTATTATACTGTATAAATGCAGTATCATACGTATCACTCTAAAAGTTACTTCTTTCACCAAACAGTATTTTCAGGGTTTGTCCATAATACATGCAGATTTCCTGCATTGATCTAAAATGGTACATTGCTTATGCTTTATTTATATACAATATTTTATCTCTTATGCAACATTTTGTAAAAATGCTGCATTGAATAGTCTTGTGCGTAGCCTTTTGCTATAGCTGGAGGTATGTCTTCTGGACAGATTCCTAGAAGTAGAATTTTTGTTAGGTGTTACCAGAGTTTCCTCCAGAAGGAGTATACCAATTTGCATTCCTACCAGCGATGTATGAGAGTGCCTGTTTCCTCACAGTCTCACAAACAGAATGTGTTGTCATATTTTTTTGTATTTGCCAGTCTGACAGGTGGGTAATGAATAAGCAGAAGTTTTAATATATTCTAAGAAAAAGAGATATACTCAGATTTTCCTTAGCACTGCAGGCTTCTCTAGAGCAACTAGCTCTTAGAATAATTGTTTTCTAATAACCATGGGTTTTTGTTATAAGTTAATTCATATGTGTAGCAAAGTTAGTCCATTACCAAAAAAGGTTGGCTAATTGACTGGCTAGCAGATAGCCAACTACGAGTCATTTCAAGGTAACATTTATGTTTACTTTTGTCTGTGAACCAAAGTTTGCTCTCAGCTTTGTAGGTCGGAAACTTGCTATTGTTGTCACCCCAAAAGTGTTCTCAAAAAAGTATTCTCTCAAAAGCAAATTCATATCAACCATAAACTTATAAGAGACCATATAAATAACAAAGCTAGTTTATTGAGAAAAATATCTAATGCGGATACTAATGCTCACATTGTAAGACACATTCTTTTCCTGTCTAGTGATCCACATCAGCTACTTGAAATACAGAACCACAAAAAGGGTTTCAGGTGCATGATTCAGTGTTGGGCTGTGATACATCTGTCCCCATAATTGAGTTATTCCAGTACAAATTGGAGTTCCCAGGTCTTTGAGCTGGGGAACCTTTCTTTGGAATCTTCTTGATTCGGACACTGCCAGCTTTTGCTCTTTGTGGTTCTTTGTGTGTTTAAGTTGACTCTTGCCCATATGTTCACATGGTCTTTTCCCAGTCAGGTATATTAGCTTTTTATTTATTTATGATTGTATTTTTGTACTGTCTACCTAAGAGTTGATCCAGGTTACATTACTGTGTTCAGATTTCACCAGGTTAACTGAGGGCGTCTCTATGCCTAGGTTCTAGGCAACACCTCATTTTCAGTGCGTGTATTTTGTGTGGGTGTGTGTGTCTTACCTCTTTTTCTTGTGCTCTTATAGATTATTAAATGCATTCTTTTGCAGCTTGGAAGCACTCAGCTTGGACTTATCAGTCTTGGTAATGATGACCTACAGAGTTTTGTCCTTCAATTTTTGACTTCAAACTCTTCCCTTCCACTTCTTTTTCATTTTGACTTCAAACTCTTCCCTTCCACTTCTTTTTCATTTTGTCTCTTCTCTTTCAGCACTTTTCATTATTCTGCCTGTTTTGTCCTTGCTTACTTTATTTCTCTTTCCTTCTTTTCCTCCTGAACAATATTATACTCTTTTCACATTTCTAACAATGACAGTTCTATTTGCTTTTGGTTGAAGAATTCACCAAAGCATGTTTCCCTTAAGCAGTACATTGGCCTTCTGACAATACTGAGTGTTTTAGGCCTATTTGTTGACATCTGGGTTATCTGTCAACCAGCTTCATAATTCCTGGGTGACAAATGAATTGACAACCTTTTAAATCCTAACTAAAAGGTTACTGGTAGCTGTTTGTCAGTTTTACAAAAATAAATTTAAATGCTTGGAGAAAGCTAGGTGTTTGGGGCAGGCAGTGTGAGGAAAATAAAAGTAATAGTTCCATTTTTACGTGAAGTGAATATACTTATTTTTTTAGTATATTAAACTTAACAAATACTGGAAAAGTTAATAAGCTAGAAAAGCATTTTTTAGCATTGGCATGAAACATTCCCTTTGCTTTTCAGAATTCCCTTATGCAGTAATGACAAATATAGTACTTCTTAAATTGGAATTTTAAAATTGGAGTCTAGCTTTCCCAAGATTGAAATGTAACTGAGGACCAGTTCTGCCCACTGCAATTTATTAATTAAGTTTGGTTAAGAGCAGTTAGCAAATAGTATATAATCATCTCATGCACCTACAGGGAACAGCAATTAGAAATATTTGTTACTATATTTTAATGCATAATTTATTACTTGCTATTTATTTTATGAATGACTTAACTTTCAAAAAATGTATCATAACCCCCTATTATGCTGCTTATGAAATGTAGCAATTCATTTTTCCACTTAAACCTGTTCTAAATGGCTTTTGTTTATGCAAGTATGTTTTTTTTCTAAATAGATCTAACTTTGAAACAAATTTCAGAGAGGTTAACATATCTAGTGGAAATCTGATTACATTCTGTTATTATATTACTCTTTTGAAACAGTGAATGAACAAGTGAGTATTGCTCCCTTTCTGGTCATTTACTTAACAAATATTTATTGAACATGCTTATTGTATGCCATCTACCATGCTGGGTGTTAAGATGCAATGTTGAATAAAACCAGATATTTGACCTTCGTGGAATTTATAACCTAGTGGGAGAAAGACACATTAAGCATAATCAGATTAAAAGTAAAATATTAAACTTAAAATAAGGGTCATGATAATTCTAGAAGCATTTTTGACCCCTGAGGGAGGCCAGGAGGCACTTTACTGAGAAATGACAGTTGGGCCAAAATCAGAAAGATAAGATGTTAAGCTAACATGGAGAGAAAGCAGTCCTATCAGAGAAAACAGCAGGTGTAAAGATTTGGTGGTAGTTGTAAGCATGGTGAGGATGGAGTAAAAGATGGCCCATGTGGCCATTCTAAGAGCAATTGGAAACCAGTGAAGAGAGTTAAGTAAAGGTGTTACATCAGATCTAAGTGTTAAAAAATGTATTCTGATTGAGTTGTGGGTAACTGATTGGAGAAGGGCAGGAATGGATACTGAGAAAACAGTTGCCAGTAACTCAGCCAAGAGAGCCAAGAAGTCAAGATAGAAGAAAAATGGTACAATTTGAGAGGTAATTAGGAGATAAAATTATCAGGACTTGATAATAGATTCATTGTGAGGGATTTAGAAAAGAAAGCTACCTATGATGAGCCTAGGTTTATAACTGAAAGGATTGTTCTATTCCCTTAAATATGAAACACCAAAAAAGGGATCCAGTTGGGAGTGAAGAACATGGGTTCAGGTGTGAGTTGGAGGTGGTTTTAAGCATACTTGAAATGTCAAGTAGGCAGTTACACATTTAGGTCTGGAGCTAAAATGGAGATCTCATGTGAAGGTAGGAATTTTCGAGTCATCTTTGTTTAGGTAGCAAATTAAAACTGTATACACACATAAGATCACTTAGGGCTAAAAAGTATATCTTGAAAAGAAGAGCTGGCCTAATCAGTTGAAGACTGATTAGAGGTGGATGTGCCTTCACAGAAGACCAAAGTGAAGTAGCTAGAGAGAAAGCAGGAAAACCAGGATAGTATTCTGTTACGGAAACCAAAGGGAGAATATTTCAAGAAGGAGAAAGTGTTCAGCAGTATCAAATGCTGCTGAGATTTCAAGAAAAATGATGTCTGAAAAATTCTTATTGGATTCAGGGAATTTTAGACATCATTGGTGACTTCTAGAAATCATTGTGACAGCTTTTAGTAGACTGATGAGAATGGAAATTAAACTGGAATTATGTGGCATGCAGATAAGGAGATGGTGAGTTTGAACATCTCTAAAAGCTTGACTCTGGGGCAGTTGAAGAGAGAGGGTGCTCCTAGTGAACTTTGTAGTGAGATGTTTTGTTTGTCTTTTCTTTAATGAAAATGACTCAAACATGATTAAAGATTAGTGGAAAACATCCATTTAAGAGATTGACAATGCTAGAGTAAATGGATAGTTTGTAGTAAGGGTTATAGGAAGGCAGAAGAGGATGGGATCCAAAATACAGTTGAAAGATTAACCTCAGAAAAGTTCAGGGATATTTCTTATATTGTAACTTTATTAATAGAGGAGGATGGGTGATGCAAGTAAATTTACATTCATGGTAGTAGAAAGACGACGTTTCCCATCTGATGTTTATTTTCTCCATGAAATTGAAAAAGAGAGAAGAGAAAGGTTAGATGTTTTAGGAAAGCAGACACAGATTTAAAATAGTCATTATAAAGTGAATTGACCAAAATACATACGTATAATAGGATTGCTAGGAAGTGTAAGGACCCATTTGAGGTTAGTTATGATGAATATCTAGTAGATAGAATGCCTCAAATATTTCCTGGCTCTTGGGGTACTGTGATAAAAGAACTCAGAATGTTGTTTTTATCCAGGATTCACTAGAGGGATTGCTAACCAGAGGGATGAGTTTAAGGTATTGGCAAGTGTTGATTATGTACCTAAACTGGATAAGAGAAGGAAAATTAAAAAGAAGAGGACTAATCATTTGAGAGAATGTATAGGGGTCAGTGAACTAGTGGTTCCAGTAAAGTCGAAGACCATTATGGTGGGTGGGGTTGAACAAGCAAGCTGAAAGAAGTTGTGATCTCAGTGCAGAGTATTTGAATTGATGGTTTTAGAAATGGAATAGTTATGAGCAATGACTAGAACTACAGTGTGACCATGGAAGTGGGTGGCTATGATAGAATAGATTAGGCCATTAGAAAGGAGGAAGTCAAGAAGTGAGGATATAATATTGGGGTGGGTTATTCAAGTAGACACCTACTTGAATTCACCCAGAATAATGGCAAAACTTAGGGTGGAGAGAAATTGTAAGTTGGTTGCCAGTATTGTCAATGATAAGGGGGTGAAAGATATTAATGAAGGGTAGAGGTAACAGCTAAATGCAAGAGCCTTGTAAAAACAGAATGATGTTGATACTGTTATTTTGGCAAGAAGAATTTGAGGATTATGTGTGCCAAGCACTCTTGCGAGGCACAGAAAACATGTAAATATTGCAAGGCCCCTGCCCTTCAGGAGATTATAGACAAGAGAAAAAGACAGCCTCATGAGCAGTTAGTGACAGTACAGTGATAGGTGCTATCTACAGGTATAGTGGGAACTCCAAGGATGGAATGGTTATCTAACTGAAGAAGTCATTGAAGGTTTCACCGGAGCGATTATCTCTGAACTGAATTTCATGTAATTCCTGAAGTGGAGGAGGGGTGAAGGACATTACAGGACGAATTATAAGATGTATGCCTCTTAACAATGATAGATAAAACATAAACTCAATATCATCCCATTGCACTAAGTACTATTATAACATGTAGTTCTTTATCATTGGAATATTTCTATCTCTTGGCCAATAATTCTATTTCTTTGTTCTTAGACCTCAGCATTGTTCTGTAATGGGGCGATTTAAAGTGTATGTGTGTGTTTGTGTGTGTATGTGTGCACCTCCGTGTGTGCCCTTGTATTTTTTGAGTTATGCTTGAAATAATTTATTACTGAATATAAATGAAAGGGGTGTGCTAAAAACAAGTAAAATAAAATCACTTTCATGCATTTGCTTTTGTTAATACAAATGCCCATTCAGTAAATTAAATTCCTACGATTATTGGTGAAGCTTTGTTTTAAACCACAAGGATTCAAAGATAAACGTGGTGGTCTCTGATGTCAGGGAGCTCACAATTTATTATGTTCCAAGCCCAACAAGATATAAGTGTAATTTAAAATACTAGCCACTGGGAATGCTGTGATTTTTTTTTTTTTTTTTAATAAGTTGTTTCTCCTAAGTCCTCAGACGCGTATTTAGAATGTTGATTTCTTATTCCTTCACTGTTTATGGAAGAAGTTTGATTTCATCAAACTATGAATATAGTTAAATAAAGCTTTGATTAAAGTGGTAGACTTATTCTATAATATTAATACTCAAAATAAGGTATGTTTCTTCTTGAATTAAGAACCTCTCTAATTTTGGCTTTATTCCTTGAAGGTTGTGAAGATGAGAAAAGAAGTGAAGAGAATCCGAGTTTTGGTTATCCGAAAACTTGTCAGGAGTGTTGGCAGACTGAAGTCAAAAAAGTTAGTCATTTAAAGTAATGGTCCTATGACTAATAAAATGTCAAAAGTTGTCTTTATTCAGTATTTACAAAGTTTGAGGGTAGGACCTAGAGGAGTAGTTAAATGTCTTACTCATACAGCACTTTGTTTTATATGTAGATAGGATCTGAGTGAGATAAAATGTGCTCTGTCAGCATGTCCTTACATAGTTTGGACCATATTCAATTAAGATATATGATAAATTCTGTTTTTTCAAAACTCTTCTTGTGGCTTTTTCAAAGTGAAAATCCTTTGGGGTTACTTATGTATTTTATGTTATTAGAAGTTATTTTTTTAAGATGTTGATATAGTTTAATAAATCAAGTGATACCTTGAATCAGTTATAAAGATTTCATATCACCTTATTCCTTGAATTGATAATTAATTTGAAATCTTTAGTACCTTTTGGAAGTGTTTATCAAAACATTGTGTTCCATTTAATTTTTTTGAAAGAATAATGTTTTGTATTTTTTTTTTTTTTAAATTTTATTTATTTATTTATTTATGGCTGTGTTGGGTCTTCGTTTCTGTGCGCGGGCTCTCTCCAGTTGCGGCAAGTGGGGGCCACTCTTCATCATGGTGCGCAGGCCTCTCACCATCGCGGCCTCTCTTGTTGCGGAGCACAGGCTCCAGAAGCGCAGGCTCAGTAATTGTGGCTCACAGGCCCAGTTGCTCCGCGGCATGTGGGATCTTCCCAGACCAGGGCTCGAACCCGTGTCCCCTGCATTGGCAGGCAGATTCTCAACCACTGCGCCACCAGGGAAGCCCTGTTTTGTATTTTTGGTATCACTAGTATTAGAGAAAAAGTATGTTGTTTATAGTTCTTATGCTTTAAGCATGAATACTTACAAAGTCTTCAAATGTGTCTTGTTTCTGATTAATTTCTTGTTTTTTCTTTTGTAAATGTTTCATAAGATAGCCCTTCTCTCTGATATAATCGTGTATTTAACATCTTTATGTATTTATTTAATTCCAGAGAACAGTTGTCATTTAATAAAATTATATCCAACCTTGTAGCTTATGAAACTTAACTGTAGCTTTTAAAACTTACATGAAATACAATGTGCTATTAATCGATTGATTAGAAAGTATTATTTGGCTTTCCCATTAAGGAATTAGAAGGCAAACTGTCTATCAGTGGTAATAGTCATTAATATAATACCTGGACAGTGCTTATTTTTGCCAGAAGCTTGGGTTTGTTGGTGGAATTGGGGTATGTGTTGGATGGGGGAGAGGGCAGTGCAGTATAACAGAATGTTTGTTACTTAGAGATTTATTAAGCTCTTCTAAAAGAAATGGAGAGACTTTTCATTATGATACTAGTCTAAAATAAATGGTTTTTCTGGATACATATTGTAATGTGTCTTTTGCAGGGGTACCAAAGATGCACTGTTGAAAAACCAAAGACGAGCACAACGATTGCTCGAAGAAATTCATGCCATGAAGGTAAGAAATTGTGTGGATGTGTATATATGTGTGTTACCATGTCTCCTGTCAGCCTGCATTCTGTGTGTGTCTGGTGTTACTTATTTGAATATAATTGTGAGTTTACCAAGACTTATTTGTGTGGGTCTGTTTGGTGAAGAATGTAGCACGTTTAGAAAATTGTAATATGTTTGTTTGCATTATTCTATGTTTTTTACTGAAGTTGTTAAAGTACTAGACTAATTTGAGTCAAAACTATGCCAAACTAAACTCATCTATGTTTAATAATGCTTCATACCTAAGATTTTTATTTTTACTGTAACTTCAGGCATGAAGTCTAAGTTAAGATCAAGTCTAAGTTAAGTTCATGCTGTTTGGTAATGTGGATGGTGATATTGGTGGCTGACATCATGCTTTGCCTATTGCCAACTCAATAAATTTTTGTGTGGTGGTGTCAGCATTTTATTCAGCTCTGTAGTAACTTGAAATAAAATTAGTATTGGACCAAAATGATCCGTATTTTTGTTTTTCTTCAGCCAGACTCTTCACTAGCATAATTTTTAGGTCTTCTCTCTGTTCTTACTTTGTGGAAACTTTCATTTACCAAATGACATACTATTAAATGTCTGGGAGACTGTTTTATTGCAAAACTGAAAAACAACATTTGGTACCAGCAATTACCTTAATTGCAGGGTCATTTTGCATGTATGTTTGACTATTACATTTTGGTAGAACTTCTAAGTTTTGAGATAGATAAAAGAGCAAGAGAAATCTCTAACAATATTTTAATTGAGTTAGATTATCAAAGCTTCTCACAATTTTTTCCTTTTGAAGGATGATAAAGTGTCCTATAAGACAAAGTTATCATAGTTAATCTGAATAGAAACCGATGTAGGACATGATTCTTTGGTGTGAGGTATGGTTTTTGTGGGGGTTTTTTTAATTTGTTTTATTTTCACAGGACTGTAAAATTCATGGAATCCATTTGATATGTCATAAGTTTTAATACCCTTGTTGCCCAGTCATTCATTCAAAATACTCTGTATTTGACTCTTAATTATTATTTGTATCACTTTGTATTACACATCATTTAGACTTTTTCTTTTTTTTTCCATAAAATTCCTGTGAGAAATAAAATCTTTAGAGATTTTTGTTTTTGAGGATAACACTAAGGTAGGAAGTTATGGTTTATGCCGTTGTCTTTCACTTTCTCTTAACCAAGCTCCTTACTAAATTACATTCCTTACCTAAATTTTTCCCTGTAATTTCTTCTGAATAGTCATTTTTGTAGTCCTAAATTATTCAGAGGCTTTGAGCTACTATATAATTGCTGATTTTACTTTACCATGGAAAGGATGGCTTATATATAATAAGCCTGTGTACAGTGTATCAGGAGTTTGGTAACAAAAGGTATTCATTAATCTTTAAAATACTTCCCTCCCATAACTCTCAATAATGAATTTAATTTAGTTAATTAGAAAGAAAAGTTGTCCTATTTTATCTGTATGTGAAACTTATTTTCTGTAATTCGTAAACCTCATCAGCAATAGAAAATCAGACTCAGTGATAATTAAAGTTCATAGGTTTACAAGATTACTATGTCATGATCATAGTTTTTGTTTGTTTTGTTTCTGTTTTTCCTTGTGTTTATAAAAGACCACTATGGAATTGTTGCCTCATAGAAAGCTAAAATTCCTAGCCTGCTATAGTCCTTGAATTCATAAAATTAATAGTATATATATTCCTTGAGTTAATGTCAGTGGTTAGCGTGGTTTAGTTTGGATACTCTGCCTTCAGCTCCTTTTGTAATGGTGTTTAAAAACTGGATTAAATCTAAGTATAAAAACCAGAAAAAGAGTAAGTCTATATGTTTGCTCTCCTTACATGTCAAATTTCGTTCTTCATCCATGGTTCCTTTACAAAATTGGTCTACTTTTCTAAAAGAAGCAAATACATAAAGCATTTTTTTAAATTGAAAGGTCATTTGTAATTTCTTAAGGGAGTGTTTATCGTGTACATGGGAGTATCAAAGAAATAGTCACAAAACAGAAAGCTCACAGTCTCAATTAAATTTGGTGAAAAACCTCTTCTTACTCATTTTTCCAAATGAATTTTTTCCTTGGCTCATATACCATTACATTTTTAGTCTTGTTCTTGACATACTGTCCTATACTTGCTTTATATGATAATAGGGTATTTTGTTGCAAGAGGACTTCCTTAAGAAGAAAACCTGATATATATTTAGAAATGGGAGTTTGTTTTTTCTGGCCAAGGGGAAGAAAATGGCCTGATCTTTATGATACTATAAAATGATAGATTCCAGTTTTATAGACTGTAATGTATAAATACGAAAGAAATCTTTGCTACCTTTTCTAATAGTATTCACACTTTTAACTTTGATACTAGTATATACACTGGCTTTTGAAACAGTTCCTTTTTCTTTGGATATTAAAGTAGCTTATTGACTTTTACAGATCCCTAAGTTATTTAGCTAGAGAAGGAGATGGTAAAATTAAAGCATACAGTGAAATTAATCAAAATGTACAAGAAATCTTTTTCTCAACAATAAATGTAATATAACTAGCTTTTATTATTTACTGTGTGCCAGGCACTATACTGTATGTTTTATATTCACTATCTCATGAAATAGATATTATTACCCCTATCTTACAGAATAGGAAACTGAGGCTTAGAGAAGTTCAGCAGCTTGTTCAAAGTCAAATAGTTGTTAGGTGGTGAACTAACTGTAACTAATTATAAAGCTGATACTGTTAGCCATTTCACTGTACTGCTTCATTAAGATGAGAACTTCTGAAATATATCTAGTCTCTACTCTCCTAAAGATTGGATTAAGTAATATAATAAGCATGAGACTTTCCCTCTAGGAAAAAAAAGCCCAAAGATGTGTAACAAGTTTTCAGATTCTTTAATTCCTCACAGCTAAATATACCCAGTTACCTCTTTTTTGTTTTTTTTTACTTTCTCCTCTCTGAGGCCATTAATTTTCCTTATGCTGAATATTCCTGTGCAATGATCATTTGTATATCCTGTGAGATCTTGCTCTGCCTGCTACCTTTTACTTCTCTATTTTAAACCTCTTTCACCTTTTGTTGCATTTTTTTTTTTCTGTTTTTACATGTTCTACTCTCTATTATTAAAAGCATCCTTTGAGCTTTATCAGCTGTTAGGATTGCCTTGTCTCATGCTCCATCATGGCCTGTTTCTAAGTGGTTGTCATTAGTGGATCACAGATAGGAAAATGGTGTAGATTATGATCTTTAGAAGCATTATATAAAATAAAGTAAATAATACATTATCAAAATAATATAACTACAGTTGACCCTTGAACACATGGGGTTTGGGGCTCTGACCCTCTGTACAGTTGAAAATCTGGGTAATAATTGGGTATAACTTAGTGTGGGACCTCAGTATCTGTGGTTCTGCATCTGCAGATTCAACCAACCTTGGATTGTGTAGTACTATAGCATTTACTCTTGAAAAAAATCCTCGTGTATGTGGACCAATGCAGTTCAAACCCATGTTGTTCAAGGGTCGACTATATATCATATCATTTGAACTTCACAGCTCTAAAGTGGGCAAAATCTTAATTTAAAGGACATATTTAGACATGTTCTAGACTGCACACACCCCTTGGTTGCGTGTTTGTCATATATAGTCATATATTAATTCGAATTTTATGGTATTTCAGGTTATATATGCTTTTTAAAAATTTATTGAGATTTTTCTCTGTAATTTCACATACTATGATTTTGTTAAGTTTTTTCCATTATGAATGCTTAAAAAGAAATTTGCCAAAGGGTAAAAGATGCCTTATTTGTCCTGAAAGTATACTGTGTTAATTATTTGTGTCAAATTAACATTTAATTCACTTATTCTACTAAAGTAATAGTATTAATACTATTGTTATTCTGAGATTGTAATTATTTTTGATAGTTTCATCTTTCATTTGTAAGCCAATCCAAAGAATCATATCATCAAATCAGACTCATATGTTAGAGATCTTACCTAGAATCCAGCTTTACTAGTAGTTTCAAAGATAGATGCAATCAGAAGGCATAGGTGAACATAGGAGAGATTTAGGACTCTCCATGATTCCATAGGTCCTTCCTTTCTGCATCAGACATGTACTTTCTGGCACAGAGTAGATGAGATCTTTAAATGAGGAAGTTTAGGTATTACCTAATAGCAGCGAGCATTTAGATTTTGAAACTTACGCATTCTGTACCCCAAGGTTGTGTAGCTTACATGATATTCTCCAATGTGCCATCCCTCATAAATTCATAGATTCTGGGTTAGTTTACTGTAAGCATCCTTAACAACAGGACATCCCACTGAGAGCATTCATTAGATAAGGACTTTCCTCCTAACAAAAATCATTAGCATATTTACCAGGAGAACCAGTTATCAGCATATTAACAAGTAGATTAAACTCCATCACCTACTTTTCCCTGAGTTTCTTCCTTGTAAGGGACGTGAATAGATCCCAAGACAGCTGTTTTAATTCTTCCCCTCTCTGATTTATAATAGTATGCCTTTTGGCATTTTTTTCCTTTTGTTTGTATTTCCCTCTAACTTTTTGGAAAATATTTCAAACCTATAGAAAAATTGTAATGTTACAGTATAATAATAATACATTGTATCACATACATGTTTGTCCCTTTACTGGTAATGGTGAGTTCCAGTCACTTGGTTTAGATGTTGTCTGCCAGATTCCTCCCTTTTAAAGGTACCTTTTTCTGTTTGCATTTGTTAAGTAATCTATGAGATGATAACTTTGAGACTATGTGAATATCCTGTGGTCTTTTCACGCAGTGACTGATGTTCCTTGGCTGAATCAGTTAACAGTTTTTTATTGTTTCTGTTTCTCTGCTGGGATTTTTTATTTCTCTGATAAGATTTTAATCCATTGAGAGGAATTTTTTTTTTTTTTTAATATCATCGAGGATAGTGATAATAGCCATTTGTGCTTGTGGAGAAGAAAAGATATTTCTTTTTCTTGGTTCTTCATCTGCTGGGTAATTTTGTTGGTTTTTTTGTTTTTGGCCATGCCGCGCAGCATGCGGGATCTTAATTATTCCTCAACCAGAGATCGAACCTGTGCCCCCTGCAGTTGAAACACGGAATCCTAACCACTGGACTGCCAGGGAATTCCCATATGCTAGGTAATTTTGAATTGTGCTCTGGACATTATGAAGATTAAGCAGAGATTCTGTGTTTGGTTATTTTTCTCCAGTGAGTGGTGGCTTTATCAGTTAACTTTTGGAATAGGCTTTAATTTCAAACAATGTTTCTTGGACAGCACCTCTGGCCTCAGTTCAGATCTTTTGCCTTTTAGTGAGATGCTTTGAATCTGTTCCTTGGATGAGTTATTTAAGTTTAGGGATTCCTTGTGTGGTTCTTTCCCTCCTGGGTTTCCCCTGCTCTCTAAGTGGATAATGGACCCAGGCTTCACTGTTCCATATGTTCCTCAGCCACTGCTCCTGAACCATGCCGACTGCAGTTAGTCTTAGGTTGCACTCTGAAGAGATGATGTCTTAGTTGTATAGCTTCCCATCTTTACTCCTAGTTTGCGTAGACTCTACATCAGAGCCTGTCTTCTTTCATTTACTCTGCTTTACCTTCAGGTAGGTTTTTTTGTAGTGTGTCCAGGTTTCATGTTTTGCTTTATTTTGTTTTTTTGGAGGAAGGGTTAATCATATTATCTGTTAGTACCTTGGTCTGTTATACCCAGAAATGGAAGTAGCGAAAGTTAAAAGTAATTGTGAATAGCTGAAAAAGAGGACTGAGCACCCACGACACTGACACTGTAACTTTAGGTCTTAGAGAGATGGAATAAGTAAAAGAGACTGAGGAAGTGTAGGCACACAAAGAGGACCAAGAGAGTATGGTATCTAGGAAACCAAGTGAAGAGACTATTTCAAGAGGACGGAGTGATGAACTAGGTGTTTATGTTAATATTGTTGTTCTTGTTTTCAAAATTAGCAGTATTATTTTTAAAGTGTAAACTCATTTATTAGATCATAATTATTGATGAATTTTTCAAGTTGTCATTCTTCTGTGGTCTAGAATACTTTGCAGAACTGTGCTGATAGAATTAGAAACGGTTTTGCTCTTGCTCATGTGATCCTAACATGCCTTCTCTCCTTCTTCCCCTTCCCTGTCCTATTTCTTTCTTTTAAAGTATATTTAAATCTCAAAAGTCTGAAATTGTTTCCACATTCATATTTTCTTCCTTTACGTCTGAAACCTAAAAGCTGCAAACACTGTTCCAAGTATGAAAGAGGCATAATGTTTCTCTTTCTTGTTTGCTTCCCCATACTCATTGAGCATACCCACATTATGGTCTTTTATAGCTACAAGATCAGCACTATAACCTGTAATTCTCTTTTATAAATCTGCACTTTTAATTTAGATTATTTTTCTCTAATGCATTATAGAAATCAAGTAATAAAGAATTTCTTTAAACCTTTAGGTAACTTTAAAGATCCTCAATAAAAATTTTCAACTTAGGGTAGTATGTCTCGTTTGTTGGTTTTAAAGTTAATTATCAGAAACAGAAGAATGAATAGGCTCTCCATTTTACAGCCAGCTTAGCCAGTGCTCTAAGAGCGGTTAACTTCTAATTCAGTTTTCTTTAAGGGAGAATTTTTATTGCCTCTGAAGGCAAAGCAAGATGCCCTGATTTAATATCCTTCTATACTCAACTTGTGACATTTGAAATGATAAACAGGAAGTCATAGTGGTGTTTTAAAAGGGCAAGGGGTCAGTATATACCGCTCTCCTCACACTCATGCAACAGTGTTTAGAAACAGATCATCACATTGGAATTCTAGTTTGCTTTCCTGGCATGTGGTTTCTGCAGCTTTAAGCCAGTGTTTTGAATAGCTCATAATCCTGAAATCCTTAGCAGTGTTGCATTTTTAATGTGTAGGGGTCATGATTTTCATTGTAAGCTGTGTTGATATAAAGATGTTATATCAAGTCTATGGTGGCCTTAAAATATTTTTGTCTTTTAAATAAGAGCAGTGGTAGCAAATAAAAGTGGTATCCATTCTCTGCTTTTTAACCTTATTGCTTCTATTTGAAAACAAAGGAAAAGGTACAGGTCCTTGTTGGTAAAAGTGAAGTGCTATTACCATTTACTGAGTCATTATATACATTTAATTTTAAAATAAAAAACTGACTTTGGAATTGCTTCAGTCCAGATAAGCCTAGTTCAAAGGCTACTGAGTGTGTAAACAGGATTTAGGGGTAGGAAGGAAGGAGTATCACATGAGCCTTTTTTCCAAAAAAATTTTTTTTTATTGCTTTCTGTTTTGTTTTGATTTGATTTGATTTTTTAAGTTTTGTAATTTTGGAAATTTGAACTTACAACCTTGGCAGGACATTCCTACTAACTGTGAAAGTATCCAAAGCCCTTTTCAACTATTAATTTTAAAAAATTTGGACAACTAATAGTACTATCCTAATTCCAATATGGAATAATGTGGTGATTAAGAAAAGGGGCAAATATTACAACATATTTTGTTGGGAACACACAGTGGGAGACAAAGGGCCCCAAAGAAAAGCAGCAATAAGAACAGTAAATAACTTTTTTTTAAGTGAGATTTTCTTTTTATTCAACTGCGATATCACCTGAATTTTGGGTTAAATGGAGACAGATTATTTTTAAACATTTACACTCCTTAACTTGAACATATGTTGTATGTTGTTAGATTTCTGTTGTAATGGAAACTCTGTATTCTTTATGTTTTTTTCCCCTATATGTTAGAATAACTCATGTTAGTGTTTTGCTACTCAATTAGTATTTTGTGACGAGAAAAACTCAGTAAATGTTCTGTTTTTTTCTTGGCTGTGAAGAATTTTATTTTTTTCTCTACCTGCCACTAAATTATGTAAACTATGTAGGCTTCTAAGAAATAAAATAATCCCAAGGGTAGTGATTGCTCCAATTAAAAGTGCTTTTTTAGCAATTTACATTGAAAATGTGTAGTTCTTTTATTCTCCCCTTCTATAAAAACTGAACTCTTTACAAGGCATATTAATTTTATGTATGGGTGAGGTAGGGAGAGAAATTCTCACTTTTTTAATTTTTGATTTTTGTTGAAACTCAGTATATTAAAGTAGAACTTATGAGTTTTGGTGGTAGTGAATCAATAACTACAGTTATTCTTCTGTTCATCACAATCTAAGATAGCCTCCTAGTTTATTAATGATCATATATCTTCTAAGACCCATAAAATTTGCAACCAGAAAAGAAAAATGTACAAATAAAAAAATGATTAAGAATTTACAGTACAGCTATTATAAATTCATATCATATACTCAGGTTAGTTAAATACATTTTAAATTAGAACCTATTATGTATGTAGATTAATAGGTTTGTGCTGTCAGGGAACATACTGTTCTGTGGGAAACAAGCGTATGAGTCTCTGTATGATATATACCATACCGTGTTACAATCAAAGATTTGTAGGAACCTCGAGAAGGGATCGATTTATTTCATTACTTACAGAATTTAGGGAAGATCTTACAGAATGCGTGGCACTGAGTTGGAACTTGAAGAATAAATATGATTCTGTTTTAGAAAAGGTAGTCTAGGTAAATAGAGCACAAGAACAAAGCGTACAGGTCTGCAAGTACATTGTGTGATTTGGAAGGGCTGCTTAGGACTCTGTTGCTATTATAGTATTCATTTAGCACATTGAACTGTAATAATTTCTTTATATGACTCCTTTTTTACGGATAGAATATTATCTTTCTGTCTCCAGTGCTTAGTGCACTAATTGACATAAAACAGACATTCAGCAAGTATTTCATTAATGAATTGATGTTGTGGCTGGAGTATAGATTGAGAGGAAGAACAAATAGCTGAAGATAGTGGCTAGATGGGAGATGTGATTACAACTGAAAGCCTTTTGGGAAATGTGGGTAATCAAAGGTTTTTGAATAATCATATGTGTTTTCTTGAAAGAGAAATTTGGAGGAGAGTGGAAGATTGATTAAAAGGAAACAAGATTGGAGGTGAGATCCCTGATTAGAAAGCAATTACTGGCTTAATTTTTTCATTCATTAAGGAGACATATATTAAGGTTATCTTTATGGAAGCTAATATGCCATGTGATTCATTGATCCTGCTCTGCAAAAATCGTACACTATCAGAGAAAGGAGCTGGTATGCGCAGTTTTAAAAACTGGGTAAGTTATGATAGGGTCTTTGAAAGTCTTAAAAGAGCAAAAGGTTGCTTCTAGCTAGTAATTAGGGAAGGTTTCTTGGAAAAGTTTAATAAAAAATTTTACTGTTACTGATTTATCAAATTGATATGATTTCCTTGATAGTATTTAATTGAATCCCAATTAGATAGCAAGGATACTGTGTCATGTAACAACTTTACTTCCCAGACTTAAATATTATTTATAGCACTAGGAAGCTCAATTTCAGATATAAGAACACTGCTCATAAATAACTTAATAATAATTTTAGTTTTTATGGAGCACCTACTCTATGTCATGTTCTTTGCTACAGCCTACATATATGATCTCTAATCTTCATAGTAGCTCTTCACGGTTCCTAATTAGCCCTGTTGTACTGAAGTGGAAACTGGGGATCTACGTGTTAATTGCCTTGCTCAGAGTTACACTACTAGAGCATGGCAAAGCCAGGATTCAGTCCAAATCTATCTGAATCAATAACCCATGTTCTTAACACTCTACTAACCTAACCTCTCTTAAGAATTAAGTGCACAATTTTATCAGGAATAATTAGGTATGATCAATGTGCTTTTGCATTGTGCTTTTAATGATCACTATTAATTGAAAAGTGAAAATAATAGTGAAATAATATATCATCATTGCTTCTTTTGGAAAAAAATAGGATTTATTTTTAATTTGATATAATTAGAATAGTTGGGCCTCCCTAAAGATACAGAGTGTCTTGTTATCCATAAAGGATTTTGTGTGTGCATTTAACATTTAGAAATAACATCTGGAAGCTAAATACCAAAATAATCAGTTCCCTTGGGACTGTGAATTGGTAACTGATTATATTTCAAAACATTTTTGTTCCTTACTCAGTTTGGCGCTATATTTTAAAAACATTTGAATGTAACGTTCTAGAATTACTTGATGCAGGTTCTTTAAATTATTAACATATAGAAATATATTTAAGAAATAAGTATGTATTTTATTATCATATATGCCCTTGAAAAAGATTACTGAAAACTTGAAGGTTCTAGAGAAAATACTTTGAAGGAATTAGAACTTATAATAACAAATAGTTTGACTTTCTTGAGACTTTGAAAGATTGTTCCTTATTCTTTCAGTTAAAGACTGCTCTCTTTTAACAGATACCTATACCCTTTAGAGTACCTCCCTATATCTTAGTCATAATTCTAAAATTATAGGGAAAATCTGCCTCAGTCACCTAATACAATTTTCCTAAGGCCTTTTGATGAGTTTCCTAGGTGCTACACTCTTGGGGGGAAAATGTGCTATGAGCTTATGTAATTGTTCATTAAATTTGAGATTTTGTTTCTTTTTTTGTTTCCTTAACTCTTTGTGGTTGGCTAAGGAAACCTAAACTTGCATGGGTATGTAGATATAAAAAATTCAGGAGTAAAAAAGTGAATATAATATATTCATACCAAGCGGTAATTTTTGTCATTTTTTAAATTTGATATACTAAATAATAAAAAATAATACCTATATATATCTCACCTCTTCTAATTATTCTTATTCTTAACACTTTATTCCAAATAAAGTGGTTTTAAGTATTTTATTTACTCCTTATAAATTTGCCACGAAATAATGCCCTCTTAAACAAATGTTTGGATTCCACTTCAAAATGGTTAACTTTTATCCCCAAAGCCAGCCATTTTGTTAGAAGAGAATCTCTAGAATGATGAAAGAATCTGTCCACTCTGACTTATTCCTTAGAGTGCAGAAGTGTTCTGTGTAGAATCTTTGGGTTGATATAATTGCTCTGTCTCATTTTCTCTGCCTGCCTCTTTGAACATGACAGAAGTGGGTCATTTTATGTGCCAAGAACAGTTTAGATCAGGGGAGGGGAGGATAAAAATGTTTTGTTCTGTTTTCTAAAAGGTATTTCTATTGTGAGAGATAGGACTATATCGTGACAAGGTGGTTTTGGAGCTTCATTTGACCGAATTATTTGACGATGTTTATGCTTAGTTAATATCTATTTTTAAGTGAAATGTAAATCTTTGGACTATTGAATTATGCAAGTTGTTTTTAGCACACTGATATTGTAATTATTTTTGTGTCAGTAATTTTTTTCATATCTTGATGAAAATAATTTATAGTTGAAAGATGAATTCCGTTTAGTTTTTAGAATATGAAGATTCAACTTTAAACATGAAAGTCAAGTTGGAAGTAAAATGAGACAGTATAGTAGTCCCTTATCTGCAGGCATGCCAAGACCCTCAGTGGATGCATAAAATGGCAGATAGTACTCAATCTTATAAGTACTATGTTTTATCCTAAACGTAAATACCTGTGATAAAGTTTAATTAATAAATTAGGCACAATAAGAGATTAATAATAAAATGGAACATTTTAACAATATACTGTAATAAAAGTTATGTGAATGTGGTCTCTCTGTTTAATCAACCCCTTTAACTCTGCCAAAAATGTGGCAGAGGCTTCATCATTGGCAAATGCAGCTTTTCCAGTAATTTTTATATTTTTCAGTCCAAACCTATTACTGAATCTGTGTAGTCATCCCTTACTTGCAGTAAAGCTAGTGTCACTTGTTTCAGTGGATCCCTGGCTGCAGTCTTCCTATAGGCTCAGTGCTTTCTGGTGCAGCACGTGGCCGTCAGTTGGAACGCATTTTGTGTTCATGTCTTCCATCCACAGATTTAATGCCTTTTCCATTTTAACTGAGCACTTATCCGTGATTTTTGCAGTTTGAGGTGCAGCAGCAAAACTAGCCTGAATTTCTTTTTCTTCTTTAGCACCCACAGCGTAGGATTTTTTTCTTAGTAAGTCGAGAACTTCCACCTTTTTCACTTAAAGAAAGCACGTTATCGCTTCTTTTTGGCATATTCGAATTGCCAGTGTCACTACTCTGAGGCTCTGTGATACCTCAACAGTCAATTTGGTAGGAGATGGCTTCTGAGTGACTAACGGGCAAGAAACCTGGACAAAGGGATGATTGATTTACCAGGCAGGACAGGTCAGAATGGCACAAGATTTCATCGCACTACCCAGAATGGTGGTGCACAATTTAAAACTTATGAATTGTTTATTTCTGGAATTTTTTATTTTCGATCTGCCGTTTATCGTGGGTAACTGAAACCACAGAGAGCAAAACTGCAGATAAGGGGAGACTACTGTACTATTTGTTGATATTTAGTAATTCTTTTAACTGGCTGCCAGCAAAAACCTGACACTGGTAAAATTTCCTAATAGTAAACCTACTTTGTTTTATTATATCATCCTCATAATCAGCAACCTAAGTTAGCTTTCCCTGTTGTCTGCCAGACCAGTTCAAATTCCTTGTGGGTATTAAAAGCTTTTTTATCAGTTGGCCTCTCTCTTCCTGACCATTTCTGTCTGCATGTTACAATCAATATTATATCCCCTCCACATACTTTGTGCGTTCCTGTTGTTAAGTTTCTGTAGCTTTATCTGATCACAAGGCAGAATTCACCACCTCGTATATGCTCTTAACAAAACCAGAGTGAATCATTTTCACAGCCTTCACCATCCTCCAAAACAGTGATTTTGTTGGGGGAGGCAGAGGATAAATGCGTGAAGATTCATGCCTGGAGACATATATCATAGTGAATGGGATGTTTGTGCGATTTGAGAAAGGTCCCCCAGTGATTCTGGGTATCGTTTTATTTTTCCCGCCATTGAGAGCGACAGCACTGAGGAGAAGTTGCCCTGCTACTTCATCTTCATATGTATAGTACTTGGGTGATCAGTTTTTAACAGTCTATTGCAGTGCTTGCTCCTTTGTGTTATGTCAGGTCATTTGTATGTTATGTTGAAAATTAAACTCTACTCTTTCTGGTTATTTGTATTTTTAAACAATGCCTGATATTCTGCACAATAGAAGACTCTCAGTACCATATTTCAAATATTAATGTGCACATCTATTATAAATAGATATTTAAAGAGGTTATAGCAAAGTACCATTAAATTTTTCTAATCAAAATGAAGATAAATCTCTATCAAAGTTGTTTGGTAATTTTTTTGTTTCTTTTTCTTATACTCCATCTAATACTAATGCTAGAGACTTTATTATTAGTTCATTTTTAATTTCAGATTTAAGAATTTGAGTTTCAAATAGTGAGTTTTTTGAACTAAAATCAACAGTATGTTGATAACTTTTAAGATGAGGAAGGGTAAAATTACAACAGCAAAGAAGAATAAAGCCATTTGTGTTATTTCCTGAAATTTTTAACAAGTTGGGTTGATACTGTTTTTGTACCATTAACTAATTGTGTGTCGTTGAGTCTGTTTCTTCATTTTAAAACTGGAAATAATTCCTGTCTGACTTCTTTTCTGTGGGGATTAAATAAAATATGCAATATCAGTGTTCCTAGTATAGTACTCTTTTAATAAACTTTTTAAGATTTTGAATCTCTGTAGTCTTTCACTCCATATAAATAGCACAGATGAAATATTATTCAAGATAGCCATTGCCTTCAATACCATTTTTTTTTAAGGTAGGCCAAAACTATTCAACGACAGAGTTCGTGAACAGAGATCTTTTGGAGATGTACTATACCATGCAGTCCATCATCATTGTCCGTGTTGCATTGTGAATTTAGACCAGTGCTGAAATCATTCTTATTATTTTAGTTTGTACTGTAGGATCCAAGAAATGAAAGTTTTACCTGATATTGTTTAGTTCTGTACTTTGCCAGAAAAGTTTGCACATTTTTATAATGTCGTTTCAGAACCATCCTCATGACCAAAGTACTTTATTTCAGCTCAACAAAAATATACTAGGTCTGTACTTTGTATGACAAATACTGTGCTAGTTTATAGGTATATAGAAATTAATATGGCGTTTGCCCTTGAGAAGCTTATAGTCTAATGAGAGACATGGACATGTAAACAGTTTCACTACAGTGTATAGTACACTGATAGATGTATTGGAGGAGCACCACTTAGTACTGCTTTGAGGATTCAAGGAAAGCTTCCCGTAGCATGAAGCTGAGTCTTAAAAAGTGACTGACTATAACTTCACAATGTAAGAATGTATCGTGTTTGTTTTGTAAAGGAAATACTAGCAGGATCAAGAGATACAAAGTTTGTAGATTATTTTACTAGTTTACCTAAATGAAGTTATGTGTTAGGTGTGATAGCAATTTAGATTCACATATCAACCTGGTCAAGGATAAAGATTAACAGGGTTTTTTGTTTGTTTTTAATTTAGAAAATTAAAAAATAATAAACTTGGATGAAAGACAGTTATTAAATGTACTCTCTTGTAGTTCATTCAGCTCCTGAACAGGAGCAGTGTTTACTGGCAGGTCTGATTTATGCTATACCCAATACTGAGATAACTGAGATACTCAGTTTAACAATTTATAATGTCTAACAAGTAAAAATAACTTCAGTGTCTATTCTGTTAACAAGTATTTTTGAACATTTACCAAATGACATGTTCTTTTCTAGGCACTTATGATACACCTGAGGGGGGAAAAGTAGAATTTCCTGGTCTTTTGTAATTTATTTTTCTGGGGGATTGGGGAGGATGACATAATAAATAAGTTAATTATGTATTATGTTAGTGGATGATATACTGTGGAAAAAATAGAGCAGGGTACGAAGGGTTAGGAGAGATGATATGAAGTAGTTTGATATATAAGTCTGGAGTGCAGAAGAGAGGTTTCGGCTGGAAAGAGACTTCTGGGAGTTGTTGACATGTATGTGATCTTTAAAGTCATGAAACTGGATGAAATCACTAAATATTAGATAATAGTGAAGAGAAGAATACCAAGGACAGAATCGTGGTCTACTGTTAAGGTATTTAGTTAGAGGAAGAACTAGCAAAGAAAGCTAAGGAAGAACTAGCAAAGAAAGCTAAGAAAGAACAGCCAATAGCATGGGTCCTGTAAGTCAAATAAAGAAAGTATATCAAGGAAAAAGGAGCAATTAACTTACTGAAAGTTGGTAATAGGCCAAGGAAGGTAAGAGTCAGATGTTGAGTAAGAGGAGCGCTGAGATCTGCTCATTAGATTTAGCAACGTGAAGATTGGTCAGTTTAACGAGAATAGCATTGCTGGGGTAAAAGCCTGCTTGAAGTGGCTTTAAGAGAAAATAAAGAGAATCTGGAGGTAGCAAGAATTGTCAAGTGTTATAATTAGGGTGACCATACGACTAGATTTCCCTGGTGTTCTGGTAATCATCACTTGTCCCAGCATTATTTTTAATAGAGCCTCATTTCACTCTCAAATGGGTCCTGGTTTGAACAACAAATGATATGGTCAGTGTGGTTATAATTTGCTGTCATTACTCTTTTGGACACCCAAATTTGACCAGTAGTATCCTTTCTAAGCCAGCTTTTATGACTTTTTGAGAGAACTCAATTCTTCCTTTTCTGGCATAACAAAATTTTGCAGGGATTATACTTTTTCTGCCTCAGATCCATAATCAGCCATTTCTCTAAGAAGCCTTGTTTCATTTTAGTGGCATTCAGAAACCAAGAATTGAATAGATCTTGACTGGGGAGAAGGGGAGTGAGAAAGGTAGGTGACCAGTTAGAGAAAGGCATTTCACGATAAAAATTTTAAAAGCAGACGGCCAGCCAAAGATACTGAGGTGGGAGAATAGGAAATTTATTCAGGAAATTCTGTGTAAAACTGAATGAATGGCATATGAGACTCCTAGAAAAAGTGTATTATGTAATATTAGAAAGAGGCATTGAGACCAGGTAATGAAAGACCAGACTTAAGTTCTTTGGCTTCATTCTGTATTCAAGACGGTGACATAATGGGCCTTGGAGTTAACTGGTTCTGGAAGCAGGAAACCCTGTTACGCTATTATAATCCACACAATCGATAATGAAGTTCTGAAGCTGTGGGTAGGATAATGGTAATCCAAAGGAGGGAACTAAATTCAACACACACTACAGCAGAGAAAGTGGAAAGGGGGATGGGAGCATAACAGAAGCATGACGAAGAGGCCCACAGTGTCAGATGACTCTGAGCTGTCTAACCTGAGTAGCAGAGGCTGGAGATGCCATTAATTACCATAGATAACACAGGAATAGGTGAAGGAGTAAGACAAAGATTTTATTTGGAAAAATCCCTTGGCAATATGATGACAGAGTATAACCTTATTGAAGTTCCATCTGGTACTGTATTTAGGAGACAGTAGAACAATATTTAGGAAATAAGGTTCTTGTTGTCACTGAAGGGTAACCATAATGAGAATCCCATCTGTGGAAAAGCATGAATTTGGATGTCAATAGGTCTCTCACGAGTTATTTCAGTTTCTTTATTTCAGAGAAGTGCATTTCTTGCCTCATTTCCAAATAGACAAGAAAAACCTCCAAGAATCCAGACTTTTCTTGTCACCTTGTAATTCCCTGGTATTGGGATTAACCCTTCATAATCTAAATGTCATATTCCAATTTAAATCACATTTTGGAAACTACAAACATGTTTTATATTTTACTGCGTTAAAAGCCCAATCTTAGAGCCTCTTGGAATTAATGTCAGCTTGATTACTGCCTCCAAGTTACTTTTTGTCTTTACCCAGTGTCCCTTCCCACTGCCTGATACAGAATAGTTTGGTTGCAAACATACTTTACCCACTCAGCCAGAGACAGCATTACACTGGTTATATAGTTATGAGTCAGTATATTCATTTGTTCAAACGAAAGCCTCTGGAGAGAAGAAAGACAAGGAGACAGCCAAATTATCAAAATTGGGATTAACTAATTTCAATTAAATTTGCTCTTTTGAATATAAGCAAAGCAATAGCATCTGGCACAGTGTGAAATAAAGGAACTGAAATATTCTGATGGATCTGGTTATTAGTGAATGGCTATCTTTAATTCAGGAAACTTGAACAATGTTAGTTTAACATGAAGAAGGAATTTCTACTTTATCACCACTGACAACAGGTTATGGCAAAAAGCAAAATATGGGGATTCTAGTTTGAGCCCTGTTGTAATACCTTGAATGAGTCTCTTAAACTTTATTGGGTTATCATTTTCTCTTCTATAAAGTTGAGTGGTTGAGGGTTCCCAAGGTTAAGTGATTCACTAGAAGGATTCACAGGACTTAGGGAAAAGAAAAAACTTTTATATCAGAGCAACAGTTTATTTCTGTTCAAGGATACAGATTAAAATCGGCAAAAGGAAAAGGCACATGGGGGGAAGTCCAGGAGAAATCAAGCGTAAGCTTGTAGATGCCCTCTCCCAGTATAGTCGCATGGACACACTCCTAGCAGTGATGTGTGACAACACTTGCAGAGTGTTGCCTACCAGGGAAGCTCAGTTGAGCCTTGGTGTCAGGGGTTTTTTCGGGAGCCAGTCACATAGCCATGAATCACCTACGTGACTCACCTTAACTACTCAGGCTCCAGCTCCCCAGAGCAGAGACTTGATCACCATAAATCACATTGTTAGGGTAAACTGCCTCAACAAATTGGTAAGCCTGTGGCCCAAGGGCTCAGAACTTATTTCCTAGGAACTGGCCAAAGGTCAGTCCTGAAGATGGGCCTTCTCAGGAATGTGCAGAGTTTGAGCAGCCCAGGCCTGCTGAGTTAACCCTTTCCTACACAGGTGTAGAATTATGTGAGAGCTGAAGTCCCTTATAATTCTGATGTTTTATGAATGGATTAGTAACTCATAGCATATATATTGTAAAGAAGTTAATGCTTTATTTCATCTTTAAGATGGATTGGATAGTTATAAATTTGAAACCTTAAATAAAAGAAACGAGTTATACTGATGCTAGAAATAAAGCTGGATTGAATGTCTAAAATAAAAGAATGTATGTCTTATACAGGTCAGCACGGAGCCCTGCTCACTGATGAATAAGCTTGCAAGTGGGAAGATGAAGATTTTCAGACTTGAGTTATTTTAAGGAAATCTAAGGGAAAAAAACTACTTAAGCTCAGTTTCAGAAACTAAGTTCAGTTAGCATTTGATTGGTGGCAATTAATGTTATTTTTAATTTCCCTTTGATGATATATTTAAACATCTTTTTTTATGAAAAATCTTTGCAGCATTTTTGTAAAATAGCTCGTTTTACTTGTCTAATGTGTCTCTCTTACACTCATTTTAAAGTTGTTTAGTGCAGTATTCCATATTTAGCATTTGTTACATAACTCAGGTATCTTCATTTTCCCATTGTTTTTTTCTTGATCCATGGTTTTCTAATTGAGAATGGTTTTGTGTTTTTACTTTTGTCATTTTACTTTCTGTCAAATTTTAAGTGTTTAAAATTTTCTTTTTTAAGTTGAAATCTAGGTAGGTATTTTTTTCCAAAGTCCATAATGTATGACTTTGGTATAAAATTTGCAAATTACCATATGGAATAATGTATCTTATTCTGCATTTGAAATTGCAGAATTATTTGAAATGGTTAAATTCAATTTAAAGTACAGAAAACTCTAAAATTTAAGAGAAATATTTTATCTGAAAAAAGGCATTGGAATTAGTTTTGTATAAAAGAAAGCCAAGTGTTCCTGTCTTATTCATTTTACTTAGAATTAACCCCATATACTAGGAATAGCATAGTGTAAAATTATCATATAAGCACTGAACTGGTGTCTTTTCTTTCACATTTTTATTGGTATTTTCTTAACCATGTTTAAGTCTACCTTTCTGCATTGAGTATGTTTAATGTCTTTGGAATAGGAACAGAGCTGCTGTGTAGAAATGTCTTTTGTTGGGTCTAGAAATGGATCTTAGTTTTCCAGTTGGTAATGAAATCTTTTCTCAGAAAGAGCAGTCTTGTCTTTTATGGCACCTGCCTAGCTTATTAGCTAATGCAGTTTCCCAGCCGTTCACAATATAATATCTACGTTTCAGTGAGTTCTTAAGTAGTATTTGGCCTTCTCCCACTATGAATAAAAATTATGGTAATGTAGAATACTTTTGAGCAGTTAAGTCTTCTGTTTTGCAACACTCTAGTAGTCCTAGCTATTTTTTCTAGTATTTTATCTCTTCATCTTTGCTTTTCTAAAGAAAAAACCCACATTGGCAACTAAAAATTCTTTGGAAATTCTGAATTTGACTTGTCTATTGGTAAGAGACTTTACTAACCTATCGCTAAGAAATAGGCATTTAAAATTTTTTCACTCTGGTCCATTTCTGTTGAACAAATGTATTGATATCATTATACTAGGATCAAATAGTCAAAGGTGGATAAGAGACCATTCTCACCCTTGAGGAACTTACACTCTGGGCTCTTCATTCCATTTTCCCATCAAGAAAATGAAAGATTAAGCTTAGTATAAGCATAAATTATTCCCTGACTGTTTTATGTAGTTCCTCAGACCTTTTGACCAGATGGCTTACTACCTAACCATGTTCAAACTAGCTTAAGCAGAAGTGTTCCCAACAAGCTGGTTCCAACTACTTCCTCTTCTGAGTAGTTAGCCAGAAACCTGGCATTGTTGCAACTCTTTCATGTCCAAGCCTCTAAATACCATTTGTCTTTTAGAGTTCTCTACGTTTTACCTAAATGAGGGCTTTTTGGAGTTTTATCCACAAAGCTTGCAATCTTATGTGCTTTTCAAACTCTTGTGGGAAGCCATTCGTTTATAATGAAGAGAGTAGATGTATTGTCAGGTAAGGTACCGCAGCCGCAAATCCAGTAAAACATCCATCATCCAAGGCATTCTTTGAAAACTGTGAATTACTTCAGATCTTTAAAAAAAAAATAAATTCCCACTATCCCCTGCAGTTTATATTACTGATCTATTAGACCCTAGTGAATTTTGCTGTAGCAACCGGCTTTCATAATCAGTTTGAAGGGTAATTTATTCTTACAATATGAGTAAATTAAATTTTGTGGCGAAATTATAACCTATCATTAGAACTACTAAATCCAATCCAAGAATAATGAAAATAGTTGTTTAAGACTTCTTCCTTTAAACGTGTATTAGATATTCTGAGTCAGAATGTATATAAATTTAGAATTTGGAGCAATTAAGAGATGATTTGAAAGTCCTGGCAATTTACCACGAACTTGTCAAGTAGACTGCATAGCAGACTCTTAGAAGGATTGAGAAAGGCTGTGGGTTAAATTTCGTCTTACCTGCTGAAGGGAATACTAACATTTGAGGTGCTGTCTATCCATTTGGAATAACACATCAAAGAGTCTTATTCTGAAAGGCAGTTCCTGATCTCTTCTGAATAGAAGTGTAGGGAGGGAAGAATAAATTCATAATATATATTTTATTGCAATTTTTGCATTGTCTAATAAACTGCTTGATTTATTAAATTCCTCAGTGTCTAATTAGGATAGTTCTGAACCAAAATTCTAGTTATGGCACAGCATTCCTGTCCATACAGTTTTGTTATTTAAGCACCATTTAAAAATTTTATATGAACTATGTCATAGGAGATAGCATTCCCTTTTAATGACACATATGTTTATATTTAAAATTAAGGTAAAAATGAGTTGACCCAAAATACTGAAGTATGAGTGGGATGATAAGGAAAGTTTAAGCCATCTAAATGCATCTAGATTTTACTTTTATAGTTTTAGGGTAAGTATTTAATTCTAGGCATTATTTATGGTATATGATGCTGTCCAAATAATATGGTGTAATGAATTATTTTATAATATGAAGATTGGTGGGAGATAAAACGTATGTATATTAGTTTTCTAGTGCTGTTGCAACAAGTTAACACAAACTTAGCGGCTAAAAACAACACAGATTTATTATCTTACAGTTCTGGAAGTCAGAAGTTTTAAACCAAGATGTTGACAGAATTGTATCCCTTGTGGAGACTCTTTCAGGTTTTAGAGGTCACCTGTGTTCATTGACTCATGGCCCCTTCCTCCGTCTTCAAGGCCAACAGCACAGCATCTTTAAATCTCAGTACCTCAGTATCTCTCCCTTTTTCTCCTCTTTCTCTAACTGATACCCTTCTGCTTCCCTCTTAGGAGGAGCCTTGTGGTTACATTAGGCCCACTCTGGGTAATCCAGGATCCTCATTTTAGGATCCTTAACTTAAATACATAATAAAGTCTCTTTGGCCATGTAAGGTAACTTATTCACAGGCTCTGAGCATGAGGACAAAGTTTATGTGTTATTCTTTCTCCTGTGCCCCCACATTTCTTTTAATTCTAGCTCTGCAGATACATACTCACCATCAGTTCTTTTACCAAAATTATCTCTTGCTGGCTGAACTCCTCCTCTAGAAGATTCCTCTGGAGACAAACACATGTATACTGTATTTCCTGAATTCTTGCAAGTTCAAAACTATTTTCTCTAGACCTGATTCTTTAGAGCTATTTGACTGTAAAATTCTTGGCTTACACTTGCTTATATTGAAAATGCTGCTGCATACTTATGTTTATTTTGTTCTTGATATCTGATACCAGCTCAGTTTTTTCACCCTTATAACTAAATTGATCTTTTTGGCCACAAGTTCTGAAGATTTTTTTCCTTTGTCTTTAAAATCTAATAGTTTTACCAGAATAAGTTTCGTTATTGATTGTTCCAGGTCTCTTTAAGCTAGGTACATAGTAAACCATTTTGTTAAATTTTTGGGTTGTTTTTTTCCAGAAAGTTGTTTTAGAACTATAGTTTTAAGTACTGGCTTTTGTCTATTGTTTTTCTTCTTCAGAGACTCCGATTACACGTATGTGGGATCATCCTTTGCCACTTTCTTTCTGTCCCTTTTTCTTTATCTTATTTTCATTTTCTTGGTAGTTTTCTTGACTTTCTTCAGTGTTCCTTGTTGAATTTTTCTTTAAATCTGTTCTCTCTTTCTGAGATTGTTTTTCTTTTCTTGCATTTTATTTCCTAAGCTTTATCAACTGTTGATGCACTTCTGTGTTTTACCTATTTCTCTTCTTCAGTGTTTTAATTTCTCATTTTGCAAATTTTTTTGTATAGGCCCCAACTACTTGTTTGAGGCTCCCCAATGAAGTTTGCAGGGTTATGTTACAGTTGTCTTTTTGACGTTTAGTTTTTAGGAGAGAATCAGATAAAATATTTTGATTTACATTTTCCTTTTTATTCTTAAATTAATTTTATATGAATTTGGCTTTTTTTCTTTTCCGAACTGTAGACGTTTCTTATACAGGGCCCACCTTATGTCAGTATGGCAAAGTGACATTTTTTTAGTGGATAATGAGAAGGAGGACTTGGTTTACATGTATTTTCTTTCGTCTCTGTAGGGTCCTTAATTTCTCTTTCTTTCCTTTACCTACACTGTTATCACTAAAGGGAAGTGCACAACCCCTGTTTATCTAATTCTCCTCAAAGCAGTGCTTCTTGAGGCTGTCGCCTTCAAAATCACTCACTTTCAAGCCCTTCCTTCTCTGTAGTGCTGTGAATTACCAAATCTGAGACTTGTGTTCAATACTTTGACCTTTTGTAGTACTTTTTGCTTTCTTGTGGTGCTTTTTGTCTGTCATTAATGCATGTCCTTCACGCCACTCTCTTCTTTTCCTCCTAGTATCTTAGTCTTTCATTCTCTGGCTCTGTATATTCATAAGCTTGTAGCAGCAGTGAGAGCTGTTGAATTTGGTGTTAGTTTCTCTGCTTATAGGTATTTATCTACTAATAACACTGAGGGCACGGTTCATGTTTGGTTTTATTTGTACTCCTTGTTGAATTTATTGTTTTGGAGGGAATATGTGGGTGGGTTGAGATTTAGGTAGTATCATTACCTTCTGCACTTACTTAAGTTCATTTTAGCAATAAAATTTAACCAATTCACTCTTTAGGCTGATTTTTGTCTTACAGAGTAAAAAAAGGTGCTTGTAGCCAGCCATTGACAAACGTGGGGCAAGTCTTAAAATCTGGATTTTTAACTGTAATTTAAATAGCTTTATTAACTTGAAACTGCTTAAGGGAGGCCATCTCCTAAATTAGCTCATCAAACTTAAGACATTTTCAGCCAAAATATGTCACATAATGAATTTTTTTGTATATACACACATATACAATTTAAAAGGAGTCCATTATTTATGTACTTTTTATATGGATTTGTTTTACATACACATTTTTCACATTTATATTAGTGTACACAAAATGAAATTGAGTTTTTACTCTCAGAAACAGTGCTTTCTGATCTTTTTGACATTGGATCATCATTATCAATATTTGATTTTTTTTTCCCATTCTACTCTTCTTCCAAAACTCCAATATAGCTCTTTAATATAGAATCTGTGGTAATTTTTCAGGAGGAGTTACACAAAGCAGTATGTACAAGGGTAGTCATCACATTCCTATTTACAAAAAGATCAAAAATCAGAAAATGTATTAATGTCCAGTAGTAAGAATTTGGTTAAATAAATAAGAGCAAAAAAACCAAAAATAGACATTTGCCCTGTTATTAAATAAAGCTAGTTTACAAAATACTATGGTCCTGTTTTTGTTTAAAGTATAATTTAAATATCATTTTCACTTAATGTTTGCACAGTTTTTGTCACATCACATATACAATACACCTTACTGTCATTCAGTGTTGTTTTAAAATCAACTGATTTTTCTATTTAGCTTTCTTCTAGACAATAATAAAAAAAATGTTCATTTTTTTCATGCGTATTAGAATAACTTGATAACTATTAATGTAGAAAAATTGCATTTTCATATGATCTAAAGTCATCCTTCATTCCCTTAGTGGAATGCATATCAAACTTAAATTCTTTTAAAGAAGCTTGTAGAAGGGTGTATAATAAAATTATAACCATGTAAACATTGCTGGTAATTTTACTTATTTTTCTTTCTGTTTTTCTGTGTTTTTTAATTTTCTAAAATAAATCTGGATTAATTCCTTCCATAATAGAAAAGTGTTTAGTGGGTTAGATTTTTTTTTTTTTAATCAAGAATTAAGAGACTTCCCTGGTGGCGCAGTGGTTAGGAGTCCACCTGCCAATGCAGGGGACACGGGTTCAAGCCCTGGTCTGGGAGATCCCACAGGCTGCGGAGCAACTAAGCCCGTGTGCCACAACTACTGAGCCTGTGCTCTGGAACCTGCAAGCCACAACTACTGAGCCCACGTGCCACAACTGCTGAGGCCCACATGCCTAGAGCCCGTTCTCTGCAACAAGAGAAGCCACCGCAATGAGAAGCCCACACACTGCAACGAAGAGTGGCCCCCACTCATCACAACTAGAGAAAGCCCGCATGCAGCCATAAATAAATAAATATATATTGTTTTTTTTTAAAGTAAGAATTAAAATTAAGTGTTTCTCTGTAAATCTCTACATTTCTTTATAAATTGATAGAATTGCCAATGTCCTGAAATGTCATTAAAATAAGTAGTAGTTTCTTTAAATAATGGATTTCTTAAAAGCAAAACATGGGAATTTCTCATATAATAATGACAGTTTAAAATAAAGCTCATAACTAAAATTAGTTTGTTTTATTCTTTTACAGGAGTTGAAACCTGATACAGTAACTAAATCTGCTCTTGGTGATGATATCAACTTTGAAAAAACCTGCAAAAAGGTACTTCTGCAAGGGGTTGTATTTCTTTTAGGAAAAGTTCCTTATTTGTATTGTTGACCTACTTTTTTCCTTTCACTTTTTTCCTTGAAGAGAGAACTTAGCAAAAGCCAGTTACTAAAAAATCAGTCAGTCAGTCAATCAATCACCTGGTGTGATTATTTTTTTAAAAAGCCAATTACTATTAGTGTACAATGATTTTTCCCCATTTGAGCTCTACTACTGCCAGCAAAAAATATTTTTATGGTAATTTATGAATTTTGCTTTGCTGTGATACCACACCCTCAAGGACCTTACAGGTATGTTGAAGTTAATGTGGCATTTGTGTGTTAGATAGCAGTTAGTCTGTTAATCTTACAAATTAGAATAAAGACTCTTTATTTTTATTCTTTCCAAATAGTTTTTATGAATATTTTATTTAATCCCTGCATTTACCCTATGAAAATTATTTTTACCCCCTTTTTGTAAGGAAACTGAAGCTCAGAAAGAATGAAGTGAGCTAATTAAGGGTATGCCACTGTTAGGTGCACAGTTAGGACTTTTACCCAGATCTTCTGCTCCTTGCATTTGCGTCACTTGCTTCATCCTTAGTATTTCCTCTTTTTCATTTCTACCCACTTTGCTAAAGGCTACGTGACAGTTCCACCAGAGAACAGATTTTTGGATTAATTGATTTTTATAACTCTATTACATTTCTTTTTTCACTTTTATTCACATTTGCTCTAATCTGTATTATTTCTTCCTCTTGCATTTGTGCTTACTTTGCTCTTTCTCTAGTTTCTTAACGTGGAAGCTTAAATTACTGATTTAGACCTTTATTTTTTCCTAATATAAGCATTTAATGCTATAAATATCCCTCTAAGCACTGCTTTAGCTACATCTTATAAATATGATATATTTTATTTTCTTTGAGTTTAAAATGTTTTAAATTTCCCTTGAAATTTCACCTTTAACCTATGGTTTAATTAGAAGTACATTGTTTAATTTCTGAACAATTGGGGGTTTCCAGGTATCTTTTTGTTAGTTTTCTTTATGATCCATGTGCATACTCTTTATGATTTTTATTCTTTTAACTTTATTATTTGTGTTATTTGTCCAGAGTATGGCTTATCTTGGTGAATATTTCATGTGCACCTGAAAACAATATTATTATATTGGGATCAGTGTCCTATAAATGTCATTTAGGTCAAACTGATTGATGGTGTTGTTCAGGTGATTTACATCTTTACTGACTTTCTACCTACTTGTTTTATTGTTGACTAAGAGATGTGTGTTGGAATCTCCAACTGTAAATATCAATTTTCCTATTCCAGCCTTAAGGAAAAAATTACTCTGATCCTACATTTATGTACACTAGCACTCACCTCTCTGCAATTCACTGATTTTAGCCATGTTAAATTTTAAAGCATTTTATTGTAAGAAGGCCAGAACATGAACGTTTTTGTATGTTTGAGGGGAGGGAAGATTTGTTGTTGTCACGGTCCTTGTCAGGAAGGCAACACCAAAGTCATGAGCATAATTTTACAAACAGCTTCCTTATTTTATACTAACATGATTTTACAGTAAATATTCTTATTTCATAGCATTCATTCATAGAGAGGAAAAATTTTAGTTCTGTTATAGTTTTTAACTTGTGTCTTGGTCTATCTATATTTCTGACAAAATAATGACATGTTAAATAGAATAGTGGTAATTGTATAAAAATATGGTAGGACATATTTGTTTCCTCTTGAGAGTTTAAAAAAATAATAATTTAAGGTTTTTACCAGAAAAATTTTTTTGAATTTTCTGGTTGCTGCATTCTAAAAGTATTTCAATAATATTTAATTTGTGATGAGAATAAAAAGCAATTTATTTTTAGTTGGCTAATACTATGTTTCCATTTAAATTTCAACACTAAAACTTGACAATATTATTTAATTTTAACTTGAAAATATCCAAAATAAAATATCCTTTTTTTTTTTTTTTTTAACTTTTCAGTCAGATTTTTTTCACTTTGTAAGGTTACTATTAGTTGATGTATGTGTAATATTTGTAGCATCAGGTTTTTTTAGGGTATCTTCTTTCATTTACAACCCTTTGTTAAACCTTCCATTGTGTGAAATGTCATCCTAAAAACGGGGAAATGTGTCTGTATTCACTTATCCATTTTTATTTTGTAATAGTAAATTCATTTGCATATTACTATATTTGTAGTCATGAGATTTATAATATTCACATAGAAAGTTTAGGATCTAACTGAAATATTGTCAAGCGAAACCTGATTGCATTTCTGCCCTTTTGGTATCTTCCTCCAAACAGAAGGAAGGAAAGGGAGGTGGAGAAGGAGAAAAGGAAAACAGTTCTGTTTCATCAGAGTTCTTGATGGAACCCTTGAGGATTTAGAGCCAAGGGAAATTGTCTTACTTAAAATGATTTCAGATTCCTCCCAAGCTATTTGATTTCAACTATTTTGCTACTGTTTTATGTCATTTGTGATATTCTTTGATTGGATTCATGTTCTGTATCAAAATATGTTAATAAATTAAACTTCTGGAATAAAAATGAGGCAAGTAGCAGTGTCATGGAGAGAAGACTGATTAGTTTGCCATAGGAAGGGAGGTTAGTGAAAGATGACCAAAGAGGAAATAAGGCTATTACATAGAGCTCTGTACATTTGAAGCTGTCTGACCATCAGAATAGAGCAGAACAAACTAATTTGTGTAACTTCTTAGAGCCTGCACAGTTCATGCATATACATTATTACCTCAGTTGATCTTACAACAATGATCTCGTATAGAAAACATTCATGTGTGCACACGTGTGTGTGTACATGTGTGTGTAGGTGTGTAGTAATACTAGTAGTGTCTTCATTTTCCAAATTCAGAAAGGGGTTAGAAAGATTAAGTAGCCAGTTAATATTTGTACAAGAGTTTTAAAGCTAGAGAGTTTGGGGACTAGAACTGTGACATTTCCAGACAATTATTGCCAGAATTTCAAGGGCTTCGCAATTCAAAACATCTGTTATATGCAGAGCAATCGGCTAAGCACTATGGAAGAAAGGAAGGAAATAGAACACAGTTATATTAAACAGCTACAGGATGAGAGGAAGCAAATTAATATTTGTTAACATCTACCAGTTGCCTGACTCGTTAGATGCTTTATATACGTTAGCTTTCTCAGGGAAGATGATGATAATCTCATTTAACAGATGAGACAACGGGCCTAGAAAGGTAAAATATACCTATGGTCATAGGTAGTCAGTAGGAAATGTCAGATCCAAGTTCTAAACCCATGTCTCTGCCTACAAAATGAAAGTTTAGGACAAAAGGATGGAATAAGTCCCATATATGTAAGACTGCATTTTGGAAATCATGGTGTTGTAGGGATTTTAAGAGTTCATTGAATACAGAAAAGTCTCCCATTCTCTTAAATGTGGACTCTAAGCCGTATTTTGCTTTGTTTGCCACAGTTCTTCTGATCCAGCTGAATAGACTGTTTCTTATTATATCTCTAAATGTTTTTAATAAATACAAATATGAATGTGTTGGTTTATATCATTAGGTAAAACCTGGAATTGAATTTAAGTCCAGTTAATGTTAAAAGTATGCTACTAGCATTCTACCTGTACTAGTTCATTTAGCGTCAGTTTGTTTTAAGGCAACATTTCAAAGGAATGAACATGGTGTGTAAGAGAGCTTTTTCATTTTTAGACTCTTGTTTATATTTACATGTACATTCTCAAAATTCTTTTCAAACTTGAACACCAAATGCTTTGTGTTCACAGTAAATACCCATATGCCAAAATAAAATGTGTCCATTAAAAAGTGAGGTGTTTTCCTTTTTTAATTTAATTTATTTGAAATGGAAGAAACTGGAGGTGTATGAAAACCACAGTTTCCTGAGAATTTTCCAAGGCAAACACTGTGTCAACTTCAAGTAATGAAAGCTGTGGTTTCCTTCATATCCCCCAATATTGTGAAGACTGTTCCATGCATGTGTAAAAACTATTTGTTAATCGTGATTACTTAGCCTTTTAAGCTTCAAAATAATTTTATTTAAATTTAAGAAGTGTGGCTGTATTTGAATTCTTTTATAAACCTCCACATTTTCAGTCTCTCCTATGAAGTTTATCACATTCTACCTTGGGTTAGTTATTTGTGCATTTGTTTTAACCTTTTAAATTAGTGCAAGATCATGAACCTCAAAAGATGGTGTTTGTGTCCTTATGTGTAAGACTGTGCCTTCACATAATAAGGCATATTTATGTAAATATAAATATCTGTAAATATAAAGAGGGAGAAACTAAGTGAGGAAGGAAGATGGACAGGAAAGAAGTAAGGAAGGATAAAGAATTTGAAGTCCCTCATGACAGGGACTGTCGTACTGACTCTTTGAGTTCCTACACTTAGGCTCAGTGCCTTAAGCAAAATGTAGACATCTCACATTGCAGCAGAGACCCAAAACACTGCCAAAGGTATGAACCTGAGCCCTCTTGATTAACAAGCCTCTTTTCTTATGTTTATATTTAATTTCTTTACAAAAAGATTTGAGGGAGGCTTGGAGTTGGGTCACAAAATGAGGGAAAGTTATCTCAAATAGTTTAGAAGAAAACTTGTTGAGAATACTAGACTGAATTCAGAAACCTGACTTTGAACTCTAGCTTGTTCCTAACTGGCTAAGTGGTCTTGAGATCAAGTCAATACTGTTAGTCTAATTGTTAGATAAAATCTTTGGTCTATATTCCCTTTACCTCTTTAACCTCTTGTTAAAATTTGAACTTAAAAAATTAAATGAATGATTTCTAATTGCTTTCTTAAGAATAAAATTAAAGAAAGGTTTAAAGTGTTAAATTTGACAAATTTTTATTAGAGAAATTTAAACATTTATTTAAATGATTGCTGTAATTTATAAAATTTGGTATTTTTAACTAAGACTTTTTCCAAATCAAACATTTTAAGAACTACAGGCATACCTCAGAGATACCAGGGGCTCAATTTCAGACCACCTCAGTAAAGCAAATAACCGCAATAAAGCAAGTGATAAATTTTTGGTTTCTCAGTGCATATAAAAGTTATGTTTACACTGTACTGTAGACTATTAAGTGTGCAATAGCATTATGTCTAAAAAATGTACGTACCTAAATTTAAAAATACTTCATTGCCAAAAAGTGCTAACCGTCATGAGTCTTCAGCAAGTTGTATTCTTTTTGCTGGTGGAGGGTCTTGCCTTGAAGTTGATGGCTGCTGACGGATCAGGGTGGCGGTTGCTGAAGTTTGGGTGGCTGTGGTGATTTCTTAAAATAATACAACAATGAAGTGTGCAGCATCGATTGCCTCTTCCTTTCAGAAACGATTTCTCTGTAGCAGGCAGTGCTGTTTGATAGCATTTTACCCGCAATAGAACTTCTTTCAAAATTGGTGTCAGTCCTCTCAAACACTGCTGCTGTTTTATCAACTAAGTTTATATAATATTCTAAGTCCTTTGTGGTCATTTCAGCAATCTTCACAGCATCTGCACCAGGAGTAGTTTCCATCTCAGGAAACCACTTTCTTTGCTCATCCATAAGAAGCAATCCCCATATATTCAGCTTTTATCATGAGATTGCAACAATTCAGTCACATCTTCACTTCCAATTCTAGTTCTCTTGCTGGTTTCACCACATCTGCAGTTACTTCCTTCACTGAAGTCTTGAACCTCTCAAAGTCATTCATAAGGGTTAGAATCAACTTCTTCCAAACTCCTGTTACTGCTACTATTTTGACCTTTTCCCATGAATCATGAATGTTTTTAATGGCATGTAGAATGGTGAATTCTTTCCAGAAGGTTTTCAACTTACTTTGCCTAGTTCCATAGGAGGAATCGCTGGCTATGGCAACTATAGCCTTATGAAGTGTATTTCTTAAAGAAGACTTGAAGGTTGAAATGACTCTTCGATCCATGGGGCTGCAGAATGTGTGTTGTGTTAGGAGGCATGAGAACAACATGAATCTCGTTGTACCCCTCCATCAGAGCCCTGATGACCAGGTGCATTGTCAATGAGCAGTAATATTTTGAAAGGAATCTTTTTCTCTGAGCAGTAAGTCTGAACAATGGGCTTAAAATATTCAATTCAGCAAGCCCTGTTATAAACAGATGTGCTGTCTCCAGACTTTATTGTTCCATTTAGAGAGCCTGGGCAGAGTAGATTTAGCATAATTCTCAAGGGCCCTAGGATTTTCGGAGTGGTAAATGAGTACTAGTTTTAGCTTCAGTCACCAGCTGCGTTAGCTTCTAACAAGAGTTGTCAGCCTGTCCTTTGAAGCCAGGCATTAACTTCTCCTTTCTAGCTATAAAAGGCATCTTCTTCCCAAAAAGGGTGTTTCTACGTTGAAAATCTGTTGTTTAGTGTAGCCACCTGCATTGTTTATCTTAGCCAAATCTTCTGGATAATATGCTACAGCTTCTACATCAGCACTTGCTGCTTTACCTTGCCCTTTGATGTTGTGGAGACAGCTTCTGTCCTTAAACCTCATGAACCAAACTCTGCTAGCTTTCCTTCTGCAGCTTCCTCACCTCTCTCAGCCTTCAAAGAGCTGAAGAGAGTTAGGGTCTTGCTCTGGATTAGGCTTTGGTTTAAGGAAATGTTGTGGCTTGGTTTAATCTTCTATCTAGACCACTATAGCTTTCTCTGTTATCAGCAGTGAGGCTGTTTTGCTTTCTAATCATTTGTGTGTTCACTGGAGTAGCCCTTTTAGTTTCCTTCAAGAACTTTTCCTTTGCATTTACATCTTGGCTAACTGTTTGGGGCAAGAGGCCTAGCATTCAGCCTATCTTGGCTTTCAGCATACCTTCCCCACTAAGCTTAGTCCTTTCTAGCTTTTGATTTAAAGTTAGAGACATGTGACTCTTCCATTCACTTGAATACTTACAGGCCATTGTAGGGTTATTAATTGGCCTAATTTCAATATTGTTTTGTCTCAGGGAATAGGGAGGCCCAAAGAGAGAGAGAGACAGGGGAACATCTCAGTGTTCAGTGGAGCAGTCAGAACATCAGTTGTTTGTTTTCTTATATGAGCGTGGTTTTTGGCGCCCCAAACAATTACAGTAGTAACATCAAAGATCAGTGGTCACAGATTGCCATAACAAATATAATAATAATGAAAAAGTTGAAATATTGCAAGAATTACCAAAATGTGATACAGAGACACAAAGTGAGCAAATGCTGTTGGAAGAATGGTGCCAATAGACTTGATAGACACAGGGTTGCTACAAACCTTCAATTTGTAAAAAAAACATAATATCTGTGAAGTGCAATAAAACAAAGCACAATAAAACAAGGTATGCATGTACATGTATAACATCTTTTATTCGTCTTAAAAGAATGAAAATTTAAACCCCGAGTATTTATAAAGCATATAACTAATGTGTATGTCATTAACAGTTTTTCCATTTGCACAGTTTTTTCCCCATTAGAATATTTCTTCTACTCCCCAAATCATGAGCTACTCAGATTTGCAAATCAGTAACAGACCATCAAGAACAGATATGAATTAATTAAATACAGCTAGCAAATAAATAAAAGGATTTTTTTGTCTACCATGCTTCTATTTGCAAAGATTCCTTTACAAAGGGAAGAGGCTTACATTTTTAGGCGTTTTTGCATTCCAGCTATCATTGCCTGCCTCTAACTGCATGACTTCAGGCAGGTCACTTACCATCTCTGGCTTTTGTTTTTTCTCATTTCTCTAATAAGCAGCTCTTCCAGATCAGACATTCTGGTAATGCGTTTCAGTCCCCCTTCAAAATTCTTACTGCATCAGATATGAAAATGACGGGGCTGTCCTCTCTGTGTGTGGTTTTGTTTTGCCAAAAAAAAAAAAAAAAATTAAATATTTTGTATCCCTCACACAATCTTAGCAAGATTTTTGTGGTATTTCTGCACTGTATTATTTTTTTTTAAATATTCTTAAACAACTCTGACATTGTCATATTTCATTATAACAGGAATAGTTCATATTTCATTATAACAAGAATAGTTCATTCCCTAAGATATTTAGCAGTGGTGTCGTGTAGCTAGCTTTATCAAAATTCCACTTTATAAAAATTAGAAGCAGTAGGGACATATTGAAATGTTCATACACAAATACCATTGTGGTACAAAGTGGGTATGGCACATACCTACAAGACAACATTTTTGTTAAATAGATTCCAGCTAAGTGAGAACTTGAGAAACCATTTCTTTTTTCTTTTTCTTTTTTTTCTTTTATTCTAAAGATGCTGATATATTTAAATATTTTGGTAAAAAAGTTTTTTGTTTCTAGCTTTATTGAGATATAAATTGACATAACATTGTATAAGTTTAAGGTAAACAACGTGATGGTTTGATATACATATATAGTATGAAATGATTACCATAATAAAGTTAGTTAATACATCCAACACCTTACGTAATTTGTGTGTGTGTGTGTGTGTGTGGTGAGAACATTTAAGATTGACTCTTAGCAACTTTCAAATATTTGATAAAGTATTGTTATCTGTAGTCACCATGCTGAATATTAGATCCCCATAACTTACTCATCTTGTAACTGAAAGTTCATACCTTTGACTAACTTCTCCCAGTCCCTGACAACCACCATTCCGCTCTCTGCTTCTATCAGTTTGGCTTTTTGTAGATTCCACATATAAGTGATACTGTGCTGGATTTGTCTTTCTGTATCTGACTTATTTCACTTAGCATAATGCCAGATCCATCCATGTTGTCACAAATGGAAGGATTTTCTTCTCTCACATGGCTGAATAATATTCTGTTGTATATATACTATACCTTCTTTATCCATTCATCCTTCAATTGGCACTCTGGAGGAATTTTGATAGGGATTGAGTTGAATCTTTAGATGGCTTTTGATAGTAGAGACATTTTAACCGTATTAATTCTTCCATTCCATGAACATGGGGTATCTTTGCATTTATTTGCGTCTTCCTCAATTTCTTTAATCAAAGTCTTATAGTTTTCAGTGTACAGATCATTTACCTCCTTGTATTTTGCTGTTTTCGATGGTAGTGTAAATAGGATTGTTTTCTTTATTTTTCTTTCAGATATTTTGTTGTTATTGTGTAGAAGTGCAACTGATTTATGTATGTTGGTTTTGTATCTTGTAACTTCACTGAATTTGTTTTATTATTTCTAACAATTTTCTAGTGGAGTATTTAGGGTTTGCTGTGTATAAGATCATGTCATCTGTATTCAGAGACCATTTTACTTCTTCCTTTCCAATTTGGATGCCTTTTATTTCTTTTTCTTTCCTAATTGCTCTGGCTAAGACTTCCAGTACCATGTTGAATAAAAGTGGTGAGAGTGGGCACCCTTGTCTTGTTCCTGACTTTAGAGGAAAACCTTTCAGCTTTTCATTGTTGAGAATGATGTTAGCTCTGTGTTTGTTATACATGATCTTTGTTAAACTGAGGTATGTTCCTTTTATACCCAATTTGTTGAGAGCTTTTATCATGAAAGGATGTTGAATTTTGTCTTTTTGTCCATCTATTGAGAGGATCATGTGATATTTCAGCCTTCATTCTGTTAATGTGGTAGGTACATCATGTACATTAATTGGTGGATATTGAACCATCTTTGCATCCCATGGTTAAATCCCACTTGATTATGGTGTATTATCTTTTGAATGTGCTGTTGAATTTGATTTGCTAGAATTTTGTCTAGAATTTTGCATCTTTATTTATCAGGGGTAAATAGTTTATCCTGTAGTTTTCTTTTCCTGTAGTGTCCTTATATGGCTTTGATGTCAGGGCAATGCTGGCTCATAAAATGAGTTTAGTGATGTTCCCCCCTCTATGTTTTTTTTGGAAGAGTTTGAAAAGGATTGGCATTAATTAGAGAAGCCGTTTATTTTCAACCCATTCTTCTTCTTATGTTCTTTTAAACAATTGCATTCCTACCAATGGAGTAGTGTCTATCCTAGCCACTGTTAAGGACAGGGATACTGCCTCATACTATAAACTGGATTTTGTATTTATAGCTATTCAAAACTTACCCAGAGATATAAAATTGTTCTCTGATATGGAGTGATTACAGGAAGTTAAATGCCCACACCTCTTAGATTTCCTAAGTAAGCCACATTGTCATCACATACTAGCTGTCAAACTGAGAAGCATAAAGAATGAGAATATGTTTTATATCTTATGTTAAAGTACCTACTTTTATCAACAAAGTACTTTCAAGAGAATAATACTTTTATTTGCTGATACCGTTATCTGTTTTCTTTAAAAACACAAATTACGTATAATCACAGAACCTAAAGCTGTGGTATACATAATTCTGCTTATTAAATTGTTATGTAATCATACCTGATTAGTAACTACTTAATTTTATAGACCTATATAGCTTGTAGACTCAAGCCTTCATGTTCTTCTTTGAACTCACTGCTGGTACATATGAGTGCATAAGCAATATACTGTACAACTCCAATTGTGACAACTACAGTGTGAATGCCAACCCTGGGATTATGCAACGCAATGGCTATTTTTTAACCAATCTCACTTCTTATTAACCTGTATTCTCCCCAAATAAGTCCACCACAGTTATAGAGGATGACATATAAGAATAACATCTTCATTTATTAGACTAATACATAATTGTACAATTTTAAATCTTATTCTAGAGCCCCCACCCCACCTCTTTTTTTTTTAAGAGAATTTACTGAAATTAGATCACTAAGTCACACTTAACTCTGGGATATCTTCCAGGGCAGAGAAATAGCATTGCTAAGTAAATTCAAAGATAAAATGATTCCTATCAAAGCAGTATTACTTTGAGTCAACACTAGACACAACACACAAGTATTACCACTGTTCTTCTAAAACTTTATAACTAAGATGGAAAGATATAGCTAACTCTGGAAAGAAAAATACCCGGTTCATTAAAGCTTTTAGCAAGTTGTCAAAACAGGGATTTGGTAACAGTAGTAAATATGGTTTTGAACAATTATACATGAATACCTTCAGTCAAAATCTATTTCGTATTCCCAGAACTTCTTATCTAAAACGTGAAATTAACTCACATGATAAAAATAATTACTTTCTAGTTTATCTGCCTTACAGATACAGTTGTTCATATATCAGGAATTTTCTTTGAAGTGAATTGAATTTTTAGTAGCTACTCGGGAAATATACTGAAAGAAACAGTTAAAGAAAAAACAGATGCTATTGGAATGTCTTTTTCCCTTGTAACCTGAGGAAAGATTCCTGGGGTGTGTATAACATTTGTCAGGACTAGTTGTTTTTGTTGTCACTGTTATTGTTTTTACATATAAATGTTCTAGAATTAGTCCTGAAGATTAAGACATACTGCTTCTGCACTGAATACCGAATTGTTTCTACTAAGCCGGAATCTCTTATTATGTCAGCGTTCAGGAAGCACATTTATTGCATTTAGTGCTATAACCTGTTGCCTCGATTTGGCAACAAAAGTCTGTCGTGGCAGTGTTTTTGTTTTAAATTCAACTTTTAAACATGATGAGCCTGCTAAAAAAAATTTTTTTTCTGTTTTCCTCAGTTTTTAGTTTACTTCCACTGAGGATTCTACTTGCATGTAATGTAGAGCAACATTACACTCTTTCTGTAAAGGACAGTACTGTACATATTTTAGGCTTTCTAGGCCTTACAGTCTTTGTCACAACTACTCAACAATGCCATTGTGACATAGTGCAGCCATAGATAGTATGTGAATGAATGAATTTGGCTGTATTCCCATAAAACTTTATTTTTAAAAACAGACAGCAGGTGAGAAGTTGGCCCATGGGCCAGTTTGAAAATCAAATAGTTCTACAAGATTTTTTTGTGAAAATGACAGTTCTCTCTCTTGGTCTTTCCCCACTTTCAAGTTCAGTTGATTCTGACAGGATTTACCCCCACATAAGTATGTTTATATTAGTACATTTGAAGCATTAGTGACTTCCTGCTGTGGTTTATAAGGATTTAGATCTCTTTCCTCCTTCAGCCCCTGTGTCGTATATGTACCCTCCTTATCCCTTCTATCTTCCTAATATACTTGGGTTAGATTTAGATTAGATGAACATTTAGTGATTATGTTATTTTGGCTGTGAGTCACGTAGTGAGTGATTATTACTTTTCTTTTTCTGTATAATATTTCTACTTATAGTTTGTAATTATTATGTTTATTTTGTTGTTTTCTGTGTACTCTCTATATAACACCAAACTCCTCATCAGTTATTGAAATCTCCTCTCAAGATAGTTAATAACACTAGGTATTGTAAATCTAAATCTAAATCTCCTGTTACCATACTGGGCATTCCTTTTGCCTGGATCTTCTGTTTCTTTTATCCCATGCCTACCTCATTCTTTGTTTCCTTCCTCATTTTAGTGGAGCCAGTAGCTTCTAGGGAGAAAGGTTCAAAGAATGTAAACTTTTAAAAACTTCCATGTCTGAAAGTATTTTTATTCTTCTCTAGTTTGGAAATCATTTTCCTACAAATTTATTGTCCTGACCTCTAATTCTGATTCTTGAATTTTGTGCATGTGATTTTATTTTTTCTTTCTGAAAGTTGTAGACCCCAGCATTGTGATGTGACTCTATTTTCATCTATTGTGTTGAGCCTTTTCAGCCTGAAAAAGCATGTTCTTCATTGAGGTTTCTGTGTTAATAGCTTTTCTACAAAACTCAAGCCAGTGTGTTTGACCCATACTTTCAGCAGCCCAGCCGGTCACTGAGTAACACAGGATACCAGCAATAGGCTTTCTTGCCAGATTCGCTCATGTTTCTCCTAGGTAGATAACATGAGTAGGAAGTCCTGTATTACTTCAGGAAACCCAACAAGGAGTTAAAGAAGCAGAGATATACCATGTTTTTGGATTGGAATAATCAGTATTGTCAAAATGACCATACTACCCAAGGCAATCTATAGATTCAGTGCAATCCCTATCAAATTACTAATGGCATTTTTCACAGAACTAGAACAAAAAAATTTTTAATTTGTATGGAAACACAAGAGACCCTGAATAGCCAAAACAATCTTGAGAAAGAAGAATGGAGCTGGAGGAATCATGCTCCCTGACTTCAGACTATACTACAAAGCAACAGTAATCAAAACAGTATAGTACCGGTACCAAAACAGACATATAGATCAATGGAACAGTATAGAAAGCCCAGAAATAAACCCATGCACTTATGGTCAATTAATCTGTGACAAAGGAGGCAGGAATATACAATGGAGAAAAGACAGTCTCTTTCAGTAAGTGGTGTTGGGGAAGCTGGACAGCCTCATGTAAAAGACTGAAATTAGAGCATTCTCTAACACTCTATACAAAAATAAACTCAAAATGGATTAAAGACCTAAATGTAAGACCAGATACTATAAAACTCCTAGAGGAAAACATAAGCAGAACACTCTTTGATGTAAATCACAGTAATAATTTTTTGGATCTGTCTCCTAGAGTAATGGAAATAAAAATGAAAATAAACAAATGGGACCTAATTAAACTTAAAAGCTTTTACACAGCAAAGGAAACCATAAACAAAATTAAAAGACAACCTACTGACTGGGAGAAAATATTTGCAAACAGTGTGGTTAATTAACTAACAAGGGGTTAATTTCCAAAATATACAAATAGGTCATACAGCTTAATATCAAAAAAAACAAATAACCCAATTAAAAAATGGGCAGAAGAGCTAAGTAGACATTTCTCCAAAGAAGACATGCAGGTCACCAACAAGTACATGAAAAGATGCTCAGTATTGCTAATTATTAGAGAAATGGAAATCAAAACTACAATGGAGTATTGCCTCACACCAGTCAGAATGGCCATCATCAAAAAGTCAACAAATAATAAATGCTGGAGAGGTGTGGAGAAAAAGGAACCCTCCTACACTGTTGGTGGGAATGTAAATTGTTGTAGCCACTATGGAGAACGTGTAGAGCTTCCTTAAAAAACTAAAAACACACAGCACAGGTGACCTATGCTGTGTGGAATACAATATAGTTAGAACCTTTTAAGCTGAAAGAACACAGTATGTTGCTTATTGAACATCCTAGGGAAATGAGCATATCATTCTGAATATTCTCTTTTTTGCTCATTCATTATCTTATAGAGGAATAAACTGCTTGGACAACTTAATGAGTTGTTATTTATCATTTGAATAAGCAGTAAAGGTTTCTTCAAAGTAAAAAAAAAAACAAAACAAAAAAACTAAAAACAGAGTTATCATATGATCCTGCAATCCCACTCCTGGGCATATATCCGGGGAAAATTCTAATCCGAAAAGGTACATGCACCCCAGTGTTCATAACAGCACTATTTACAATAGCCAAGACATGGAAGCGTCCTAAATGTCCATTGACAGATGAATGGGTAAAGAAGACGTGATAAACACACACACACACACACACACACACACACACACACACACACACAATGGAATATTACTCAGCCATAAAAAGGATGAAATAATGCCATTTTCAGTAACATGGATGGACCTAGAGATTATCGTATTAAGTGAAGTAGACAGAGAAGGATAAATATCAAATGATATCACTTATATGTGGAATCTAAAAAAATGATACAAATGAACTTATTTACAAACAGACTCACAGACATAGAAAACAAACTTATCGTTACCAAAGAGGGAAAAAAAAAAAGGAAACCCAGCAAGGAGTTGAAGAAACAGGATTGGCTTAACACCGTACTTAATGAATAGTCTCCAAATGGACTATATTTCTTGCAGAAGGCTGAACAGAGACAGTGTCTAAGAGTCAGAATCAAGGTGTATTAGTTTCCCTAAGGCTGCTGTAACAAAGTACCAAAAACTAGATGGTATATAACAACAAAAATTTATAACAAAATACCAAAAGTTAAATGTTATATGACAACAGAAGTTTATAATATTTTCTTGCGTTTCAGAAGACTAGAAATCTGAAATCAAGGCATCAGTAGGGCTGTACTTCCTCAGAAGGTTCTAGGGAAGACCCCTTCCTTGCTTCTTCCAACTTGGCTTGTGGCAGGGTAATTGCAGCCTTTGCCTCAGTGGTGTTCCCTTTCTGTCTCCCCGTGCCTCTGTATCCAAGTGCCCTCCTTATAGAGACACCAGTCATATTAGATTTAGGGCCCACCCTAAACCAGTATGCTCTCCTCTTAATTAATTATATCTGCAATGACCTTGTTTCCAAGTAGGATCACATTCTCAGTTTCTAGTTGGATAAAAATTTGGGGAGGATACCATTTGACCCAGGACAGAAGGTAATTAGGCAGCAAATCGTCCTGGCACAGGATTTGCACCAGGTCTAATTTAAAGGAGTTGTTCTCTGAGGGACTCTACCTAGATAAGTTCTCCAAACAGAATAGATTTCAAACTGTTATCATCTTGCTTTTACTTAGGTACTCATAAGTGTTTATTACTGGGAAGGAAAAGGCCTTATTGGGCTGTTAACAATGAAGGGTAAATTTAAAGTAAAGATGTTTAAAGCTGATAGCTCTACTTTCACACACTAGTGAAATTTTTACTTGCTTCATGGAATATTTATTGAATGCCAACTATTATCAGTTATTGTCCTAGGCACTAGGTCTACAGGAATGTGGAAGACAAAAGTCCCTGCCTCACAGATACGAAAATATCTGCACTGGCGTGCCGTGTTGAGTGATGTGAAGTAAATAGTGATGGAAAGTGTTTTAGTTCAGATAACATTTGAGCAGAGACCTGAATACAATGAGATGATCAGCCCGTGTGTATTTGGGAGTAGAGTATTCCAAGTAGAGAAGAGCTTGCAAAGGAAGAGCCTAAGCATCAGAAGGCAGTAAAGCTTTAAAAAGAACAGATAGGGAAATAACATGATCTGGTTATGTTTAAAAGCTTGCTGTGACTGCTATATGAAAATTGACTGTGAGAGAACAAGAGGCAATGGAGAATGACCAGGTGTGAGCTTATTACATTGGTCCAGGTGAGAGGTATTGGTGATTTGGTCAAAGGAAGTAAGTAGAAATGGTGTAAGTGACTGGTTCTGGATAGATTTTGCAGATGAAACCACAGGATTTGCTGAAGGATTTATTTGAGCTGTGAAGAAAGGAGAAATGTAATGGAAGAATCATTTGAGTTTTAGGCCTGAGCAACCAGAAAAATTAAAATTACATACAATAAGATGGGAAAGACTATAGCAGAAGTAGGTTTAAGAAGAAAGTTACAGCATTCTCTTTTAACATGTCAAGTAGGTGGTTGGATATATGAGTCTGGAACTCAAGTTAGAGCTTGAGGTAGAAATTTGGAAGTTTTCAGCCTACAGGTGATATTTAAAGCAGTCTGAATTATGAATTTTCTAAATGTATAAATATTAATGTATGTATGTGTATATATATATGTATATAGTCCCATTCAGTCATCATCAAACATCTATAAAGTGTTGGCTATAAGCCAGGCACTGGTGGAAGGTTGTGAGAATACAGTAATGGTACTAGTCATTCAAAATAAAAATATATAGCATTTGATAATTTCTAGGTCTCTAGTAAATGGAACTTCAAGCATTATAGTAGTCATGGATTATATCACCCAGCTTAGTACTAATATGTTACTTGATTCTTTCATATTATTTTAGTTTTCTTAACTAGATCTTTTAAACTCTGAATACAGGAGCTATATTACTTTTTTTTTTTAATATCACACACGATGCTTACCACAATTCTGGAAAGATATTAAGTACCCAAAGAATATTTATTAATTGATTACATGATAATTTTAACTGTTAAGAACAGTAGTATTTTTGTCAGTGTGTTATCTTTAGCATGGATTACAGGTGAGTTGTCTAATTAGAATATTAACAAATTCCTGTTCCCTAACTCTTAACTTTTAAAAATTATAATGGATTGCATTTTATTCACTTCTTAGTAGTGTTGCGTAGTTTTTATTCCCATGTGCTTGTTACTTCAATTTGCAGCCTGATTCTACTGCAACTGAAAGAGCAGTTGCCAGACTAGCAGTGCACCCTCTTCTGAAGAAAAAAATAGATGTGCTAAAAGGTATGAATTAAATGACTTTTAAGCCATTTATGGTACATGATTTGAATAAACGGCCATTCATTTATTTACTTTTATGGTGCTTTTCTCCTTTTGAGGATCTTTTATATTATAAATGTCTCTTTCAAATATTTCCAAATGTGGGAAGCTACCTGACAATATAGAAGTTATCTGATGTCTGAAAATATTTTGTATTTTTTCTAAATTCCTATTTCCTAAATTTCTAAAATATATATTCATGATAATATTGAATATAATTGATTTTCTAAATATTGGTATAATTCATATTATTACTTATGATATTGCCACTTAGTCACATAATTTCTATTTATGTATGTACATTTTAAAATGTATTGAAGGAATTAAATGCTTCTGTCACAGATTAGAAGATACTTATTTTTATGTCTGAAAACACAATTTATGGTATTTACAATTGTATTAATACATTATTATTACAGAAATTAAAGTTGCCATTTTATTCTATTTATTTGTATTTAGTGAAGTTTTTACTGTTCTTCTTAACATCCAAACATGAAGGAATAAATTTTCTTTTAATTTTAGAGATTTAAAATGGATACCTCTGAGCATTTTGTATATGTTTGGTTTTGTAAAAGTCAATAGATTTCTTTGTAAATTCATACCCATTATATATATGTAATATAAATTCCAGTCATTCTCTTAAGTATTTCCAAATAATTTAAGAAATACTGTACTAAAACAATAATGTTTTGTATTATTTGTTTCAATGCTGAAACAAGTCATATGCTGTTTCTCTTGCAGCTGCTGTCAAAGCCTTTAAAGATGCAAGACAAAATGTTGTTGAAGTTAAGTCATCAAAGAATGCTTCAGAAGAAAATGATTCCAAGGACACTTTGTGTTCAAACGACGATGCCAGTAAGTTACAGCATGAAGGAACTATTATCAGTGAGCAAAAAGAGAAAGAAGCCAAAATATTGGCAAAGAAACCAATAAATAATTCAAAAGAAAATATAGCCAAGATGGAACATGGACCCAAAACAGTGGACATTCCAAATTCTCTATCAAAGCCTTCTGAAAAAGATTCTGCAGTACCCTCTGAACCCCAGAAGATACCTGCTGACCCCAAAATGAAAACATTTAGTCAAACCAAAAAAGAGAAAGAGTCCAGTAGCTCACTTGGTGTTAACAGTGATGGAGAAGAATTACATGAAGAAGAGAAGGAATATTTTGATGATAGCACAGAAGAAAGGTTTTACAAACAGTCTTCCATGTCCGAGGATAGTGATAGTGGTGATGACTTCTTCATTGGGAAAGTCAAACGGACACGGAAGAAGGAAAGTAGTTGTCATTTTTCAGTTAAGGAACAAAACCCCCCCAAAAAATTGTTGCCTGAAGAAGATATACTTGAAACCCATCAGGATATGAGAAGTGATAAAAACAAGCCATGTACAGAAGCAAGGAAGTTTGAATCAGTGTTTTTCCATTCTTTATCTGGATCTAAAAGCTCTGGAAGGTAAGAGTATTTTTTCATCCTGAAAGAATTATTAGTTCTTAATTTTTCAAAAGATATGAAATAACCACACATCCTGACACTGAGATACTATCTCTCATACATAATTCTAGTTTGTACAATACATCCTATAAAGTTTAGACTTGGCCCTCTCCAAGTTTATATTGGATAATATATACAAATACACGTATGAGAATGCCACATTTTTCCAAGCTCATCAGAAAATGAGACAATATAGATAAATAATTTGTCTAATTTAATTGTCTAGCTAATTTAAGTTTATTCCTTTGATTATCCAAGTTTTGAAACTTTTAGTTAGCTTTTGGTGAAAACTTTTGAAAATTTCTCACATATCTCACTTTTTAAACAGAGCTTTCTGAAAAGAATGTGGTGAGTTTTTTTGTTGTTTTTTTTTCTCTTGTTGACCCAGGGCATTATTGTAAAACTCAACCGTTTTATTATGTATTTCTGTTTCAGTAGATAAGGCTGCTTGCCCTAACTCTGAGTTTCTCCAGACTGCTTTGTATTTGGTGATGCTGTCATCCTTATCCCTTCTGTTAATCACTACTTTTCATAGCTGTTTTGTTATAAATCAATAAGTTTAACTTCATTTGTAATTCTAATCTGGTAGGGGATATCTTCACATTTTAGAATAAAAATCATGGTTAGCTATTTTCTTCCATAAACTTTTTCTATAATTTATAGGTCAGGCATAATTTTTAGTAGAATAGAAAAATATGATGTTGAAATTTTCCAAAAATGTCAGAGTATGGAAAAGACACACAAACCATCTTTGGAGCCTTGAAAATTATTACATTATTTCATATATCTCCCAACTGTGCCTAAAAAAGCTACAGTTTTTCCCTCACTTGAAAATTAAGCACCACTATCCCTTCCCTCTCCCCGAAAAATGTTAATCTAAATTTTTGTTATATGTGATTGTTATATGGGACTCATTCCCCCTGTAAGATTTTTGAAATTCTTTGTCTAGATAGTTCTCAAAGGTACAAGGTAACCAAGACGGGATATTTTATGGCCAGAAATCCCTATATGGGTGGTGAGAGGAAAATTCCTACATGTTTCTGTAGTAATATTGGGGTCTAACAAACCTTTGATGTAGCTAAAACATGGGGTTTTCATAATTTTTTTATTCGTTTCTGGGGGGGTAAAGGAGTATGATAGTTTTTTTAATGAGTTTTATCAACATTTTTATTATGTTATCTTCTTAAAGTCAGAGGATTTGTTTATCTTTTAAATGTCCTAATGGTATTTTTCTTCTTTTAGAAATTACAGAGAACAGGCGCCAAGAAGCAAAACCCCAGGTATGTATTAATGACTGTCTGACTTCCATATGCAGTTGAGCAATGCTTTGCCAAAGAGGGAAGATGAAAAATTCTGGTTGCTTAGTAGCCTGAATCAATTATGTACCCACAGAAATGTAAATAGAGCATCTTATAATTAATCAGAATAATTTTTAAATTTTAATTATTTTTTTTTACCCTCTATGTCCTGCCAGTAGGAAATATGTTAGACAAAAGTTATCAGGAAATATCGGGTCTATTTAATTTATCTTGAACTAATCGACATATTCTTTAAGTATATTGCTATGTGAGTTCCATCTTAGTCAACGCCATGCCATTAAACATTCAGTACTAAGTATGTTACTTTCAGGGTTAAGAGTGAAACCAGATTTTCAGATTAATTCGTAACAAATCAAATTTAATATATTTGGGTGGTCTGACTTCTGTACATAATCCCAAACTCTCACTGATTTAAAATAATAAAAATTTATTTCTCACATTACAGTCTACTATGAATCAGCACAGGGGCTGTGTTTCACATAGTCATTCAAGGATCAGGCTCCTTCCATCTTTGGCTCCTTTCTACTCCTGTTCCCAGGTATTCTCCATTTGACCAACAAAAGGGAATAGAGTACACGGAGAATTTTGTAAGAAGTTTTCATGGGCCAGGCCTGAAAGTGTTAGGGATCAGTTCTGCTCACATTTCATTAGCCAGAATTTAGTTACATGACCCCATCCTAGCCAAAAGGGAGCTAAGAAATGCAGTCTAACTATGCGGCTGGGTGGAAAAAGAAAGTGGAATTTCTTGAACACGTAACTGTCTGCTGCTGACTATCCTTTTGATCATCAGATGGTAATTTCACTTTTTTCTCTGGTAATTTCTCAACACATAGAGCACACTATGTGCTTCCTTCCTGAGGAAGCCAACCCAAAGTCCCATCCAGTCATTGTATCCAGTTCAAAGCCTAGAATCCCTGAGTGATGATGCAGTGCTTTCCATCAGATCTCATGATGTAACTGCTCAAAATTTGGTGACCTGTGCACTAAAAAGACACACTGCCTGCCCACAACTCAGACCAGATATTTAGTGGCAGAGCAGGAACAAGGTAACCACAATAAAAACTCTCAATCAGTTAAGGGAAACATGGGAGGTGTGCAACATGTCTACTACCTGAGCAAAGATTGTGAAGAATCTATGAGGAATTTTCTTATCCACTGTTCTCCATGGTCTCTGACTGTGTTCTTGGGAGGGTCTTTGTTCCATGGCCACAGCTGAAGTAGACAGTTAGTATGATCTTCTTGGGAGTTGCCCCAAGTGATTAGTAAAAATATATGATCGTGAAGATGGTTTCAAGTCTTAACAGTCAGGTTTTTTCCAGCCTAGGTTTGTGATTTCTTTCACAATAAAAATTCCCTCCAAAACTTACTGGATTTCTGACCTCTTTATTTCCAATCAGTCCATCAATGAGCTAGTCACCACACCAAAAATTCTTTCCTAGAGCTATTTTTCAAACTTGCCTTATTTATGTTGGTGAGTCATTCCCCGCCCCCGCCCTCCGCCACTGTCCCAGTCATTCAGTGTCTGTTGCATTCAGATTCTCAGGTTTGGTTGAGATGGCCATACCTTTGCTCTTATCTCTGCTCCAGGGCTAAATCTCTTTGGGCCTTTACTGCTTAAAATCTTTCTCAGTCTTATCTCTTACTGTTAGGAGTCCAAAGGCTTTTCTAAACCTTTAGGTCCCAAATATCTGAACCCTCTCTTCCCTTTTGATTCTGCTTGTGAGCTGGCCAGTTCTTTCCTGAACTTTTCTCTTTTTTTTTGTAGTACTTTGCCAAAGAGCCATCAGTACACTAATCTTTTTATTCTTTCCAGCCACTTACCCTTGTGCTGCAATTCCATAGGCATGTAGCCTACTTCCCAAGTTTTCACTGGCAACAATTTTACCTTTTCCTTAACATATACACAGGATGCTCACTTTTCAGCCTCAGGTATCCATTTCCTTACTACCTACCACTGAACTGCAAAGCCCGTGCCAAATTTTTATGATATTTTAATGGCTGTATTAAAATACTAGGTTTGGCAAATACGTGGCCTTATATTCACAAATACAGAATAACTATAAATTTAAGACACTCCCACATTTTCCCGATGAGGAAACCCAAGTAAAACATGTTTTTGTTTTTAGTTTATAAATTTATAATACTTAATTTATCCATTTGTTTGCTCATGCAAATATGCTTTACATAATTATGTAAAATATGTATCAGTTTAGAAATATTGCCTTATTCAAATTTCAGTTTACATGAAACAATTTCATTTAACATTTAAATTCATCACTCTTTATCACTAGAGGCATTCTTTGAGTATTACAGATTTCTAGAGCACATGTGATTTGTACAAGATATGGGACATTTTGAATCTGTATGCAGTGATGTTTTGGAAATGTTATCCCAACTGTACACTTGCTTGTATAACATTATGACATTTGCTTTTTAAGATCTTTAAAAGGCTTCTGACAATGATGGCTAACTTGCAATGGAGAAATTATACACCCCTAGGACTGATTAATAAATCTGTATTAAATTTTTTACCTCTCTTTTTCTTTCTGATTCTATAAATATGCATTGATTCAGTCTTTTCAGGCCAGCATGTCTCCTAGTACTTTGTTCAAAATAATATAATTGAAGTTTCTCATAATAAAAGAGGTTGTAAGGACTAGAATACAAGTTGCCACCCTCATATCTGGTGGATAACTTTATGGTTAAAAAAGAGCTTAGTCTTAAATTTGAGCAGATACGGCAGTTTACCTTGCAACCACAACTTTTTGTTCAATAACAGAAGGGAGTGGAATCAATTAACAGCCCTTACAACAGCTCACCCATCAACACCGTTGGATTCAATATTTTAGTTAAAACATGTGAATTTTCTGGCTGCATTGCTCCGCACACAGGTATCATATGATAATGAATCATATTCCTTTAAAAATACAAAATGCCCCTCCTTTTTAAATTTTTTTGCCTTGTATGTTGTCTGGACTATGTTTCTTAATGTCAGTGTAAATAAGACAGCACAGCATATACTAGGAGGCGTGCAACAGACATCTATTTACAACGATTAGAAAGCATGTGTCCCCAAATTGACTGCTCATATGTGTATTTCAACTTCAAACTTCCCTGTAGGACTTAGATTTTACACTGTGAGGTATTCCATTTAAGTAAAACTAAATTTCTTCCTTAAACACTGATTTGAGAAGATAAAATGTATTTGTTTTCTATGCTATTTATGTATAGACTTAGTTTTCATTAATTTTGCTTTCTGCTCCAGATTTTCAGCGAATTGAACCTCAGATCAATAATCAGTTTAATAAGAGTGCACAAAGAGGATCTGAAAATACAAAACAGAAATCACAGCTGCCTCTTCATCCTTCATGGGAAGCAAGCCGGAGGCGAAAAGAACAGCAATCCAAAATTGCTGTGTTTCAGGGGAAAAAAATTACCTTTGATGATTGATTAGTACTATTTTTTTGTGAACTTCTCTATCTAAAATTTGTTTTTCTTTTTTTAACCTTTCTTCTTTTTTTTTAACCAGCCCATTATTTAAATATGTATTTGAAGAAGTCTCTTTGAGTTTGGTTTTGTCTTTTTTTTTTTTTTTAAGTGTGTTCAAGTTATGTTTAAGCTTCCACAAATCAAGTGAATACTTAAATTAATTTTAAATATGTCTAGACTATTCCCTCTATAAAAGAATATTGAGATGTTGGCTGTCCCAGATTTTCTCATTTGTGCTAATCATGAAGCATATTTCACTAGTTTAGCTGTATGTTTCTTTACTTTGAAAATAAATGTTGAGGTATATTTAAAATAATAATGGAAAAATATGAGGAAATTGTAGCTATCTAAAATAGATCATTTTTGCTGAAAATTGTTCTTGTTAGCAAAACTAAGATGGTAACTTTTATTATGGGTATACAGATAATAAATTATATAAGTAAATATTAACTTGTTATAGTTTTAATTATTTGTAATTTTTTGGTTTTTAACTGTTTTAAAATAGGTTCCCAGGAAAATTTTGGATTTCTGAATTATGCTTCACTTAGTTGGACAACATTCATATTTAAATGTAGCAACACAACCAAAAATGTGTTTTATATTTTACTGCATATAAAATTTCTGTCAAATCAAGAATGTGTAATATCTTGACCATGTGTTCTTATTTTTTTTTCAGGCAGGGCTTTATTGGGGTCCCTGCTGCAGCAGGGGGCAGCGAGAACCAACAACAGGTTCCCTTGCTTGCTCTCTCCCATGTGTTCTTACAGAAACAGTTTTTGAGGAATCATAGATTGGAATTTATAAGAACAAATTCTGAAGGAGATGTGATTAAAGGAGCATTTGTACTGATAGCTGAGCAGAGGTTATGAGATAACTCACTGAAGAAGGGTCTGCTTTATACTTCATAGTACTGTTATTTAAAAGGAAAACAGGATTTTAAAAATCCCTTCAAATGTTTCACTTTTTGCTGCTCTGAGAAATTAAGGTTCTTGGTTAACTAAGTAACGCTAACTAAATTCTCTGTTTTCTATACATTGGTGCTGTTAATGACAGAAAAAACCTTCTGGTTAACAGGAATTCAGAAGCTCTGGAAAGTCATTTTTATCTTTTTCAAGAGCTTAAGAATTTAGATAACTAGAGCAATAGAATTCAAGAGATCATACAGAAAGAAAATTATTTCTGCTGTATTAAATGCAAAATTTGGTTTTTTCTCCTTTTTTAAATTTTTATTTTTACATAATTCCAATTATGTCAAATTGAAATTAATTTCAATTGAAATTTTAATTATGAAGAATTACTGCAGGAAAAGTTAAAAAATAATGTCTCTATCCCTACCCAGATTTAGCCGAACTGTGAGGTTGAGAGCACTGTCTGTCGGCTCAAGACGTCTAACCCCAACTTCAAGGAATTAGGGTTTGCCTACAAAGTTAGAGGAAAGAGCCCATACAAGACCACTCTCACTTCTGACACCAACTGCAGGTTCGGAGATTGCAGGGGAGGGTTCCCCAAATACACTCAGGTTCAAAAATTTGCTTGCAGAACTCACTGAAACCTATTATATTCCCAGTTATAGTTTATTACAGGGAAAGGGTACAGATTATAACCAGCCAAAGGAAGAGGATGCCTAGGGCAAAGTCTATGAGGGTTCTAAAAGCAAAGTTTCTGTTGTCCTCAGGTTGCATTACCATCGTGGCATCAATATGCACAGAGTATTGCCAATCAGAGACACTCACTTGAGCTTTAGTGTCCCGAATTTTTATTGTGGCTTTGATTTGAAGACATGATCAGTTGATTGCCCGCATGATTGTTGCAGATGGATTAAGAATACCGAAGTCCCCATCCTAAATTACATGGTAGGTCTTTTTTAGTGCAGCCAGCTCCTGCCCTAAACAAAGACACTCCTATCAGGTATGACATAGAGTGCATCCACGAAGCTGAAGGCAAAGGCACTTTCTCTCTTTGGGCAAGGCCAGGTTCTTTACTACACAATATCCTTCACCCAAATTTCCCAAATATTAACATTTTCCTGTATTTACTTTATCCTTGGCTGTCATCCTCCCTTCTCTCCTCTCCTTTTTTCCTTCCTTTTCCCCTTTCTCTTCTTCCTTTTTTTAATCTTTCTCCCTTTCTCTCGTCTCTTTTCTTCCCTTCTTCCCTCTCTCCCTCTCTACCTACTCTCTACCTCTCACCCTTTTATCATTTCCATCTTTTTCTCTCTCCCGTTTATATTCTCTCTTTAAAAACAAAGTCATTCTCTATTCTTTTGTATTACCACACTCCAGTTATCAAATATTCGGATTTTGACAATTTCCCAATGTCTTTTTACAGCAACAGAAAGTGCAGCATCATGCCTTACATACAGTTGTCACCTTACATTCACTTGTCATCTCTTCGGTTGAGAACAGTACCTCAGTCTGTCTTAGGATTTCATGACATTGACATTTTTCAAAAGTACAGATCTATTTTGCAGTGTCCCTTTATTTGGGTTTGTCTAATATTCCCATTATCAAATTCAGGTTCTGCACTTTTGGCAGGAATGTTAGAGAAGGAATGTTGTATTTGTCCTAGTGCATCATATCTGGAGTTAGGTGACAATGTTGATATGGCTGGCCCATTACTGGTAGTATTAACTTTACTTACTTGTTTCAAGTGGTATCTATAAGGTTTCTCCACTGCAAAGTTACTGTTTTTCTCTTTGTAATTAATAATTATCTTGTGAGGAGATACTTTGAGACTATGTTTAATTCTGTCCTGAAACTTTCATGCACTAGTTTTAACATTCATTCATAATTCTTACCTGAAACAACTATTGCTATAGTAATTGTAAATGATGATTTTTTAATTTCATCTTTTTACTATACTTTTTAGATGGCTTTTTAGAATAAGGAAGAGTCTTCCATTTTCTCCTGTTTATTGAGTTTTTAAATGTATTTCAGTATTATCTCATGGGGACCTCTTTTTTCTACTTTTCTATTTATTTTTTATTAATAAGGTATTTTTTATTACTTCATTTTATCTATTATTGGCTTAAGAGGTTTACTATAGTATACATCTTTAATTTTTCACAGCCTAACCTCAGGTAGTATTTATACCACTTTACGTATGGTCCAAGTACCTTTTACTACAGTACACTTCAGTTTTCCCCCCCAGCTTTTGTACTATTGTTTATATAGTTTTTGCTTCTACATTTAACCGTATAGTACATTGTTACTGATTTTGCTGTAATGTTCCACTTGTCTTTGTATCATGTCCATGTTTTTCTCTACTTCCTGGAACATACAGAACATTCATAGCTATTTTAATGATCTTGTCTGGAGCAGTTCCCAACTTGGGACAGTTTTTACCCACAAGGTATATTTGGCAATGTCTAGAGATATTTTCTGTGTCACAACTGGGGAGAAAGATGTTGCATCTAGTGGATATAGGCCAGAGATGCTGCTCAATATTCTACAATATATACAACAAAGAATTATCATGCCCAGAATTTCAGTAGTACTAAGGTTGTGAAATCTTGGTCTAGGACTCATTTGGCGCCACTCCTGAGGCATTACAGTTCTAAGAACTCTGCCTAATTCTTTGTTAGGAAATTTTTCTGTTGTGTCTGGTGAGAACACAAACTATACCTGGACCTGTATTAGCTCCTAGGATGTTTCCACTAACTCTTTTCTAGTGACTTTTTCCCCCCTGGCCTTGTTAGATTCTTTATATACATTGCACAGATCAGTATAATACAGTTGACTTGAGGGGACCGTTGTACAGATCTCCAGAGCACTTTTTCCTCTTCTGTGCATCTCCTTCCTCTCTATTTTTTTACCTCACAAATTCTAGTCACATTAACCTATGTAAACTTTGAACTGTCTCTTCAGAAAGGCCATTGGGCTATTTTGGGTTTCCTTCCCCCGGCACTGTAATTTGGAAACTCTTCAAACAGTGAGCTGGTGTACTTATAGCACTCAACTCATTTGAGTTCTTTCTCTCAGGTATTAATATCCTGTACTGCTTTTTGTCCGTTGTCTGAAACCTTTGTTTCATCCACTTTGTCCAGTTTTCTAGTCGTTTAATATAGAAGAACAAATCTAATCCCTGTTATTTCATAGTGGTGGGAAATAGAAGTTCTTTATTTTGATGGTCAAATTATCCTTAATTTGGTTGTGGAAGCCCCCCTCAAGCTGTCTCCTCTGTCCTTTTGTCATGTAAATCCTTTTCTGTAATAGTGAGGAAGGTGGTTTCTTATTTTCCACAATATATTTACTTATTTTCTCAACCCTAGAGTACACAGAAGTTAACTTCAGAATTGCTGACTGACACCTTTGCAAAATACAAGTCTACTAACCAAACTTTAATTTATGTTTAGAGTTCTTTTTTCTTTAGCCTGAGGGCATATGGTCTCAAAACTAAGTTTGCAAGTTACCTGGGATAATGTCAGCAAAAATGGCTGAGTAAGGACATCCAGAAATTCTTTTTCTCCATTAAAAACAATGAGAAAACTGTCCATATTGTCAGAATCAGTGTTTTCAGAACTGTGGACTAACCAAAAGCTTACAGCAATCCAGGGAATGTTATTTATTAAAAAATGGCTGAATCTTGATAGGAACAGTATCTTTGTGACACTCTAACTTGCCCTATTTTCATCCCCCACTCCCCAAATCCATGGTGTTTTGAAAATCAACAACCCACAGTCATGATGAAAACCTGCAGCCTGGCAGACACTGGAGGGGCCAGAACAGGGTTGGAGCTTATTCAAAGACACATTCCCCGAGAACTATCATTATTTGGCCAGTATGGTACTTCACTGGGAGAGCCCATGGCAATTCTGTTTTTATCTAACTTGAGGAAGAGCTTTCCCAGTGTGAAAAGCGTTTTTCCTGAGATCACTTTTTGAAATCAATTAGAAGCAATTGTTAACATCACAGCTGCCTGAGGCAGTTGGGGAAAACAAGAAGTTAATCAAATTAAAAGGAAATCTGGAAAACTCAATATCTTTAGGGAATTTGATAAGTTTTGACAAATTTCCTGGAATTAAGGAAAAGTCACATGAATGACAGGGCTATGTGCATGTTCAGGAAAGTGCTGAGAAGGCCCTAAACCCTCACTTCTGGTTGACTTTGGGGGCTCTGCATAAGCAGGAAGTGAAGGCTGATGTGGAATTGTCAACTTCCTGGCCAAGTGTTGAAGGTGTACCCCAACACACATACCGACTCTCAGCAAAATGAGAGAAATATCAATTGCAAGCATTAAGGAAATCTTTGTCCAGTTATTAGTGTACCACTAAGCTAATGAAGCAGAGACTTTAGTGGCCATATACAACAAAGAATACAGACTTCACAAAGATAGTTCAAAGAAGTCACTGGACAACAACAAAAAATAGCAACAACAACAAGCCCTGAGGAGAAGAGAATATCTGATTTTGGAGTTGCAACATTATATTATTTAAAATGTCTAGTTTTAAACAGAATGTTGTAAGACATACACAGAAATAAATTGTGGCTCATATATAGGGTGGGGAAGCAATCAATAGAAACTGTCCCAAACAGGTCCAAACTTTGGATATATTTGACAAAAACATTAAGCTATTTTAAATGTGTTCAAAGAACAAAAGGAGAAACCATATCTAAAAAACTAAGAGAAAGTTTGAGAACAATGTCTCATCAAATAGAGAATATCAGTAATGAGATAAAAATTATAAAGAAGTTTAGGAATTGAGAAGTACATTACTGTGAAACAAAACTTTCAACAGATGGGTTCAACAGTACGTTGGAGCAGACAGAAGAAAGATTGGGTAAATCTAACAATTGATCAATTGAGATTATCCAGTTAGAGGGAAAAAAAATAACGAAAATTTCAAAGACTTGTGGGGATACCATCAAATGTACCAACATAGGCATAATGGGAGTCTCATATGACCCCACATTTCCAATCATAGCTGTATACCTGCAAGAGAATTGAAAACTTGTTTAAAAAAAAAAAACCTGAATATGAATTTCATAGGAGCATTATTCGTAATAGGTAAAAAGAAGAAAGACCCCAAATACCCATCAACTGATGACTAGATAATTAAAAGTGGTTTGTACATGCAATGGAATATTATTCAGCCATAAAAAGGAATGAAGTATTGATACATATTGTGATATGGATGAACTTTGAAAACATCATGCTGGGCTTCCCTGGTGGCGCAGTGGTTGAGAATCTGCCTGCCAATGCAGGGGACATGGGTTCGAGCCCTGGTCTCGGAAGATCCCACATGCCGCGGAGCAACTAGGCCCGTGAGCCACAATTACTGAGCCTGCGCGTCTGGAGCCTGTGCTCTGCAACAAGAGAGGCCACGATAATGAGAGGCCCACGCACCGCAATAAAGAGTGGCCCCCACTTGCCACAACTAGAGAAAGCCCTCGCACAGAAACGAAGACCCAACACAGCCATAAATAAATAAATAAATAAATAAACCAACCCAAAAGTTAAAAAAAAAAGACAAAACATCATGCTTAGAAAGAAGCCAAACACAAAACAGGGTTCCATTTATATGAAATGTCTAGAATACGTAAATCCATTGAGATCAAAAGTAGATTAGTGATTGCTAAGGGCTGGGAGAAGGAGGAATAGTGAATGACCGCTAATGGGTGTGGCATTTCTTTTAGGATTGAATGTGTTCTGGAATTGGATTGTAGTTTGGTTGCACAACTTTGTGAATACAAATATCCACTGAATAGTGCACTTTATAAGGATGCACATTATTGTATGTGAATTGTATCTCAGTTTTTTTAAATAATAATAATAAAAAGTTACCTGGGTTAGTGGTTTTTTTTTCCCCCTCTCCTTCCTTCCATATAGTACTTCATTGGAAATGCATTTTAGTTCATATATTTATGATGGTATTTAATTTGAAGTATTCTTTTCTCCATCCTTGGTAATTTTATTTATTTTTTTCTTTATGTAAGTGAAATGTTAACATTGTTCCATATGTTAGAGCTGCACAAAACAGTATACTCAAGAGAAGTGCCAACTATGCCCTTCCAATTGTTTCTTTCCTTTCCACCCCAATCCCACCCACCCCATGTAGATAGTCAATCTCATTGGTCCTTGGTGTATTCTTCCTGAGTTTCTGTTTGCACAGATTAACAAACATGTATATATTCTTATTTCCCCTTCTTTCTTACATAAAAATTGACATTTCCTAGATACTTTTATGATCTTTGCTTTCTTCATTTAAAAATGTATTCTGGAAATCACTACAAATCTGTCAATAGAGATCTTCCTTGTTTAAAATAAAACAAATGAACGAATATAACAAAACAGAAATAGACACAGATACAGAGAACAAACTAGTTGTTACCAGAAGGGAGAGGCTTAGGGGGAGGGAATTAAGAGGTACAAACTACTAGGTATAAAAAAGTTATAAGGATGTAATATACAGCACAAGGAATATAGCCAATTTTATAACTTTATATGGAGTATAATCTATAAAAATAACAATTCACTATGTTGTACACCTGAAATTAATGTTGTAAGTCAACTATGCTTCAATTAAAAAAAAAAAAAAAATGTGTGAGAGGGACAGCACCCGCTATTGCTGGCTTCGAAGATAGAGAAAAAGGATCACAAGCCAAGCAATGCAGGTGGCCTCTAGAAGCCTTCAGTTTACATCCAGTAAGAAAATGGGTATCTCAGGCCTACCCCTTCAAGAAACTGAATTCTGCCAACAACCTGAACGACCCACGAAAAGGATCCTCCCCGAGAGCCTCTAGAGAGGAACACAGCACTGCTGACACCCCGATTTTAGCCCAGTGAGACCCATGTCAGAACTACATGGGTCTAAACTACAGAACTATTAGATAATAAATTTTTGTTGTTTAAGCCATTACAGAATATAAATAAATAAAAAATGACATTGCACCTATCTATCAATTTATTCACTCATCTATGTAGGAGCCTATAGATTATTTTTCATATTTTACAGCTACAAACAGTGTTTCAAACAAAATATGAACCAGCAGTATGTATTTTCATATTGTTGGAGGTATGCCTTTGGGGTAAGTTCCTAGAGGTAACACTGTTATGTCAGAAGGTAAATGTATATGTAGTTAAAAATTGCCAGATTTTTTTTCCATGAGGGTTGTAACAATTTGTATTTTCACCAGCAGCATATAAGACAGACTTGTTTCCAACACCTCTCCAGTAGAGTATGGTGTTTTACATTTTTAATTTTGCTAATTGGATAGGTGAGAAATGTCACTTCAGTGTAGTTTTCCTATACATTTCTCTGATTATGGGCATAGTTGAGTACTTTTTTAAATTTTGGGGGACAATTTTATATGAATTTTTGTGAATATTTTCTGTCTTGCCCATTTTCCCATTGGTGAGGAGTTGGTTTTTCTTTTTGTCCTTTTCCCCAAATTTTTAAGATTTATTTATGTTTTAGGGATATTAGCCCTTTATCTGTTATATGTATTGCAAATATTTTTTCCTGTTTTGTCAATTGTCTTTTTATTTGCTTATAAGCTATTTTTGTTTTGTCTGCCTTTTTCTAATTGATTTTTTTAATTTTTATTTTATATTGGAGTATAGTTGATTTACAATGTTGTGTTAGTTTCAGGTGTACAGCTAAGTGATTCAGCTATACATATACATATATCTCTTCTTTTTCAAATTCCTTTCCCATTTAGGTTATTACAGAATATCGAGTAGAGTTCCCTGTGCTAAACAGTAGGTCCTTGTTGGTTATCTATTTTATGTATAGAAGTTTGTATCTGCTAATCGCAAACTTTTAATTTATCCCTCTCTCACCCCTTTTCTCCTTTGGTAGCCATAAGTTTGTTTCCAAAGTCTGTGAGTTTGTTTCTGTTTTGTAAATAAATTCATTTGTATCATTTTTTTAGATTCCACATATAAGTGATATCATATGATATTTGTCTTTTTCTCTCCGATTTACTTCACTTAGTATGATAATCTCTAGGTCCATCCATTGTCAGTTGTCTTTTGATTTTATTTATGTCATTTACATTTCTATCATGTTGTTTGTCTGCCACTTATATGTAATCAGATGTACTGGTTTCTCTTTTTATTTCCTATTATTTCATTTTTGCATATAGATTTGGCATCATAGTTAGAAAATCTTACCCTACTATTTGTTTTCTACTTGGATACAAATATTGCTGTCCCTGCTTTCTTTGTGTTTCCATTTGTCTGGAATACCTTTGACTATCCTTTCATTTTTAGTCTTTCTGAATCATTCTGTTTCAGATGTGTCTCTTGAATAGAGCATTTTGTTGGGTCTTTAAGAGCCAGGTTGAAAATCTTTCCATATAATAAACCTTTTCACATTTGTTGATAAGATGATTATGATTGCTTTCAATTCTGTCAGATTATCTTATACTGTAATTATTATATTTATTTTGTTCCTCTTCATAATGTTTGCTGCGTTCTCTTTTTTAAAAAGAAATTCCTAAATTTGGCACTTAGGAAGGTTAGTATTTCTGGTGGTTATCTTTGTGCTTATACCTTTATTTAATGGCTTTAGTCCCTTATTCTTTTATTCACAATCTGTATTGTCCATTTTTAATGACATCCCTTAAGTATCGCTTGTTGCCTAAATCACAGCTAATGGGTTTATTCTACTTTCCTTCTTCCATCTGCATTCCCTTCCAATTTTTAATTGCATTAATATAATGTCATTGGAACATACAACACATAACATTGAACATTATTATATAACATATTATTCTGCCCTTATCCCCACCTTAGTTTTAGCCTTAGATTTGCAGTTAAGTATATTAAAGCTAAATTGCTGAAGTTTTCCCAGTTATGTTTTGTTTGGATGAAGTTCATTTTCTAGTACATTCCTCAAAAAAGGACTCATGGAAGGAATTATTTGAGCTCTTGATATTTAAATATTTTTTCTGCAGTTTTCATACTTTAAAAATTTTTCTGTGGTTTTCATTATTAAACATTATTACTGGATCTTGGTATTGTGGCTTTCTGAACAAAGATCCTGCCCCTCTTCCTTGTGGCAGCTAAACTTTCATTGCATCCGTGGTGAATCTTGTTTGGGAGAGTTTCTTGCTCCTTCCCAAGTTAGGAGATCTGGATGAAGGATGGCTTCTTGACCTTTCCCAGGGATACAGAGTTGTTTTTGTTTTTTGTTTTCCCTTTTACACTTCCAAGCCACAGTGAGTCTTTATACCTGTGTCCTGGCTAATTGATGACCTTACCGTGGCTTAAGGCTTTTTTCTTAGTAGGGAAGAAGGATCCTGGTGGGTATTTGTGTCCTTCCTGTAACAGTAACCTCTCCTCTTTCAGGTCTGCACCATCAAGGAAAGTTTTCTCTTATCTTTGCTCTGTCCCTCATCTTTCTCCTGAGTGCCCAGTGAAGGCCCATGGAACTCCCATACCCTTTTGAGTACTTGACAGCCCGAAATAATTCTACTATATTTTCCTCTAGTACTTGTATAGGTTTATGTTTACCTTTAGGCCTTAATCTTTCTGGAATTTACCCCAATTGGCAAACTGCTTAAACCAATTAGTTACAATGAATCTGCATTTCTCAGCCTCTCCTGAAGTTAGGTTGGTGTCATGTGACAAGAATTACTTATTGGAATATGGGTGAAAATTATGTAAACCACTTCCAGGTCTGGCCCATGAAATCCTCTTCTCTCCTCCACCCTTCTTTTGTCCCTCAGCTGGGTGTCAGTTCCCAGGGAGACAGTAGAGGACCCCGTTTTTAAGATGAAGAAAGAACCATCAATGTGGGAATGTCAATCACTGTGAAAACCATAGTTATCCACCTTTTCCTCCACTTAAGCCAACTGGACTTAAGTTATCATCAAACAAGCATCTATTGTGTAAAACCACTGAGAATTTGGGCTTTTTTCTTGTTTGTTTTTTGATAGTACAAGGTATTACTCTGATGCAGAAATTGTTGCTAGAAGAAGGATGCTACTGTAACAAAAATCCAAAACTCTTGGCATTGGTCCACCATACAGTCAAGATGGAAACTAATATCCAGGGCTATAAAACTGGAGATTTCTGCATGCAGTAACAAAACAATATTTTAAATGGTCATTTACAATTACTTGGAAGGTGGACCACATGCTTACTGACATCATAGTACGGAGAGAGGCTGGAGAATGGAATGTTGGTAGTGAATGTTGATTGTTACTACCTGCATTTATCAAAGTGATACAAAAAACAAGAAATGGGATGTAGCAAAAACTTGTTAGTTTGAAAGCAGAAAAAAAGAAAAAAAAGTAAAAGGATGAGAAAGCCATGGCTTCTAGCCCCAAATAATAAGAGATTATGGACAAATGCCCACTAAGACTTCTGGCTCCACACAGTTCTAAGTAACGGTGTGGCATTTCCTCCTAAACATGATGACTTTAAGCCATGTTGGCAAATGAGGGAAAAAATAAGGCAGGCTTGAGAATTATATTTAGGAAAGACCTTTGGGGGTGCTATCAGCATATGTGACTGAATAGATACCTTTCCCTCAAAAACAGTAATCTGCTTTTTTTGTAATACCAAAGAAATTACAAGACTGGATTTCAATAGCCTTCAAATGTTCTATCATTACTAGTATTTTGGGGCTCCCAAACTTGCTCAGGAAAGAAATGGGTTGCAAAAACTGTAAAGGCCCCCAGTGAGGGCAAGATCCCCATCATTTGTATCAAATGTAATAATGGACCAAAAAACCTCCAAAAAGGTAGATCCAGAGCTTTGAAGAACATTGAATAAGTAGTTTCTTCCAGATAGAAAAACTGAAATCAGGAAAATATCCCACTGCCAGATAAGAGGGACCTCAAAACACCTGCCAGAAGGATGTCATAACTACTATAGACCATCGCCTTCTGTGTGTCTCCCATGTTCCCTTTACCAGATGGCAGTTTTTATTACAACTGTCCTGTCCTTGCTTCACCACGGTAAATTGGACCTGCTGGCAGTAGAGAGATTTCTATAACATCTGTTGCTGGTGCAAGTGTCACTGGAACCTCAAGTGGCCGTATCCAGAACTGGTGGAAAGAACCATGCATTATTCAGAGATCCTGGGCATTGAGCTGGTTGCAATAACTGGATGGAATTTTGGCTTGTCTCACTTAGGGAAGGAGGGAATGTGCTCTATGTGGTAGGGCACCTGGTAACCAGAAGGACATACTATGTTAGAAATGGGCTATAAGGTGTTCACTTAATCTATTTCTTCTTTTACTTAGGTAACCAAATATGGCTAAAAGTGATTACATGATTTTCACATGCCCCACAGAACTTTCCAGGCAATCTCCACGTTTCTTTCTTTGTTTTCCAGCTAGATGTTGACATCTTGGGCAACCTTGCAAGATAGATTTTGAAGATGGTGAAATTTCTATCAGCCAGGGTTCCTGCATGGTGGCATGGAACAGATCCCCACAACCCTACCCAGCCACCTGTTGAACTTCACATGAGTAAGAAATAAGTATTTGGTTATGTCACTGAGATTTAGAGTGTTATCTGTTACTGCAGCTAATAAGTATATGATATGTTGTTGGGATCTAACTATTCTAGTTTTTCTGAAATGAATATGGTTTTAATGCTATTTTTGAGTAGTTGGGTCATCCCTTCTCTACTGATTTGAAATGTCACCATATAAGCACAGCATTGTTCCTAGGCTCTCTCTCTTTTCTGCTTATCTGTTTCTCTGATCAGATATTACATTTTAAATTATTATAGCTTTGTATTTTCCTTAGATACCCAGTAGCCCTGTTTACGCATAATTTTTTTTCTCAGAATTTTCTTGGCAAGTCTTTTGTCTTTTCTTTAGAAACAAATTTTAAAATCAGCTTCTAAGTTTTATTTTAAAAAATTGTCTTGGGATATTAATTCTGATTATTCTTAGAATTTTTTTGTAACCTGGGAGGTATTTGTGTTTCAAACATGTTCTTATTGTTGTTCTCTAGTTGTATAAAATGATGGGTCTGCTTCCATGCATGGGCCTAAAATATAGAACTGTAGAAGAAATGATATGAACAGGAGCAAGTTCAGTAGTCTAAGTATGACATCATCATGCAGAAATTAAGTAGCCTTAAGTTGAATACTGGAATGTTGTTTGTACTTTGAACATGTGTTTCTCCTCAAGGGAAAACTTGTTTTGAAAGAAAGTCATTCTCCATGCTGTCTTCAGGATATAATTGAAAGGATGTTTTTCAGTAAAGACAGCCAAAACTTAGAGGGTCAATGAATGGAGGAGGATTATTTGTGTTTATTTTTAAACTAAACATGGTATGAATATTCAGTGTTTAGCTTAGCTCTCTCTGTAATGGACGGGAGTTCGTAGTCTTCACATATACCAACAACAACCAGTTTAACTTAGGTCTAAAATAGGTGTGAACTAGTTCTGATTTTGTTTTTGTTTTTTTTTTGAATCATAGGTACCACCTGTGATAAAGGAGAGGTTTGCAAGCCCTATCAAATTTTTAAGGCCTGTAATGCTATAATTGCCTTATCAATGCTTAGAATTTTTTTACTTTAGTGAGTTCTATAATTACATTACTAATGCTTAGAATTTTCTTACTTTAGTGCTTGAATTTATATTCTCCGCTTTGATATCTGCAAGGCTCCCTCCCTCAGTTTTGCAGGTCTCCGTTCAATTGTCAGCTTATTAGGGAGAGCTTCTCTGATTTCCCTTAGAAACCAACTGATTATTCCTTCCTCTTTGCTTGGTTTTTCTTCTGTGACATTCATAGAAGTGCATGGTAGTGCTCAGTTAAATATTTGCTTTTAAAATACATATTCTATAAATATTTGAATAAATATTATTATTGAATAACTAATCATGGATATATACAAGTTTTTTCAGCATATCAATGACTCATATAGTTGAATACCTGAAGCTGCCAGTTAGGAGGCTATTAGAATAACCCAGGTAAGAGATAGAATGGCTTGGACTTGGATGGTAGCAGTGGAGATGAGAATGGGAGAGAAGGTAATGTTTGATTATAGAGGAGAAAGTATGAATTAATGCTGGAGAAAAAGTATGAAAATAATTGAAATAAGAAACAGTATGATTACTAGGCAGCATTAGAAGCTCATTTGAAGTTTACTGTAATTAATTTAAAATGAAAACAATTAGCACAGCCATTTGTATTTTCATTTTCTATGACCTATTTTTTGACCATATTTATTTGGGGTTCTTAGTCTTTTTGCTACTGGTTTGTAGGAGTTCTTCATATGTTAGTGAAATAAGCCCTGTGCCTACCATGATTTGCAAAGAATTTCCATTTTGTCATTTGTCTTTTGACTTTGATTTTTTTTTCCAAATAAGGTATTTGATTTTGTTCATGTTATAAATGATATCTAATTTTTAACCTCCTAACTGGTTATTGTTGGTATATATGAAGGCTAAAACTTTCTCAGCTACCTTACAAAACTCTCACTGTTTTTTTAATAGTTACTCCACTGTTTCTCCTCCATCTTCCCAGGTTCAGAATTATACCTTCTTCAGATAATGATCATTTTACTTGCTCCTAATTTTTGTAACTCTATTTCTCTTACCTAAGTAGAATGGCTAGTACCTCCAATACAACATAAAATAATAACACTGAAAGTGGACCTCTTTGTCTATTCCTGACATTAATGGAAATGCTTTTAGTGCTTTCACTTAAGCATGAAGTTGACTTTTAGATTTAGAAAGATATGTTTTATGAAGTTATGATCTATTCCTCTTATTAAAACATATTTTTTTTAAATCAAGAATGGATGTTGAGTTTTAACACATGCCTTTTAAGCATTTTTGAAAGTTACTATGTGATTTTTCTCTTTTGTTCTTTAAAGATTTAGTGGAATAATTCTAAAAAAACCATTTCTGCCTCGTGTATTTCTCTATTTTTTCTATATTAATTTATCTATTTAGATTTTCACCTGAACTCAATTTTATATTTTTCTTAAAAAGTAACCTTTTCAGGAATTACCTGGCGGTCCATTGGTTAGGACTCAGTGCTGTCACTGCAGGGCCCTGGCTTCCATCTCTGGCTGGGGAACTAAGATCTGCAAGCCACACAGTGTGGCACCCACAAAAAAAAAAAAGTAACCATTTCATCCATGATATATATTTTATTTGCAGAGCTAAACAATGTAATCTCTTGATTTTTAAAATTACCTCTACAAATTTGGGTGAGTTCAGTCTTTTATTTTGTGTATTTATGTTTTATACTTTTTTCTAGATTAGTTAATGGTTTACCTAAGTAAGGTATTCAGTTTTTTCTTTGTGTGGTCTTTTAGCCGTATACCAAAGATTCTGATACATTGTGATTTCTAGGCTACTTGTTTTCTCTTTTCCTACCTTTTTCCAATTGCATTTCAGATGTTTTTCCTATTTTCCTTCTCTGCTATTTTGGAATTTCTTTTGGTAATTACCCTTTAAAATTTAAAGTGAATATTTTTAAAAATTAAAATTAACCTCAGTAACTCTACCAGCCTACTAAACAATACATAAACTTCCTAACTCTTTGATCACTTTTTTATCTTGCATGCATTTGTGTCAAAAATTTCAGTTCTGCCTTTTAACTTTATCTCCAAATTAGACATTATCATTATTGTTTTATACAGTTAATGTTTATATAGATTTACTCACATGTTTACCAATTTCTTTGTTGACCAATTTTTTTTTTTTTGTCTTTGACCTTCTTTCTGGTATCATTTTCCTGCTTTCCTAGGTACACATTTTTCAACATTGTATAGTGAAGATCGGTTAGTGGTAAGCCCTCTTAGTTTTTGTCTATTAGAATAATGTCTTTATTTCAGTCTCATTCTCAACTGACATTCTAGCAGGGTAACTAATCTTGGTTAATAATTATTTTCTTCATTAGTATGAAAATATCTCATTGTTTTCTGACTTTGTTTCTATTGAGAAGTCAGCTGTCAGTTACATTGTCATTCTTTCTAGGCAACTTTCGTGTGTGTCAATGATTCTTGTATAATATGAAATATTTGAATTTTTTTAATAGAGGCTATCTTTATCATTGTAATCGTATATATACACAGACATACTTAATACTCTATTGCTTTAGAACATGGGTCATCAAACACTTTCTGTAACAAGTGAGAGAGTAAATATTCTAGGCCTTGCAGCCCATAAAGTCTCTGGTGGCCACTTGACTCTGGTGTTGTAGCACAAAAGCAGCCATAGATAATATGTGAACAAATGGGTGTGGCTGTATTTCACTAACCTGTATCTACAAAAACAGGTGGTGTATTTGATTTAGCCAATTGTCCATATTTGTTGACTTGCTTTAGACAGTATATTCTGAATAATGATTAAATTAAATTGTTCTTCTTCCTTTGAGCATTCTTTCCTCCATTACTGACTATTAGTCAGTGATATTATCTTTCTTAGGGTTTATCTTTATACTAATAAATCTAAGAATAGGCAGATGGATATATTTATCTGATTTCAATTACATATTTTGACCCAGCTATAAAAATATGAAAAACTAGCAAATTTTTCTTTGCCTTTTCTTCCCTTCTCACTGTTTGTTATTTATACCATTTCTACCTTATGAAGGTTTATAGAATTTACATTCTGTTCTATCACCCTAATCTTTGTTGGTCACTTGACTTGTTGAAGGTCACACAGCCAGTAAGTGGTGAAGCTAAGATGTGAACTGAATAGCCTGTGTTGTTAACAACTACATCATGCTGCCATATTTTTTGGAAGATTGGATAATCTTGGTAATAAAATTAACAAAGATTATATTATGGGGAGTGGGAGGAGCTGAATCATTTATAAATGTGAATGGGAAAATGTCAAATAATACTACAAACCAACTTCTCTATATTTTTTAGTGTTGTTCAGTATTACCATGGTTAATTAAATGATAGGAACTGAATTTGACTAAATGCATCATTCCAGTAAGACCAATAAAAAATCTTTTTTCATCCCATTAAAACCCCAAGAGATTCATTAATCTGTCCATTTCTAAACAAAGCACTTAAAAAATCTAGAAATAGAAGTTTAATTTCTTAATGTGAAAATGGGTATCTTAGACTAATAGCCAATATTACATTTAATGGAGAAATATTGGAAGTTAGAAACGTAACAAGGATGGCTGTCATTATACTATTATTACATTTTCACTTCACATTGTTTTAGAAAGTTGAAGCCAGTGTAGTTAGAAATAAAAGAAATACAATAGGTATAGCTAACAGGAAAGGAAGAAATAAAATTAACATTGATTCTGCCTCTGCCTCATTTATAGTGGAATTTCCCATTCATTTTATTCCAATTTTATTGCGGTTACAGTAAGGGTGTTTTTTGTTTGTTTTTTCTCCTCATCTTCATGTAAGGTATCCAAGTTCCCTCACCCCTTTCTCCAGGAGGACCCACAAGTATTCAGGACTGTTGAATGACAGGTTACCTGTAGGTAAAAAAATCAGAGAAACTTTCATTCTGCTCCCCGAAACTCTGAAAGTTCTAATCCTTCCTCTTTCTAACCATCTTCCTCATCAGGTTGAATTCCCACTCTACCTTTCTTTTTCTTTTTCCAGTTCCAGTTTTATTTGTTCTTTTGAAGCCAGAGAAAACAGTCCTACAAGTACGCCTATAAGAACGATCTGGAGATTGGTTCAAGATGGAGTAGAAGGACATGCGCTCGCTCCCTCTTGCGAGAACACTGGAATCAGAACTAACTGCTGAACAATCATTGACAGGAAGACACTGGAACTCACCAAAAAAGATACCCCACATCCAAAGACAAAGGAAAAGCCACGATGAGCTGGTAGGTGGGGTGCAATCACAATAAAATTAAATCCCATAATCACTGGGTGGGTGACTCACAAACAGGAGAACAGTTATACCACAGAAGTCCACCAACTGGAGTGAAGGTTCTGAGCCCCACCTCAGGCTTCCCAACCTGGGAGTCCAGCAACAGGAGGAGGAATTCCCAGAGAATCAGACTTTGAAGGCTAGTGGGAATTGACTGCAGGACTTTGACAGGACTGGGGGAAACAGAGACTCCACTCTTGAAGGGCACACACAAAGTAGTGTGCGCGTCAGGACCCAGGGGGAAGGAGCAGTGACCCCATAGGAGACTGAACCAGACCTACCTGCTAGTGTTGGAGGGTCTCCTGCAGAGACGGGGGGTGTCTTTGGCTCACTGCGGGGACAAAGACACTGGCAGCAGAAGTTCTGGGAAGTACTCCTTGGTGTGAGCCCTCCCAAAGACCACCATTAGCCCCACCAAAGAGCCGGGTAGTCTCCATTGCTGGGTCGCCTCAGGCCACACAACCAACAAGGAGGGAACTCAGCCCCAACCATCAGCAGATAAGTGGATTAAAGTCTGACTGAACTCTGCCCACCAGAGCAACACCCAGCTCTACCCACCACCAGTCCCTCCCATCAGGAAGCTCACACAAGCCTCTTAGATAGCCTCATCCACCAGAGGGCAGACAGCAGAAGAAAGAAGAATGACAATCCTGCAGCGTATGGAACAAAAACCACATTCACAGAAAGATAGACAAAATAAAAAGGCAGAGAACTATGTACCAGATGAAGGAACAATATAAAACCCCAGAAAAACAACTAAATGAAGTGGAAATAGGCAACCTCTAGAAAAAGAATTCAGAATAATAGTGAAGATGATCCAGGACCTCGGAAAAAGAATGGAGCCAAAGATTGAGATGATGCAAGAAATGTTTAACAAAGATCTAGAAGAATTAAAGAACAAACGCCTAGAAATAAAGAACAAACAAACAGAGATGAGCAATACAATAACTGAAATGAAAAATACACTAGAAGGAATCAATAGCAGAATATATGAGGCAGAAGAATGGATGAGTGACCTGGAAGACAGAATGGTGGAATTCACTGCTGCGGAACAGAATAAAGAAAAAAGAATAAAAAGAAACGAAGACAGCCTAAGAGATCTCTGAGACAACATTAAACGCACCAACATTCGCATTATAGGGGTCCCAGAAGGAGAAGAGAGAAAGAAAAGATGTGAGAAAATATTTGAAGAGATTATAGTCAAAAACTTCCCTAACATGGGAAAGGAAATAGCCACCCAAGTCCAGGAAGTTCAGATAGTCCCAGGCAGGACAAACCCAAGGAGAAACATGCCAAGACACATAGTAATCAAATTGACAAAAATTAAAGACACAGAAAAATTATTAAAAGCAACAAAGGAAAAATGACAAATAACATACAACGGAATTCCCATAAGGTTAACAGCTGATTTCTCAGCAGAAACTCTGCAAGCCAGAAGGGAGTGGCACGATATATTTAAAGTGATGAAAGGGAAGAACCTACAGCCAAGATTACTCTACCCAGCAAGGATCTCATTCAGATTCGACGGAGAAATCAAAAGCTTTACAGAGAAGCAAAAGCTAAGAGAATTCAGCACCACCAAATCAGCTCCACAACAAATGCTAAACGAACTTCTCTAAGTGGGAAACACAAGAGAAGAAAAGGACCTACAAAAAGAAACCCAAAACAATTAAGAAAATGGTAATACGAACATACATATTGATAATTACCTTAAATGTGAATGGATTAAATGCTCCAACCAAAAGACACAGGCTTGCTGAATGGATACAAAAACAATATCCACATATATGCTGTCTACAAGAGAACCACTTCAGACCTAGGGACACATACAGACTGAAAATGAGGGGATGGAAAAAGATATTCCATGCAAATGGAAATCAAAAGAAAGCTGGAGTAGCAATACTCATATCAGATAAAATAGACTTTAAAATAAAGAATGCTATAAGAGACAAAGAAGGACACTACATAATGATCAAGGGATCAATTCAAGAAGAAGATATAACAATTATAAACATACATGCACCCAACATAGGAGCACCTCAATACATAAGGCAACTGCTAACAGCTAGAAAAGAGGAAATCAACAGTACCACAGTAACAGTGGGGGACTTTAACACCTCACTTACACCAATGGATAGATCATCCAGATAGAAAATTAATAAGGAAACACAAGTTTTAAATGACACAATAGACCATATAGATTTAATTGATATTTATGGGACATTCCATCTGCAAACAGCAGATTACACTTTCTTCTCAAGTGCACACAGAACATTCTGCAAGATAGATCACATCTTGGGTCACAAATCAAGCCCCAGTAAATTTAAGAAAATTGAAATTGTATCAAGCATCTTTTCTGACCACAATGCTGTGAGATTAGAAATCAATTGCAGGGAAAAAAATAGTAAAAAACACAAACACATGGAGGCTAAATAATATGCTACCAAGAGCATATTAAAATATGCTACCAAAATAACCAAGAGATCACTGAAGAAATCAAAGAGGAAATCAAAAAATACATAGAGGCAAATAACAAAGAAAACACAGCAAACCAAAACCTATGGGATGTAGCAAAAGCAGTTCTAAGAGGGAAGTTTATAGCAGTACAGTCCTACCTCAAGAAACAAAAATCTCAAGTAAACAATCTAACCTTACAGCTAAAGGAACTAGAGAAAGAAGAACAAAGAAAACCCAAAGTTAGTAGCAGGAAAGAAATCATACAGATCAGAGCAGAAATAAATGAAATACAAACAAAGAAAATAATAGTAAAGATCGATAAAACTAAAAGCTGGTTCTTTAAGAAGGTAAACAAAATGGGTAAACCTTAAGCCAGATTCATCAAGAAAAAGAGGGAGAGGACTCAAATCAATAAAATTAGAAATGAAAACAGAGAAGTTACAATGGAAACTGCAGAAATACAAAGCATACTAAGAGACTACTACGAGCAACTCTATGCCAATAAAATGGACAACCTGGAAGAAATGGACAAATTCTTAGACAGGTATAACCTTCCAAGACTGAACCAGGAAGAAATAGAAAATATGAACAGACCACTCACAGGCACTGAAATTGAAACTGTGGTTAAAAATCTTCCAACAAACAAAAGTCCAGGACCAGATGGTTTCACAGGTGAATTCTATCAAACATTTAGAGAAGAGCTAACACCTATCCTTCTCAAACTCTTCCAAAAAATTGCAGAGGAAGGAACACTCCCAAACTCATTCTATGAGGCCACCATCACCCTGATACCAAAACCAGACAGAGATGCTACTAAAAAAGAAAATTACAGACCAATATCACTGATGAATATAGATGCAAAAATCCTCAACAAAATACTAGCAAACAGAATCCAATGAAACATTAAAAGGATCATACACTATAATAAAGTGGGATTTATCCCAGTGATGTAAGAATTCTTCAGTATATGTAAATCAATCAATGTGGTACATCATATTAGCAAATTGAAGAATAAAAACCATATGATCATCTCAATAGATGCAGAAAAAGCTTTTGACAAAATTCAACATCCATTTATGATAAAAACTCTCCAGAAAGTGGGTATAGAGGGAATCTACCTCAATATAATAAAGGCCATATATGGCAAACCCACAGCAAACATAATTCTCAATGGTGGAAAACTGAAAGCATTTAAGATCAGGAACAAGACAAGGATGTCCACTCTCACCACTATTATTCAACATAGCTTTGGAAGTCCTAGCCATGGCAATCAGAGAAGAAAAAGAAATAAAAGGAATACAAACTGGAAAAGAAGAAGTAAAACTGTCACTGTTTGCAGATGACATGATAATATACGTAGAGAATCCTAAATATGCTACCAGAAGACTACTAGAGCTAATCAATGAATTTGGTAAAGTTGCAGGATACAAAATTAATGCACAGAAATCTCTTGCATTCCTATACACTAACAACAACAGATCAGAAAGAGAAATTAAGGAAACAGTCCCATTCACCACTGCAACAAAAAGAATAAAATACCTAGGAATAAACCTACCTAAGGAGGTAAAATACCTGTACTCAGAAAACTATAAGACACTGATGAAAGAAATCAAAGATGACACAAACAGATGGAGAGATATACTATGTTTTTGGCTTGGAAGAATCAATATTGTGAAAATGACTATACTACCCAAAGCAATCTACAGATTCAATGCAATCCCTATCAAATTACCAATGGCATTTTTTACAGAACTAGAACAAAAAATCTTAAAATTTGTATGGAGACACAAAAGACCCCAAATAGCCAAAGCAATCTTGAGGGAAAAAAATGGAGCTGGAAGAATCAGACTCCCTGACTTTAGACTATACTACAAAGCTACAGTAAACAAGACAATATGGTACTGGCACAGAAACAGAAATATAGATCAATGGAACAGGATAGAAAACCCAGAGATAAACTCATGCACCTATGGTCAACTAATCTATGACAAAGCAGACAAGGATATACAATCCAGAAGACAGTCTCTTCAATAAGCAATGCTGGGAAAACTGGACAGCTATATGTAAAAGAATGAAATTAGAACACTCCCTAACACCATACACAAAAATAAACTCAAAATGGATTAAAGACCTAAATGTAATCCCAGACACTGTTAAACTCTTAGAGGGAAACATAGGAAGAACACTCTTTGATGTAAATCACAGCAAGATCTTTTTTGACCCACCTCCTACAGTAATAGAAATAAAAACAAAAATAAACAAATGGGACCTAATGAAATTTAAAAGCATTTGCACAGCAAAGGAAACTATAAAGACGAAAAGACAACTCTCAGAATGGGAGAAAATATTTGTAAACGAATCAACAGACAAAGGATTAATCTCCAAATTATATAAACAGCTCATGCAGCTCAATATTAAAAAAGCAAACAACCTAATCAAAAAATGGGCAGAATATCTAAATAGACATTTCTCCAAGGAAGACATACAGATGGCCAAGAGGCACATGAAGAGCTGCTCAATGAGCAGCTAATTATTAGAGAAATGCAAATCAAAACTACAATGAGGTATCACCTCACACCAGTTAGAATGGGCATCATTAGAAAATCTACAAACAACAAATGCTGGAGAGGGTGTGTAGAAAAGGGAACCCTCTTGCACTGTTGGTGGGAATGTAAATTGATACAGCCACTATGGAGAACAGTATGGAGGTTCCTTAAAAAACTAAAAATAGAATTACCATATGACCTAGCAATCCCACTACTGGGCATATACCCAGAGAAAACCTTAATTCAAAAAGACACTTGCACCCCACTGTTCATTGCAGCACTATTTACAATAGCCAGGTCATGGAAGCAGCCTAAATGCCCATCAACAAACGAATGGATAAAGAAGAAGTGATACATATATGCAATGGAATATTACTCAGCCGTTAAAATGAATGAAATTGGGTCATTTGTAGAGACATGGATGGACCTAGAGACTGTCATGCAGAGTGAAGTAAGTCAGAAAGAGAAAAACAAATATCATATATTAGCACATATATGTGGAATCTAGAAAAATGGTACTGATGAACTGGTTTGCAAGGCAGAAATAGAGACACAGATGTAGAGAACAAACGTATAGGCACCATGGGGGGAAAACAGGGGGAGGTGGGTGGTGTGATGAACTGGGAGATTGGGATTGACATATATACACTAATATGTATAAAATAGATAATCAGAACCTGCTGTATAAAAAAATAAATAAAATTCAGAAAAAGAAAAACCTTTGAGTGACTGATTGTTTGCTGATTTTCAGAAGTGTTTTGTGTGTGTTTTATGGGGGAAAGAGAAGGAACTCTTACATAAATCTCTGTAATTCATTAAAAAAAATAAAAAAAGAAAAGAAAAGAACTCATCTGGCACTTCAGGGGTAAGTTTTTTTTGAATCTTTGTTCCTGAGTGAATATGAACTGGGAGTAGAGAAATGACAAATTGAGGATAAGTGAGAAAGAAAAGAGTAAGAAATACCCTGAAAACAACAAAATAAATACTAAGACCTAGCCCTGCTATATTTTCAAATAGGAGTCTATACATAGTATATAGGGTTCTTTGGCAAGCACTCAGTAAATAATAGCTATTAGTTCTTGAGAAACTCATCTGGCTGCCAGTTAATCCTTTATAACCATTATCAGTCTTTTAGTCACTTTGCTGATAATTAAAATTTTAGGGAGAAAGTCTCCTTTAATTCATCGAGCTTGGGACCTGGAGCTGTGTCCTGCTTGGTGTAGGATACCGTCATTAACAATGCAGTGTGGGAGAAGTATTCCCCCAAAAGGAAATCAGGGTGCCAATTTCTTTTAAATAGTAGGAAGACATGGTGTTAGCCAAGAAAGAGTAGCTGTCCACTACAAGTCTAGTAAGAGAGCATGAATATATGTGAATCTATAAAAAAAAACAAACACCTTAATAGAGAAGTGAAGTCCCTGTGTGTACCCCAGGAAGTACTTAACTCCTGGAGAGACAAGAGGCGTAAGGAGAATAGTCAGTTGTCTAGTTTGGCCAGAGAAGACAATGCACAAAAGTAGTAGATATGAAACCAATAAAGTGGAGAATTAGGGTGAGATAAAGGTAGGCCTTGAATGTCATTTAAAGGTCTTGAAATTTAGTTTACAGGAAATTGAGAAACCAAATTTAAAATTGAAAAATTTGAGGAAGGAGAAAGCTATGTACTTGTGTAGAGATTTGAAGCAAGTAATATAACCTCCTTGCCAAGTGTCCTTAGCTTTTTTGTATTTCCAGTAACTATCCTCTTTGAAAATGTTCTAGGTCAAAGTTTTCCCATGATATTTCAAGTCAACAGATCACTTGTGTAAGGTTAAAATTACCTTTGACATTAAGGGGAGAAAAATATACACGCACATGAGAAAAACAGCTCCAAAAACAACATTTTGGCCTTTCTTGTGAAAGAGCACAGCACCTTGAATGTCTTTTATAAGGTTCCAAAACTATCTCAAATTACTAAAAGAAAAAGAAAAAAAAGATCAGTTATCAAGTTTCATGTTAAATGTTATTTAATTTAATAAAGTGCATTAATGAAAGAAACAAACAGTTCAATTCAAATGAAAAAGCAGGGCTTCCTTGGTGGCGCAGTGGTTGAGAATCTGCCTGCCAATGCAGGGTACATGGGTTCGAGCCCTGGTCTGGGAAGATGCCGCATGCCGTGGAGCGACTGGGCCCGTGAGCCACAATTGCTGAGCCTGCGCATCTGGAGCCTGTGCTCCGCAACAGGAGAGGCTGCGATAGTGAGAGGCCCGCGCACCACAATGAAGAGTGGCCCCCACTTGCCGCAGCTAGAGAGAGGCCTCGCACAGGGGCGAAGACCCAACACAGCCGTGGATAAATTAATTAATTAATTTAAAAAAAAAAAAGCATATATACCATTATGGAATACTCACTGTTCTTTTTTTAAGAAAATCACTTATTTTGACCTAAATGAGAAGGAAATCCAAAAAAGAGGGGATATATGTGTGTGTGTATATATATATATATATATATATATATATATATATATATATATATATATATATATACATACATACATATATATATATATATATATAGCTCATTCACTTTGCTGTACAGTATAAACTAACACAATATTGTAAAGCAACTGTACTCCAATAAAATTTTTTTAAAGAGAAGGAATAAGTAAAAAAAAAAGTTAAAAAAAAATTTTTAAATCACCTATTTTGAAAATTTGATAATGGATCTAGCAGTGATCAATAATGGCTGCTAAAATGAGTAGGTGAAAATCTGATGGGAACTTCTATATTGGATGGATCAGACTGACAACACTGAACCCACTAGTCATTCTTAACATCACCAAAAGATAGATGGTAGAGACATCCTGGGCTTCCTCATATGATGCAGTTATGAAGGACACACCACCATGTATCATGTCTTTTTGCTCCCCCAATTCAAACCTAACCTACATCTGGTCAAGCCTCTAGATTTGACTTTTCATAGGAAATACAAGGAACAGAAGAATGTATTAAGTGACACCACCAGGATACAGTCTGCAAAATCTAGAATGTGGAAAATTCTATGAGACAGTAGGTATTCTATAAAAATACCTATTTTTTCACACACATTAAGAGCAAGATAAAGAATGATAAAAGGGAAATATATATATTTTAAAGAGACTTAAAACACATAATAACCAAGCCAATGTGTGGTTCTTGTTTGCTCCTGAATCAAACAAATAAAAGAAAAGTAAAAAAATTATGAGATGGTGAAATTTGAATGCTAACTAGATATCTGATGATATTAAGGAACTGTTACCTTAGTAATTACTGCAGGGAAATGAAAATTATTTATTGATGACAACTAACTTAAAGGATTTCAGTGGAACCAGGATGGGAGTATTGATTTTGAGTGAAGATCTAAAATACTCTGATAGGGCAAAGTCTAACTCTTAGATTTTTTTCTAAGTACATTCAAGTAAGACCAATGTTTGAGGTTAAAGCACTGTTATTGGCCTCTTGTTGATCATTAAGAGAGGACACCCTGTTGCTAAATTGTGAAATCCTGTACATGATGAGAGAGAAGAGGAGAATGTCATTTTTTTCCATGTCTCTAATACTCAAAAGTATTCCTTTTAGAAAATTGGGGAGAAGGGGGCAGGAAATAAGGTTATGTGTGCCTAGCTCCTGATAAACCTTCTCAAACTCTGAAAGAGTAACAGAATAACTCCCTGCGGATGAAAAGGCAACTCTGGTCAGCCTAGGCCTTGGAGAATATCTTGACTTTGTAGGTCACTTTCCAGAGAGCTAGTTGCCTAAATTAGTGAAGAGGTTGCACCATGTATGTTTTCCATCCCATTCCTCTGACCTCATCCTCATCTGCAAAGCAAATTTAACCCAGTTGCTGATGCTCTTGGACTCAGGTTCAGAAATATCTGGGATGAGTTGTCATACCTGTGCACCACTCCTGCCTCACCCCAGCATCAACCCCATGTAAATTTTTCTACACTGTGGATTAAAAAGAACGGTGAAAACACTAAGATAATATTGGGAGAGGGATGGGTATAGCTGACTACTTATTACTGTCACCCAAGCCTCTCATTACAGCTGCAGTTCTTCCAGAACACTAATATTTTGCTGTGCTTTTCTCTGAGGTTTTCATTCCCCACTTTCCCTGCCATTGAATTATACCTACTCTACAGGGACTGTAAATGTGTTAGAAGCATAATGCAACTAACAGAAATAAAGAAGGAAATGTTCCCTCTCTAAGATATCCCTTCCAGATGGAGTCTCTCACTGATGGTCAAAGACAAACAACAGGGAAGAGGGATAGTAGACGGGTCAGTGAGAATGGGTAGCATTTGGAGGAGCAAAATCTTAAAACAATGGCTCTTTTTCTTATTTGTTTTCCTCTTTGGATGGATTTTTTTTTTCTTTCTTTTCTTTTTTTTTTTTTGCAACTTCAAGGTGACTGGTTGAATAAAAAGGAACTAGGATCTTCTCGCACTTGTAAAGATGAGCTTCCCTCCTGAAATGCCCTACTAAAGACTTCGTGAAATGGAAGGCAGGGTGAGAGTGATCATGCTGTTCAGACTTGCCAATAGGGGAGGTGAATAATCTTGAAAGGGAGAGCAAGATGGCATTACTTCTTTCTGGGTGAATAGTCAGCCCTTAGATACAGAGAATATTGGGTTCTCTTAACAGAAATTAGGTGGGTGAGTATTTTGGAAGGAAACGTTATGAGTTGAATTTTATAGATACTGATTTTATTAGTCTTTTTGCTGGACATAAATTGAGTGATTTGCTGGCTCCCAGTAATCTTTTCATTGACAATACCCATCATAACTCACCCCCTTCCTCTGGAGTTATCATTGTCCATGCCCCACCTTCCCCTTATACCCACACATGAAGCCAAAAATGCAGTCACGTGCTTTGGATGGGAGCAGCCATCCTCTTACTTGACTCTGTCTCCTTGACTTTGGTGACTTAATAGGGTAAAGAACTTGACTCAATTGGACCTGTCATAGTATCCACAATGACTGGAACTGACATTGGCACATGACCCGGACTGAGCCTATGAAATGCCTTCCCTTAGAATTTTCACACTTGAGTAACAGGCTAATGCCATTTTCTTTCTGATCAACAAGCTATGTTGGTGTGTACCCAGATCTGCAGGCAATAAGGTTTCCATCCTTATTGAGAAACTAAACTAAGAGAATGAAGTTGACACACAAACAGAGAAAAGGTAGCAATAATGTGGTCTTGATAGTATTTGATTTCCTGGTTCCATCTCTGCTCCTGAGGCAAACCCTAACTTGCCCCTCTTCTGTTTGGTTACATAAGCCTAAAAATTCCTCTTTGGAGTAATCAAGTTTAAAATATATTCCTGTTACCAGAAACCAAAGAGCCCTAAAACAAAAGTGAAGTGATCACAACTATCAGATTGTTTATATATCCATGAATCTTAGCCCCAGCATCAACCCAACTATAGATTGTTATAAAAGTTTTTTTCCTAAAACCATCTCACTGAAAAACTCGTAATAATTGAAAATGGTTGATTCTAATGGTTTGCTATATGACAATGGTATAATTCACTAGTTTGCAAAAGACTGGTTGGCAATATTGGCTCCAAATTTTTCAAGCTCCAAATGTATGCATTAGTTCAGTAAAGATACATGAATAAACATCCAGCATTATTGATTCATTTTTAAGAGGAGTTATCTCTTAATAGTTTCTATCATTGCATTTGTCCTTAGTCCCTGTTATATACAGTTGTGTTATGAACTCTGGCTTGACTTGGTATTTAAAGGAATTAGGAACTGGAAATATTGTATTTCTAACATTGGCAAAGACATGTTCTTGGTCATTGTATTGATGGTTCACCTTGTGGTTTGTGGCTATTTTTTCTCTCTCCAAAGTGGTGCCTCTTATCAACAGTTTAAACAGCAAATTATTGGGAGCAAATTGTAAATACATGCATATATCCTTCCAAGTCATTCATTACCAGTTTTGTTTTTCCCTGCCCACTGTGAGTACTAAGATTTAATTGAAATTTACTTAAGCTATGCTATTATGTATAACATAATAATTTCAATTATACAAAATGAATGAACCATGAAGAAAATGACTGGTTCATCCTGAATGTTATAAACAACTAATATGTAGGAGAGGAGAGATTTTAATTAGGGGTATATAAAGCTTTCAAGTTACTTAACAAATAAGAAAGATCTCTGTTTCCTTCTGAAAGAGAACATGATTTAGAATCTGAAATAATCGTTTCCTTTGAAAGGACCCTATTTAACCATGCAGTTTTTTGGAAGCAAGGCAGGCAGTAAATTGGTGGGTTTCAGGTATTCCTGTGTCCTACAGCACAAATGCTACCACTATCATACTTTAAGTAATTTGTAAATGATCTTATTTTTATGAATTGATAATTACTTAATATGTCATATTCCAGAGTTTTCCAAGAAGACAAAAAAGCTTAACAGGATAAAAAGTGCTATTTAAAATTTTTAAAAAAAGACTTTTGTGGCAAAATAAATTTGAGAAACACTGGCTAACAAACTGGTTTCTTTCCTGCAGGACTTCTCAGAATCTTTAACATGGTAATATGTATTGTGAATCGCCACCATAAAGATAACATTTCCCATAGTTATTTTACTGTGGGGTTCTTTTTGAGTAGAGTATTTGTGAAACTAGAATTCCTTAATACATGCTTTAAGTGATTTATTCAACCTGTGTGTTAATTCCCTACTAATATCTGTGGCAAGGATTAGAAGTATTAATAAATGAGTAACTTAAGGCAGTCAAAGTTTCTGACAGAAGGAAAAACCTGCCTTCTCCTATCTTTGGTTAATGAGCTAATAATAATGAACAGTGTCTGAAACTCAACACTGATGAAAGGTAAACATCTTTTACACTAATAACATATTTTGCCTTGAGCAGGTGAGGAAAGCAGGAAATTGGTGGTTTCCAGTGTCACTAATGTCCTGCTAATGTCAAATCTGAAAATTGTCAGACACAAGCCTACATCTACTTTACCTGCAAGAGCTCCTTAAAGGTGAATTGTTCGTGGGTTAATTTTTCAAATTGTCCTCCCAAAACACTTGCCCACAGTTTGGGGCCTGTTCGTCCTCTCAGGTTACCAGCTTCCAGGCTAATCTGGTAAACGTTTAAATAAGGATTACTATGATAGCAATGTTTTTCTTCATATAAATAATTTGTATCTAGAGCTGGATGTGTCCCCTGGGTGTATATATGCTCTTGTATATTTCTAAGAAATGCTAATCAAAATAGAGAGTGGTTATTCTTACAATGCTTGCCCTGCATCCTTGGAAGTGGTTGGTAATGATAACAAAAGTTAGAATCTGTTCATGTATGATAGTTTCTTTTTAAAACATCAGCTAGATTTTTATCCATCACAGACAAGTTTCAAGTCATGTGAGCTTGTTAAACAATTTGTTAATACAAAAGGCAATTAAGCAAAACCACCAACCATACACATGGCTTTAAGATCTTAATCTAAAGTGAAATTCATATCATTTATTTATATGTAACAATAAATGACCACTCTAGACACTTGAAATCATTTATTCAAGGCATTTTTACATAATCTTGCAATCATAGTGTAGGCATATAATAAAAGAATGTGAGAGTGTAAAGAAGAATATAAAGCCAGTGTCTGGGCATTTAAAATAAGAGCTCTTCAAAAAAGTTAAAAATGTTTTACAACTAGAATTCCTGAAAAATTTGGGAGAAACTAAAACTTCATTAAAAACATTACAATACCAAATCACATGTTACTCAGTTCATAGCAAGCAGTTATATATTAAATGTTTATATCCTGTGAGCTAAGACAACACATTTTACATTCAAGTTGAAATAATTTAGCACCATTTTGGCTAGAAGGATAAATGAAATGCTTTAAGTGTTCAAAAGTGGCCCAGGACTTTTGGTAGCTGGGAATGAAATATGGCTATTGATTGAATATATTGATTGCGAATATGAATTCTAAACATAAAAAATACAGAAAAGGGTAATTTTTACTTATCAGTTATACTGTTACTATCAAAACAAGCTATTTTTAAAACAAAATATCTTCTGACCAGAAATTCAATATTTTAACAAATTTGGTAAAGATAAATTCTTAGTACCATGATAATTTTAGTGAACTGCATTTCCTCTACAATCTAAGTATTGGGAACGTTTATGAGTTATGATTATCTCCTGTGAGGTCAAGGAGAAAAAAAAATTGTTCATTATTAAAAATAATGCCTAGTGAATAACTAGATGATAGCAATTGTGAATAAAGTCATTATGTAAAAATATAAAGATTTCCTGGAAATAGGCAAGTTATGTGTTTGTATGTTATGGTACTGTTGCGAGACTGAATCCTAGCCTCAAAGGTCAAGACATCTTTAATACAGACTGTGGTCTGAATAATTATGAGGCCACTAATATGGCATGTGAAGACTCACTAAGTTATCTTCCCATTTAGCCGACTTTTTCACAGTTCTTATTAGTTTAAAAACCAGTCTCTTTTCAGTACTCAACATTATTTGTATCATTTCTACTTCCTGTTTAAAAGATTTTTTATTTAGAGTTTGGTAAGACTGGATTATATTTTTTATTTTATTAATGGATAAATTTTACCAGGTAATCATTATCTGTGGGTCTTGGTGGTTATTCAGAGAAGAGATTCCTTGAGGTTCAAAAATATTGAGTGTTAAATCAATACTTGTGAGTTATTTGGGAGTGTTTAGGGGTGGGGAGGAATATTTATATAAGGAATAAGCGAGAATCTTCAGCCTCTTAATTGAAACTTTTTTTTCTAAAATCAATGAAATAGTATGTGTTATATTTAAAAGGCAGACACTTCAGGGATTAGAAACATAGTTTTAACTATTAGTAACACATACATGCATATATCTATTCATTTTTAACTTTTTTTAAATAAAATATGGTCATGAAAAACAATAGTGCTTAAAACAGAAATTTTTTTAGACATGTACGTATAATGTTAAAAATGAAATAAGCTGAACCTCATGGGTAATAATGACATTTCAAATACTTATTGAGGTTAGGGACAATCATTTTCATATCCCAATGCCTAGCATGTGAGTGCCTAGTGTATATTCGGCCTTTAAATGATGATAGATGTACAGATAGATGGAAGGCCCATGGAATGATAGTAAATACATCTTCTCATATGTATCCAAAGGCCATGATATTAGCTAGTTTTTAGTATAGGGGTAAGAATCTTAATGAAATGATAGGTCTTAAATCTGTAGATGCCAGTCTGGCTCAGTATTAATACTGACAGTAGTTTTTGTTTTTAAAAAAGCAAGTATATTAAAATATCTCTGTTAGAAAAGATTACAATTTAAAAGGATCATTCTACAATCTTAAAACTAAAAGCAATTTAAGGCAAAGAGGTACATCAAAGAAGCTATTCCATAGCTCAGATACTAGCTCAGTGGAAGTTCTGGGTCTCTATCAAGCTGTCTGTATTGTCTCTTGGTGTGTGCCCTGGCAGATGAGGATCATGTGGCCCACTCTATCTGCCCTTGATTACTGTCCATCTCTAGCCCCTCTTGCCTTGCTAGGCATTCGTTGAGTGCAGAACGGTTATTTGTAGCTGGTGTTGACATTACAACTCTATGACATATAATACAGGGATGCCAACTCACTTTTACATTCTACCTAATGTGTCCTGGCACTGGAAATACCTTGCTTGAGATTTTAATACTGGTTAAAGGAGGAAAACTTCTGCTTAAGCACCACTAACTTAAAAGTGTAATTTGATTTCTTTCTGTACCTTTTGAATCTCGGAAAAATAGAAATTCTCCAAATTCTGTTGTGGCACATGGATTCACAGTTTAAAATAAAATCACAGCTGTCTCATGCAACACAGTCCTTGGTTTTGCAGAAAGTTGTGTTTTTTCTCCTTATTCACCAACATCTCAAGTATATAATGCTATGCGCTTCGCTAATTTGTATTATATTTCAGACACACACAAAAAAAACATGTATGACTGATTCCTGGATGACCTAGGATACTGTTCTTGTATCCATATACATTGTCATTTATTCTGGATAATTTAAAATTTTTCAGTCTTATTCTTTTTAAAGCTGATCATTTAAAAAATGTAGAAAAGTTGAAAATCCTAAGGTGTTTTTCATTAATATTTCTAAGTATTTTAGAGACAGTTGTGGTTTGGGGGACTTGTTTGAATGATTTTCATGTAAGCAAGGACATTTTTTTGGCTAATAGTTTAATATACTTAAATGCATACTATCTCTGGATGTATTACATCTATCATCAGAATGACTTCCCATTGACATAGCTGTCCTATGTATAGCAGTCCCCAGAACAGTAATTTTAAGAATGCCAATTAAAAGGTCTCTGCCCGTAGGAAAACTAAAGAATAGAGGGGAGCATCAACAAAGGTCAGACAGGAGTTGGGCAGCTCAATTACTTAATTCATTCCAAAACAAAAGCTGACTTAAGTCAGAATGAAATTTTACACTTGACAGAAAGAAAGGAGTTTATCTACTAATTTTAAAATGTAAACATAAATTTTATATAGGGTGTAACTATCTGAATACATATATTGCCATTTCTCTGCTATATAGTAATATTTCTTGACACCAATGGTAATGTGTTTGTTCCTTCCTCAGCACCAAATGTGTCCATATCTATTTAAACAGTAGGAGCCTCATTTCTAAAGTAACCTATGCTAGGACATATATAAAGCCAGTTATTATTATGGTTCACTAAAGTTTCAGAACTTTAGAAAATTCTCAGTTTAAAATAATTTTGACTCATTCATTGAAATATTTTTTTTCGTTTTACACTATAATTTCAGAAGGAGCATAAGAAATTTGGATTTCTTTGAAAGAGCCAAGTGTGCAATTACAGACTTGAAACACTGCGTTAATTCACAAAGTAATGTGAATGATAATATTAAAAATTTCCCAAATAATGCCGATTTAAATGTTCAAAATCCAGTTATGTGCTTTGTTACAAAACAGTCCAAACAAAAATTCCTTTGTTGTTTTCTGTTCTCTCTTTCAAAATACATGAATCCTACTGAAGTTAATCTATTTTTTCCCACTTCAGAACACCAGGTACTGATTTATCCATTGGAAGTTTTGGCTTGCTTTCTAATACCTAGATTAAGAAAACAAAATAAGACAAGTTATTAACCTGATAATACTCTGAGTATAGTAGAGAAGTTTAAAGTCACCTTTTTAAAATATATGTGTGTGTGTGTGTGTGTGTGTATACAGATAGATGGATAGATAGCAATTTCCCTCCACCAAAGCGATAGTCACCTTCTGAAATTATCCATTAATACATTATTTTAATACTGATTTGAAGAAAGTGACTATGTCAGTAGCAGAAATTGTATGCCTGATACCTACAAACTTGATGTTTAGAGTTAAAAGAAACATCCTCTGAAACAGTCAAGGCTAAAGCAGGATTTACAGGAACAGCAGACCTGGCTAGGTGAGTTCACTCCATGCAGCAAGTGTGGCATGTCCACTAAGAAGCAGGTTCATGACCTCTGCACTGTCCTGCATTAGTCCTTTCCCAGCATGGTTCTGGATGTAGAATGTTACATTAACAGGCCGAGACTGGGTCAAAGCCAATAAATCTAATATTGTATTTATGTTGTGATCATAGATCCCCACGTAAATGAAATAAGAATCACTTAGTCCAAATCATAAACCATCAGTTTCCAAATAGTCATTTCTATGAAAAAAGAACTTAATCATGGTATCTTAGAATTGAACTGGGCCACAGAGTCACCTGGTTCATACGTTGGGTTTACAGTGAGGAAAATGAGGGAGATAGGACACATCAAAGGCACACACTTTCTTACTGGGTGGTTTTTACACACCAATAGAATGCTCTCAAATATTTGATTAGCATGAAAAACGATCAGTGAACTAAGAGATGATGTGTCTTTAAGAGTTAAAAAAAATTACAATAACGTTACCAAGGGAATCACACACACACTTGCTTACAGAGCCACGGACTGACCACATGGCTTTAGGCAAGATACACACCTTGCTCAAGAAACTTCAAAGACTCCCCGTGGCCACCAGGATGAAGTTCAAACTTTTTAGCTTGCTCTTCAGTGCTCGCTTTGATCTGGTCCCAAATTTTCCATTCTTTTTGCCCATGAAACTTATGCCTTAGCCAGACTAGAAGACTTGCTTTTCCAAACATGCCCTGCAATTTCTTCTTGCCATGCAGTTGCAGGTGATGTTGACTCCTCCCAGCATGCCCTTCCTTAACTCTCTCCAGTGCAGTCCTCCTCAGCCCTCAAGGCCCAATTCAAATGCTGTCCTAAAGCCACTCCTGAATCTCAGCCAGAGAAAATTTCGCCTTCCTCTGAACTCTGACCCCTACCAAGGGAGGCGAAAGTGAAAGTCAAAATATAAGAGGTGAGCATCATTCTAAAGGTGAGGGTTTCTTTCGCAAGTCAAGGTTTCTGTACTTCTCCCATGATTTTCCACTCGTAGAGAAGTATGAGCTCGTTATTTTATTATAAATCACTACCTATGGGTCCTTTCATTTTTTCATATTTTCATCTGATCAATATTGCTCATTAAAATTTTACATCAACCACTCTTGCAATTTATAGTCAGTGACAAGTGGCTAAAAAAAGAGAAAGAAACTATGCTGGAACAAAATAATTTTTATTTGTTCTAAATATCTAGCAATATCCAATTCAATGGATTCTACTGATGACAAGCAAGACACCTTCTATACAACAACAGAGTCACCTCACCAGACCTTTTCCTCACGGGAGGGCAGCAGTTGTACCTGAGAGTCACTTAGCTTATTGTAGCAGAGGTCATCCTGTTTTGACTGCATTTTATTTTACCCCCCACCATGGAATTTTCATATTGTATCAAAAATGAAAGTGCCAATGAATACATAATGAGTGAATAAATTAAGGAATTATAAAAATTAAGAGAAATTAATCCACTTATTTTAAATTATTTTACTTTAAGTTACTTCTCTTCTGGGGATTTTCAGTTATACGGTGATCAGCTCCACACAATATGGGCCACAAACAGCCAGGTTTTCTGTATTTTAGGCATGTTCAGAATATATTTGATAATCTTCTTTCAGTGCTACACCTTTGCTGTCATAGACTACATCTGTCTCTAATGCTATGATGACACTTAAAAAGCACAGGCTGGGGCTTCCCTGGTGGCGCAGTGGTTGGGAGTCTGCCTGCTAGTGCAGGGGACGCGGGTTCGAGCCCTGGTCTGGGAGGATCCCACGTGCCGCGGAGCGGCTGGGCCCGTGAGCCACAGCTGCTGAGCCTGCGCGTCTGGAGCCTGTGCTCCGCAACGGGAGGGGCCTCGGTGGTGGGGGGCCCGCGCACCGTGATGAGGGGTGGCCCCCGCTTGCCGCAACTGGAGGAAGGCCTCACGCAGAGGCGAGGACCCAACACAGCCAAAAATAAATAAATTAAAACATCACCCTTGTGTCTGCTACTGAAAAATGACAGTAAAAAAAAAAAAAAAAAAAAAAGCACAGGCTTTGCTCCTCTATGGAAATAAGGAAAAGGCTCCCCTCCAAGGTGAATGTAGCCCAATCCACTTTAAGCTCCACCTTCCTTCTGGCTAGGATCCCCAGTAGTGGGCAAAATATGCAGAACCAGATAGGTTTATCTGTACTTTGGAAAGCCCACAAACTACAGGTTCATCTGCAGCAACCACTGTCCTGGTTTGTGTAGCAGGGAGAAATTTCTATAAATTTTAAGTTTCTAGTGTAGCTCTGTTAGACACCTTTCTGCATGATCCATGGGCACTGACTGGTGCCTCTCACGTCACAGCAAAGCTGACATGTGTTCAGTATCACTCTAATGATGTTCTTCTGTTGGGAAGGTATCACTCACAGGTGGCATATGTAGTTAGAATCTATAACCCAGCATCACTAGAGCAGGCAGTGCTTAAGGGGTCAGGGTGGGACAGAGAGACAAGAACGCAAAACTACCCTTTAATTCCTCTCATCAAAGCACCACACCTGCAATATCTATGTGCTGGGATTCCTTCTAAGATTTCACTCAAAGAAGGGTTTCAGGACTAGGAAAATTATGAAGGCACCTCCATACAACCCTCCTTTTGCAGGGTATTTCCCTATTACTTGTGTTTGTAGAACTCAAATATGTGAAATCTTGATTTCTACAGAACAGGTGGTCTGACCTCTTCAGCTGCACACTTTAAGACAGTCACTTTCAAAGTGTACTTTGAAGAACTCTAGGAATTTCTTCAGGGCTCCTTCATGGACTATGGGGAAGAGGCAGGAAAGCCAACTCTCTGGGCTCCCACAAGGTTATCCACCCTGCATATTGCATATTTTACAGACTCAGCTGCCACAGGCTTTGAGGGTAAACAGTGTGTTCTGTGTCTTGTCTTAAAAGCTAAGTTTCAGGGTGATAAAAACCTGAGTACATCCCCTCCTCCATTCTCTAGCATTATCAAAAAAAGATCAGCTCTAATTATGTCATAGTACAGACTCTACCGTTTTCTACCTTTGGTCTATTTTACAAGGAAGCTGCAGTAGTAGTGAAAACAGACGTGTATAATGCCTATCAATGAACTAAAGCTCATTGTCAGGAGAATTACTTAGCTAGGCAAATAGGACTCACGGTGAAATTGTGCAGCCCGAGGCATACGCATGATGTCCTGTGTAGCGAATCTCACAGCGGACGACATTGTTGGTATAGTCTGACTCAGGCACCAGGTAGCTGGGGTTCACACTGACCTAGGCAACACAAGCATCATCTGTGTTTCAGATTTGATCAACAGTGTTTACTGGTTAATTTCTTCCTATTTTCACAGGGCTAGAACGGAGGCAATGTGCTCCAACTAAATCAAGCAGGGAGGGGGTGTAAGTTAGGCACGTGGTTCAACTCTGGAGAAGTTATCGAAGGAGGCTGTATATTTTTCCCTGAAGTTCTTTCAAATAAGAATTTTTAAAATATAGCTAGGTTGGTTTAGAAGTACTTCTGGAAGATGTATAATTGCTTGAAGGACCATGAGTATTTAACATTGGAATCCAGAGAAGAGGCCCATGAGTTGCAACTGAAATAAATTATGGGTACATATTCAAAGGTCTCTACCTTTAGAATATAGTTTCCGGGTTTTACATCTGTAATATCAATCCACTGGCAGTCTATGTCTGCATTATAGGTATCATAGCAGCCAGGACTCAGCCCCTGAAACAAATAAAATGCAAAAATTAAAAAGATGGTATATGGCTAGAATGTGCTAAAGAATATGCTTATTATTTGCAAATTAAATTTTAAGTTAGTACTTACAAGAGTTTGACATAAAACTATACTTATATTGCATCTCCTTTGAGAAGTATATATTACTCAGCCTTATAGCACCTCCAGCTAAAAAAAATACAGGACTAATATAAGTAGTAGTACATCTCGCTTCTTAAAATTGTCATAAATCACTAGTGATAAATACAATCTTAAGTGACAAAATAGGCCTCTACCAAAATTCTTGAATATTACCAGTTTAGGAATAAAGGCCATGTAATAATCAACTTGACTCAAATATCTTGTTATCAGTGGAACTCTCTCCAATTTCTCTTCTTGGAAATTACCTTCCTATACTCTGAATACCCAAGATACTCTGTGTATAGATTTTATGGTATTTATCCTTCTCTCCTCTATATTAAAATCATACTATATAAGAATATACCTAACTAGAGATTGTAAGCTCCACAAGGACAGAGTCTATATTGCATTTTTGAATAGTTAACACTTATGAAGTATGTATTATATGCCAGGATCAATTAAACATGTTAGATATATAAATTTAATTCTCACAACTACACGAGGCAGGAGGTAGTATTAACCCATTTTACAAATAAAGGAACTGAGGCACTATAAGGTCAAATAGCTCACCCAAGAATATACAGCTAGTTAATGGCTGAGCTGGTTTTGAGTTTAAGCATTTGGGGTCCAGGGTCCCTGATTGTAACCGCCACACTATGTTCTTTTTCACATCATCGTTGAATATTTTGTTGTATTAAAGGGATGATTGCCACATCAACTCTACTTGCAAAGATATTCACTTCCATAAGTAAATGAGTGCCTTCTACAGGCTGAGAAGAGAAAAACACCACTAAGATATGGTCCTTGCTCTCCAGAAAGTTATAGCCTGGTGAAATTTGCTCAAATTGGAGTCCATAGGTATATTCTTGATTCCACTGGTTCTTCATCAGACGTTTTAACTGTCGTATTTGCAGCCTAATAGTAGTCAAAATGAATTAAAAAGTATAAGCTAGAATCATTTAAACTCAATACCACGATTTAATTTCAGCACCCAAAATTGTTTGGTGCTTAAGATCACCTTGGTCACCAGAGAGATGGCAGAATCATCTAAAGCGTGTTCTACCAGTGCTGGTTTGCCTGTGGTTTGATTTGGGAAGAATGGGGGAGAATTGTGCTCTCATACAGCACACAATAGTACAGATAGGCCAAACTCAAAAAGTACATTTGCCACAGCAGTGAGAACCATTTTCCCACTTTGGTCCGTACCAACTTGTGATCATTCGTTAACCTTATGTTGAGTAGTAAATATATTATGAAGAATTTTCCATTTCTGATTTCCAGCACATAATTCTGATTCTGGCACATAATATATATTCAGTAAGTGTTAGCTATCATTGTTGCTACTACTACTACTACTACTACTACCACCACCACCTTCATGGCACTGTAAGGGATTCACTGGATTAGATGCCCATTTAAGACTCGTTTAAATAATGCTAAAATGCTTATCTTACCTTCAAGTGAACAAAAGAGCTTTAAAGAATGCTGAAATTGCCACTCTACCTTACTCAAATGGCAGAATTTAAGTATAAGCTTTGATTATTGGAACTGGCAAACAAAAGAGTTTTTCAGGGCAGTAAGCAAACAGGCATTTCCTGTATTCAAACTTTTAAAACTTTTAAAAAAATGTAGAACCTTAGCCAAGGCTGTAGAGATTAACTATTTGGTTTTAGCAAAACATAACTGTTTGTTACATAAATTAATGAGGTTAATGTAACTTTCCAGTTTCATATATACTTAATATGTAAATTTGTTATCTAAGAACTTATATGAAAGTATAAATGTAAAGAAGTCACATCTAGTATTACTTTTGGATACATTTAAAAACTTTATAATACAACTAATCTAAGTCAGTACTGGGACTTTGTGAGAATTTTTTTTTCCCTTTAAATGAAGCCCATGTTCAAGAAACACCAGTCTAGTGGAAAACACAAATACATTAGTCATTTGTAGTGTAAGACCTAGTGAATAATGGTTAAATAGGACACAAACGGAGGATAATTAACAAGAAAGCTACCTAGCTGATTCACTTCCTTATAAACAGAAACTAACACACCATTGTAAAGCAATTATACTCCAATAAAGATGTTAAAAAAAAAAGAAAGCTACCACATAAAAAGAAGTAGGGTCACCCCCCACGGAGCTGGGGGACTCATATGCTATAAACACCTATAGTCTTAGATTCAAATATTTCAGCAGTGAGCTGTCCAGACTGCCTCTTTTTCTAAAGGAAGAGAATAAACTCCAGGTCCGCTGCACAGGCCGGGTGCTGGGGGACTTGGAGATCACTGAGTGAAAAAGGGACCTCTATATACACATATGTGTAATGTGTGGGTAGGTTACATCTCTTTTGCTTAAAGACTAAGTGCTGCCCCACGGCGGGAGGAATTGAACCCTTACCCCTCCAATTGCTATGATGTTCTAAGCTGAGACAAAGAAGCAACGATAACATTTAGGTCACCAGAAAGCTTCCTGCCACAGCCCTGGAATTTGCTTCCCAAGATGCCAGCTGCTGATCCTTTTGTGCCCTGAGTTATGTACATTCACTACTCCCTGCCAAGATTTCCGCTGGAGTAAAATTATAATGTCCTTTTACAAATTAGGGTTTCTTATGGAAATACTGGCACAGCTTTTAAATGACACACATTTTCCCATTATAAGACATACAAACTGCTTAGGACAGCACTCTTTTTAAAAATCCATCCAAAGGACATCTGACATCAATTATACTGTAGGTTTAAATATATATGCATGGAGAAAGAAACTGTGTTCTTCTGCTCTTCTTCAGATGATTAAAAGAGACATTTTTAAAAGTACTTTTTAAGAAACTTATTTTCTGGCCTTTTGCTAATCCCAATCACCATTCTATTTTTAGTTTAATAGGTAGAGGGAGGAATAGTTTTGCAGGTGACAAAACAGAGATATCTTTTCTACAATTGCTTACCAATCAAGTTAAAGAATACAGAATGAGTGCAGAAACTGGAAACCATTAGGATTTTTTCAGATAATAAACTACTGCTTTTCACTGTAGAACATAACAGGTAGGCACACTGACTTTCTGTGATGATGAAATACTTTAAAAGTAATTTTGGATCATCAAGCCATCTCTTTCCTTTTCCCAATAATTTACCATATGGACTAGATGACCCCCTAAATAAAATAGTTTTTTTACAAAGACAGGCTGCAGGAAAGAAAATAGAAGACTGTTTTCTCTCTCAAGCCTGTGGGTTCTTGATTCCAGGTTGCCATCCTACCTGTGTGTGTGCAGTACATGCAAATCGCCTATGGTAGCCGTAGTCACAGGACGTGTCCTCAAGACAGAAACTTGCTTTGTGGCCTTCAGCCACTCTCCTCTGGGTGCTGGCATCAAGCAGGTCATAGTGGCTGAATTCATCCATGCTGTGGTAATGTCTAATGTCCCACACAACACAGAGACAGTGGTCAGTAACATACAGAGAAAGCAATGAGGATTCTAGATGACATCCCCACTGCTTCCCGCACTTGTTTTCACATCAGAATTGAGATCAAGTTGATCTTCTTAAAGGTAGATTCATGCTAGATTTTTTTTCCAGGACAAAAAATCTATCAAAATTGTAAGGCTTTAACTCTGCTACTAGGAAAAAAAGATCTACTTTTAGTATTTTGCTTTTCTATTTCACCCTGTTTTATCTTTGAATATTAAATAGAGATAGATAGTAAATTATCTTTGTTTAAGTGAAACTTGCCATATGTTCTCTAGTATATCTCCTTTGGCTGCCACTACCGATGCTTCATTCCAAAAAAGAAGAGCACTTGTCTCTTGAGAGGTTTCTGTGAAATTTTAAAAAACTGTGTTCTCACACATTTAAAATCCTTACTAAAATGCAAAGGAGAAATAAAGGCATGTTTTATCCACCATTATTATTTAACTAGTATAAACTTTTATTTAGAAATAATTCTATTTTATCAGCAAATTAGGTGCTCACATCTATTCTCCTCCTTTCATTAAAGTGAAGGTGCGGAGCTGTTCATCTTCTCACATAAGGAAAGAACAAGAAGAAATGGCTTGAACTATAGAAAGTTTAAGGGCACAAAACAGGATTTCCTGGCAATAAACACCTAGGCAAGTTACCAAGTCAAACTATAGAATTACCTTATGTTAAAATATTTAAATTTAGGATAAAACAAGCAACTACCTTGGGGTTGATACAGGCCTTTTAAAAGATTGAGGTAGGCCCTTCTCAGTTCATGGAGTAAATCATCTCCATCTTTCTTTGAGAACGGTATCGGAATCCTTTTCATAATGTGTGATCTTTATTAAACGCTATGAAATGCTACCTAACTGTAGATGATCTTGACTGTAATAGGCTTTTTTAGAACTCTTACCTGTAGTGTATTGGGATAAAATTCTAGTGAAGCTAATTGCTGCATCCTATCAACAGTTTTAATAAGCTGGGCTTAGAGTTTCCAGTTTAAAAGATAACAGGATATAGTAGTTGATGTATTATCTTAAAGATAGATTTCCTTGATTATGTCAAATTACATAGAGAGAAATTCTAAATGTAAATAACAGCAATTTTCTCCCTTTGTGTAAGAATTTGTCATATCAAGAATCACCTGTAGGGCTTCCCTGGTGGCGCAGTGGTTGAGAATCTGCCTGCCAATGCAGGGGACACGGGTTCGAGCCCTGGTCCGGGAAGATCCCACATGCTGCGGAGCAACTAGGCCCGTGAGCCACAACTACTGAGCCTGCGCATCTGGAGCCTGTGCTCCACAACAAGAGAGGCCGCGATAGTGAGAGGCCCGTGCACCGCGATGAAGAGTGGCCCCCGCTCTCCACAACTGGAGAAAGCCCTTGCACAGAAACGAAGACCCAACACAGCCATAAATAAATAAATAAATAAATAATTTAAAAAAAAAAAAAAAAACCCATATGGACCCTGCCCGTGTGGAGTTACAGTCCAGTGGGAGACAGACAATTAATTAAACAACTAAATATATAATTAGAATTCACCCTTATTTAAAAAAAAAAAAAAAGAATCACCTGTAAAATGAAAAAGCCACTCAAAAGTACCCAAGAGGCCCATCCACTTACTGGTGACAACTGTGCCATTCCCAGGAATATCTCGGTCGGCTTGGTAAGAAATCTGATGTCCCTTGGTTTTTCACTCTTTGGGGAAATCTTAGCAGCACCCTGTGATCATAATCTCTGACATCTGCCCTGTATGCTGAGCTGTGATTTTGAAAAAAGAAACATTATTATTTTCACAGAATATTAACTAAAGACAAAATTACAAGCAAAACCTTTCCATTCTATAATGGTCACTACTCCCTTCCCCCAACTAGGCCATCAGTTCCAAGAGACCAGGGCATTTTGCATACATTTTTTTCTTAAACAGTTAAATAAGATGTAAAGTGGGGAAGTAACTCTAATAAAAGAGTATTCCCAGATTAGATAAATAATTTAGTAACTATCTTTGAAACAACAGCATTACTGTAGTAATATCATAGGGAATGCAATGGTGTGTGGTGCAAGACTCAAGAATGAAGATGATGAGCTTGGATTTCTTCTCTTCTTTTAGCTGGACAGTTATAAAGGAAGTGGAAGAAATTTACAAAATATTTTTTTTCTTATTTATTTTGTGTGAATATATATATTTAAATACTATTGATGACCTTATTTTACATTAAAAAATATTTTTATGCGTCTTATCAAATCATCTTTTGCTCCCTCTGCTGGTTTCCCAGCAGCAAACTCAGGGAATTCCATTCCCCAAATTGCTAAGATTTTATTTTAGGACTAATGCAAAAACAAAGCTCTTGCTCATGCTCTTATTCTGGCTGAAGTAATACCAAAATAACTAAGTTAATTGTGGCTTCAAATAAAAGAAGAAAACTACGACGCCCAATAAGGGGCGCCGTACTGGCAAAGTGGCTCCCAATCTTTTAAAGGGGTATTGACAAGCTCTTCCATTACAGTATTTTTTCCACGTTATAGTAGTTTAATAAAACCTTATTGGAAACAGTTGGCTCCAGAGTTTAAGGATCTTGGAAAAAGAATAGGAGACATCCCCCCACCCCACCCCCGCTCCACACACACACACACACACACACTCTTCAGGATAAGGGTTTGTTTCATCTCCCTGACTTGTGCCACAGTTTGAAAGTCAGAACCCACAGAAATCTTCACAATTAACTCTTCATCCAGGTCAGCATGCCCAGGAGAACACATTCCACTTCCCAGCTCTTGTCTGCACGGAACAAGAGTGGTCAGAGCCAGGCACTTGAGCAGCACCCCCCGAACCAAGACGGAGGAGCTGGGCCGAGGAGATACAGCGGGTACCTGGCCAAGCAGTTTTCCTCCGCAGCGCATCTCAGGTTGTACATGGCCGTCTTTTGCACGTACGTGGACGCCTGGATGTAGTAGGGGTCGGGCACCAGGTCCGGAAGACCTAAACGTCAGCCAGGCGATAGGCAAAACAGTGAGACAACTCAGCGGCCCTCACCCTGGCTCCGGGTCCCTCCAGGTCCCTTACTCCTCACCCTTCACCCAGCCGGACTGCGGTTGTAGGGCTGCGGCTAGCAGAAGAATGGGGACGCCCAGGGCTGCAAAGCAATGTGGAAAGAAAGCAGGAGGGGCCAGGCGCGCGGTTTGCACCAGATTCCAGGGCTGCCTCTGCAGGAGCAGGGGGAGGGATGGGATCTGCATGGACTGAGGCCTGCCGCGCCCAGGCAGCCACGTCGGGGAGCCACAGAGTTGGGGAAAGGGTGCGCGGGTGTTTCCGGCGACTTGGGGGTGCTTACCATACTGGAAGTAGCCGGTGCCATATCCGGGCCGGTACCTGCTCCCAGGCCTGGGCCTTTCGTACGTGTCGTAGTAGTTGTAATAGGGGTTGTCGTCGGTGTACTTGTAGGGGTTGTACGGGTCGTCGCCCACCATGCCGTCCACGTCCACGCGGTTGGGCGGCCGCAGGTTACTGAGCGCCGGGAGCTCTCCTGGCGCCGTCTGGTTACCGGTGCGCTGGGCCCCAGACATCGAGTAGCCAGCTTGGAACCAGTGGCGGGCGGCGGGCCTGGGGCGGCCAGCTGCGGCTCCGGACGAGCCGGCGGTCCGCGCCCGCGCCGCCGCGGTGCGGTTGTTGCGGAGCAGCAAGATTGGCGTGCGCAGCTGCGGGGCGGTGGCGTTGGCGGCGCCCGGGGCGGTGGCGCCCGGGTCCCGTCGGCGCTGTGGCTGGTACTGCGCGCCCAGGCTCAGCAAGCTGAACACCTGCCCGTTGTTCTCCCATTGGATCTTCTGGCGCCAGGCGCCCGGAGCCGGCGGCTGCTCGCGCGGGGGCTGCTGGTGGCCGGCGGACGGCGGGGCGCAGCGCACGAGTGCGCAGAGCTGCAGCGGCCCGAGGAGGAGTGCGGTCCAGGCGTAGCGCATCGCTCCCTTTGCTGGATTGTCCCCGCTCCGGGAGGACGTAGCTCGGAGAAAAAAAAAAAAAAAAAGACGGGGCTCAAATCACGCGAGGGAGGGAGAAATCTTCAACTAGGGAGGCGGACTGGGCTCGCGTGTATCTCAGTCCCCACCAAGCAGTGCCAAGGGTGGGCTGCAGACCCTCTCCAGTAAAGGCGGCTGCTGGGACGTGGCACTCGCCTCTCTCCTCTTTCTCAGTCCTTCTGGAAGGCGACGGGGAGCGGCGTGGCGGCCCCGGCGAACGGGCAGTGTCTGGAGTGAAGGAAGGAGGAGAGATTTTAAACTTTCTGGCACATTTGCAAAGTTACACAAGCCGTTCTGGCCCGGCCGCCCCTCCGCTATTTGTTCACGTAATGTGATTGGAAACGTGCAAGGCGGACAGCTCCTCGCCTCTGCCCCTCCCTCCCCTCCCCGTCTTGTCCTCCTCCCCCCAGACACGTTGCACAGGGAGCGTTAAGGGGAAAGAACAAAACGGAACACACATCCTGAGACACACTCGGCTTAATCTGGGGCGAACATGCAGGAATTTCAAAAGACTCAGACAGGCAAAGCCAGCCAGGCCATGGGGCGACGCCAAAATATGCACGAAGAAAAATGCTATTAGGTCACCAGCCCTGCAGAGGCGGGAAGTCGGGAGGTGGGGAGGGTGCTGGGGGCGAGAGTCGGGGATGGGGGAAGGGGGGAGGGGTGGGCGGAGGAATGATTGTGACTAACTTATCCATAAGGAGTTAACCACACAAATTTCCCAATGCACACGCGTCGCTTTTATGGGAAGCGCCTTCAGCAAATAAACCCCAAGATATCAAATTTTGTTTTTCTGTGTGTAGGTAATATGAGAAATGGGTTACAAATTTATTTCCTCCAGTGAATATTTTAATAACCAAAAGTAAAATTTTACAGGGAACAAAGCCAGCTAACGCTGAAGTGATGAATAAACCTGTCTCTTTCAAAATGCCGGCCTGAATTGTGCTTTAAGTGGAAGTGAAGAACCATCTTTCATTTCCACAGTGTCTCTGAGGAAGTTTCAGTAAAGGGGGCTAGAGCAAGTCTGCCTTAGCACTCAGAAGGCAGTTTCAAATATGCATTTCATCTGATTTTTTTCTCTTTATATGTTTAATAAGGAGGTTTGACTTTGGATTAAAAAAAAAACTTAAATAACCATTTGTTAAATGTTGAAAAGTCAGTAAAGAATCCTTTGGTGTTTGATTGATCTTCCAAGCTAAACAAAGAGGTTAATGAAGAAACTGCATAGCACAGGGAGACCAGCTCTGTGCTTTGTGACCACCTAGAGGGATGGGATAGGGAGGGTGGGAGGGAGGGAGATGCAAGAGGGAAGAGATATGGGAACATATGTATATGTATAACTGATTCACTTTGTTATAAAGCAGAAACTAACACACCATTGTAAAGCAATTATACTTCAATAAAGATGTTAAAAAAAAAAAGAAGAAACAGCCTTGGGTTTCAGATTTTGGTAAAGAGAAGGGAATGGGAGTGGCCAGAGGAGAATGTGTAGGAGGATGTGGGTAGGAGGTAGGTAATTCTGACTGGAAAGGGATGCTTAATGGACGAGTTGTTCACATGCCACTCAGGGTTTGGGCAGTGCTGGAAGCATTTCAAAGAAAAATATTTAACGGCTTGATTTAAAACTACAGTCGGAACCAGGTTTTATTAACCTTTTAATTGGACTCATCATTGATTGGGCCGTTGTCTAGATACACTTCAATATTCACCTATCACTGTTGGTCTCTGTCTCTTGATGATTAACCACCACATTTGGGTTGTGTTGTGGACCTCTGCTGATTTGACTGCCCAACACACATTTCACTTGTTTTCTGGTCAGAACGACTGTATTTTCCTTTTGGAAACTTCCCCTACCCAGTTGCATGGTGGGACTGACTGAGCATTCATGAGACTTCCCCCACTTCAAGCGGTGGTCATTAGACTCAAGCATGGCTAATCAAACCATCTTCCTAGAATTCAAATCTTGAGCAGAAGTACACAAAGGTCAGAAATGTGGGAGCCTGCTCTTCCCGCTAGTAAAGAAGGTTTCTGTGAGTTGTTGCTACACAGATCCCCCTTAAGGTGTCTTAGGCCAGTACCTTGGTTCTTCAGCTTTTCCTTCCATTTTTCCACTGCATTCCTTTGTGGCTTAATGTGGTCAGAGTCAATTTCTGTTGTTTACCACTCAAGAACCCTGACTGACACTAAGGTGAGGGTTGGCTGGTTCTCTCAGGTAATCAGATCTCATGATTTTGAACCCAAGGTGATGCGTTTTGCTTTTACTGAGTCAAGTTAGATTTGATCTGCCATGTCCACACACCATCCTTGATCACAAACGGGTGTCAGGTGGAAGCTTGCCTATGGATTGCCAGATCTCTTACTTAAATGTTGAAGATAAAAATTCAAGTGCAAATCCCATGGATGATGGCAGGTCAGCAGTGCTATCCCTCTGTATGAAGTTCAGAGACATCTCTAGCTATCATGTTATAGACTTGCGGCAGAACTTAAACTACTCAATTCCCCAAACGCACTAAGAGAAGGAGTAAAAAGAAGAAGCAGGTGTATATAATTTAGATGGATGGGCCAAATTATAGGAGAATCAGGAAGGGAGAGAGTGTAATTATCTCTCATCAGAAAAATGTTCTGTGTTCACCCATGAAGAGCTCATTCGCCAGGAAAGAGAAGCCCACAACTGCTAGGGCTTGACCACACATTGCGGAGGGAAGACCTCTGTTATGGAGTTCAGACTGTCAGAGTGGCAGACCAGAGTGTCCCTTAATGGGAGGGTAGAAAATTTTTCCTGGATCTTGGATAAAATACTCTTGCTTCCAATCCTGGTGTTTACATAAAAAAGCTGTGTATCTTTGGACAGCTGACTTACTTTCCCTGGCTCTTAGTTTTATGTAGGATTCAAGGATTAACTCAGATCCTTTCTAAAGTATTTTCTCTGTTTTAAAATCACTGATTTTTGTGAATAGCCAAGTAAATCCAGTTACTTTCAATTCATTCACTATAATGTTTCATTATGATTATTAATATTTAATTGAATAACTCCTTTAGTTGGACTTTAAAGCTTTGGATGTATTTTATGTGTGAGAGCGTGCAGACTGCCATTTTCCCTTTTTACATATTTCCCATCAGAAATTCAGTGTACATTTGTTTTACAAATATTTCTTGAATACAGTTATACTGTGAAGTGTAGTATACCGTAATGGTGATTTGCACACCTGGGCACTCAATGAACGTCAGTTGATTAACTCATTATCAAAATTTATGGCTGAATGAAGTTCATCATTTTTTTCAAATTTGCTCCAACAGACTTAAAAATTTCTTGTCAGAATAAAATAACTAGAATAGTAATGTGTGCACCATATATTTTCTTTTAAACACACAACACTACTTTAGGGGGGAAAACACATTACCCTTTGTTTTACTTCCTAATGAGATGCTTAGTTGCTTTTCTTTCTCTTCCCCTTTCTCTAAACTCTCTCTGCCTTACAACTCAGCCAGCTGAAAACAACATGTGGCTAGCACATTGGGGACAAATGAAAGTGTTTGCAACCCCTACAAGAGACAGTCTAGCCACACATTGTGCCTTCTGTTCAGTGACAAAGCTATTATTCACAAAATTGGAGAAACTACAGTTCCTTCTACTCAACACTGAAATAATCATGAATAATGACAATAATAACTGCAGCTACATCAAGATACCTTTGCTTTTAGCTTTAGTAAGATCCATAGCTGATTCCACTTTGACTCTGAGATCTTCTTTTGTTGACAATTCTACAGTATATAGCATAAGAGGAAAAGAGATGGAATGACGCTATTTTTTTCAAGGTTCTAGAATATTGATATCAAGAATTTAAACTGCAGTGTCTGTCACATTGCTTAAGAAGTGAAAGTTGTTGGGACTTCCCTGGTGGTGCAGTGGTTAAGAATCCGCCTGCCAATACAGAGGACACGGGTTCAAGCCCTGGTCCAGGAAGATCCCACATGCCACGAAACAACTAAGCCCATGCGCCACCACTGAGCCTGCACGCTAGAGCCCGCGAGCCACAACTACTGAGCCCACATGCCACAACTACTGAAGCCCTTGTGCCTAGAGCCCGTGCTTCGCAACAAGAGAAGTCACCACAATGAGAAGCCCACGCACCGCAACGAAGAGTAGCCCCGCTCACCACAACTAGAGAAAGCCCGCGGACAGCAACGAAGACCCAACGCAGCCAAGAATAAATAAATAAATTTTTTAAAAATTTTTCTTTAAAAAGTGAAAGTTGCTATAAGACTGTTCTGATATTTGTAAACTGTATTCATATATGTGGGATAATTCATATAAATGGAAAGTAGAGTTACACAGAAAGCCAGAACACTAATGCCTTGGTGGAAGGACTCTGGGTTGAGCACAGATTCTTTAGTTTGGGGTTCAGGAAGCTCATACAAATGTCGTTCATTGGTAGACTAATGTTCATATGTGCTTTGGTGCCATGTAGTTTGAAAACATCACAGAGAATAAAATCAACAAAGAAAGTGGGAAGTTGGAGATGTGTAAGTGAGAAATGATTGAGAAAAAAGGTAGGCATGATATCCAACACAAGGGAGATGAATTGAGAGGTGAATGAAGACACTAAGCACATTTTTGAAGGTAATTTAGAAAGGAGTACAGCGTGAACCAGAAGTCTTTGAACCAGAAATCATCTTACTTAGGGTAAAATGGAGGAGAAGAGCAAGTTAGTTTTGAAATTAACAGTGTGCTTGTGTTCCCTTCACCTCGTTCTTTTTTTTTTTTTATTTTTTTTTATTTTTAGCTGTGTTGGGTCTTCGTTTCTGTGCGAGGGCTTTCTCTAGTTACAGCGAGCAGGGTCCACTCTTCATTGCAGTGCGTGGGCCTCTCACTATCACAGCCTCTCTTGTTGCAGAGCTCCAGACGCGCAGGCTCAGTAGTTGTGGCTCACGGGCCCAGTTGCTCCGCGGCATGTGGGATCTTCCCAGACCAGGGCTCGAACCCATGTCCCCCTGCATTGGCAGGCAGATTCTCAACCACTGCACCACCAGGGAAGCCCTCACCTCGTTCTTATCTTCTGCCACATACCACTTCCAGGTACTCACTCAAATATAAAAAGTGGACTGTTGGTACACACTTGTCTCTGTGTCAAGGCTGAAATGAAAAAAAAAACTGTAAACAGACCGGATAGAAGAATTCCAGAAATAATGAATTTTAAATATATCTTGTTTGGTTACTTATCCCCTCGGGCCACCTAGGGAATGGAAAAGTGGAGCTTAACCCTAGGGAATGGAAAAGTATTTTTTTCTAGTGTCTTTAATGCATATTCATATGTGATTAAGTGAATAGTCACTATAACAAAATGGGAAGATGAGAAGGGGTGAAGTTATGATAGGAGAATGAGTCTTTGAAATTCAGTTAATCAGAGTTCAAAGTAATTTTGTTACAATGACCACAAAAATAAGGGGTCAGCCTTATTTTTGGCAAAACTGCCTACAAATGAAGTCCAAGTGATTCGATTGGACGTGATGGACTGTCCATGACAAAGAATCCACTGTTCTTCATGCCATGAGTTGTACTAGGGTCATTCTTGTTTTTAATTGATATAATGAAGTGTGTCCTTTGGTTCATGTCCTGCCTTATTTGCTGCTTCTCAGCTCTTCCTGGATTCAGCTTCACTGTCTCAGAACCCTAAAAGTTATTTAATACAACCTGGATATGATCCTCTGAGATGGTGGGATAGAGGTCAGGAGAACATTTATGCTTAACTAAGGTGTCCCCATCTACTTGTCACATGCTATGACTGCAGTCCACCATCAGATTGTCTTCCCTCTGCTTTAACTTAACCCAAAGTGCCCTGCCTTCATTTAGTGTCCAGGAGGACTAAGACCACAGATTACTAACAACCTATTGCAAATTATATGGAGTTGTATTTTTTTCTCTCTCTCCTGTAAGACAGTAGTTCTCAGAACATTTGAGGGTGTTATGGATGTTTGGAGTAGAGGCAGAGTGAAGAAAGATTTTGATGGGACTCTAGAGGTGAAAACCTGTTTACTAATTGTTGCTCGAGATGAGCTTTGAGAATCATTGTTCTTTCTCTTTCTGTTATTATTAGAAAATTGCTTATTTCACCATCTCACTTCTTCTTGATTATATAGCACCTTAAGCAAAGAATCAAAGACTTTTATATCATGGCTCTTAAAGCTATGAGAGTCTTTTAAAGCAGGTCCAGTTAGTTATATAGTTAGTGCATTGTTGTAAACATGGGTTTCTTTGGCTTCTATGTATTTTCTTTTCCTACTTTTCAGCTATTTCATGGATCACAGCCATCCCTTCCAGAAAGGGGCAGATAAAAAGAGAAAAATTGAAGCTCATAAAGTCTGTGGGAACTCTGTCTCCTATAGGTCACATAATGGCACTGAACAGTTTGGCCACTATTCTGGGCTACTTATGGGAACAAGACAGGCTTTTCTGCCAGTGACACATCTCTTATACTTTATTCTCAACAGTCTATATAAGTTTTTGCAAATAATTAATACAAGAGCCTATGATACAATGGCATATTTGAAAACATTAAATTAATTGATTAAATGAAAATATTAAATGAATATTAAGTGAAACTTGTAAATGAATGTATACAACCTCAAAATGATCCGTGACGAAGGAATCTCTCATGACCAAATAATGAGTTGAATACACAGGGCCTTTTCAAACTTGCTAAATGGATTCTCAGTAGAAGAAGGAAATAATAAGGAAATGAATAGTAATAAAAATAAGCAACTTAATCACTCTCTTTAAAGGACACTACCGGTCCTCTCATTAACAATAAGCATTTCTATTTCTTGTCATTTGCAATGCTTCTGGCACAGTGTAAAGTGCTTAAATGTATTGCTTCATTTTATTCTCACAACAACCCTGTGAGCTGGTTATTAATACTTCCATTTTATGAATAGAAAACAGAAGCTTAGATAGATTAAGCAACAAGCTCAGTTAAAAATGGGCAAAACTAGATCTTGAACCTCAGGTTTTATCCTGTTATAAACACTATATTACTCTTGCCACCTGAAGTAGAATAAAGGTAAGTAATAGTCTCTTTCATTTTCTTTCTTTGTTTTAATTATTGGAAAATTAGGCTTAGTGACTCATGGAAGGAGATTGTGGTCAGGTCAATTAAATGACTAGCAATGACTATTTATCTAGTGCCTAAGGGTAAATGGCTTTGGGATAACTGGTTGATGGAGACAGACAGTCCTTGGATAACTATTACCTCTACTATTTACTAACAGGGAGTTCTTGGACGAATTAACTATTCTGAGACTCAGGTTTCTCAACCAAAAATAAAGATAATAAGACTTATCTTGCAGGAATTGTTGTGAGGATGAAATATTTGTAAGTATATGGCAGAGAATCTAGCTTACATTAGGCAGTAAGTAGATGATAACTGTTGTTAATGCTTGGTGCTTGGACATTACAATTTAAAAGTCAACAAGACTATTTGTATATAAACAATTATGCAGAAAGAAGTTTTCTCTAAACATGGAAAAAGAGACATTATTTAATTTTTAAAGTGCCTGTTTTGTTACTTTGAGGCAAGAAGATTCTTTAAAAAATAAGTCAGCTTTATTTAACTATAATTTACATAAAATAAGATGTATAACTTGCAAGTACACAGTTTGATGAGTTTTAACAAATGCATATGTCTTTGTAATCAGCACCACAATCAGGATATAGACTATTTCCATCATTCCATGAAGTCCCCATGAGCCCGCCCCACCCCTGCCCCAGGAAACCACAGATCTGATTTTTTTTCACCTAGATTAGTTTTATCTGCTCTAGGACTTCATGTAAGTAGGAATTATACAGCAGATATCCTTTTGTGTCTGTTCTTTTGCTCAGCATGTCTAAGATTCATCCATGTTGTCGCTCAATCTGCAGTTCATTTATCTTTCATAATGAGTAGTGTTTCATGCTATGAACATACCATAATTTGTTTATTTGCTTGTTTGTTTTCCAGACTGGAGCTATTATGAATACAGCTGCTATGAGTATTCATCTACAAGTTATTCAGTGGATGTATTTTTTATTTATTTTTGGTAAATACTTAGGGGTAGAATTGCTGCATCTTTAGAGTTAGGTATGTGTCTACTTTTATAAGAAACTATCAAATCTTTTTATAAGTAGTTGTATTATTTTACGTTCACACCAGCCGCATACAGAGATTCCGTTGTTCCACATCCTTGCCAACCCCTGATATTTCAGTCTTTTTCCATTTTAGCCATTGTGTGTGAAGTGGTATTTGATTGTTATTTTAATTTGCATTTCCTTAATGATTTATGATTTTAAGCATTACTTTCATGTGATACTTTTTTGTGTGCTATACATTTGTGAAATATATATTCAATTTTTTGCCCAATTTTTTTCTTATATTCTTATTAAGGTGTAAGAATTTTTTATACATTCTGGAAACAAAACTTATGTGAGACATATGTATTACAAATATTTTCTCCATCCATGGGCTTACCTTTTCATTTTCTTAATGTCTTTTGAAGAACAGGAGTTTGTAGTTTTGATAAAATCCAGATGATCGATTTATTTTCCTTTTGTATCCTAAGAAATCTTTTTCTAACCCAAATTGACAAGATTTTCTTCCAGAAGTTTTATAATTTTAGCTTTATGTTTAGGCCTATGATCCATTTTAAAATACTTTTGAGTATAGTATGAGGCAGGCGTTGAGGTTTTCTTCATATGGATATCCAGTTGATTCAGCAAAATTTGTTGAAAAGACTATTTCTCCAAGACACCTCTTTGCACCTTTGTCAAAAATCAGTTTGCCTCTATGTGCAGATCTATTTCTGGACTTCCTATTCTTTTTTACTAACATGTTTATTCTCATGTCATTACCACATTGTCATGATTATTATAGCTTTATACTAAGTCTTGCAATCAGATAGTGAAAGTCCTCCAAAAATATTTTGACTGTTTTTGGTTCTTTGCATTTCCATATACATTTTAGAAACAGCCTGACAATTTCTGCCCAAAAAACTGCTGGAATTCTGATTGAAGCTTCACTGAATCTATATATCAGTTTGGGAACAATTTATACTTTAACAATATGAGTCTTCTAGTCCATGAACATGGTATACACTCCACTTATTCAGGTCTTTAATTTCTTTCAGCAGTGTTTTGTAATTTTCAGTGTAGAAACTTTGCATCTCTTTTGTTAAATTTATAAGTATTTTATGTGTTTTGCGATTATTATAATGAAAATATTTAAACTTAATTTTCTTATTGTTTGTTGCTAGTTTATAGAAACACAGTGGATTTTATAAATTGACTTTATATCCTCTTTAAAACTTTGTTTTAGTTAAGATTTAAGGAGGAGAATAATAAGAGACTGTGAAAGAAACCTGATGGATGTAAATAAGAGAACAACAAAGAATGATTCTATATGATCACAAGGAATGATTGTATATGAACAATTTTAGAGGGTAGGTAATGAAAACATAGTACCATATCTGCTAACTATTGCTATGTAACAAATCATCTCAAAACCTGGTGCCTTAAAATAATACACATAGTATTATTTCACAACCCTTTGGGTCAGCTGAGTGGTTATTCTGTTTTCAGCGGGACTCACTCATACAGATACATTCAACTGTACCTTTGTCTCAGAAACATATCTGGTACATACTTTATTCTATCTGTGAATGAATCAATTTATTGGGGAAAACAATTTTGTCCATAAAAAATCTATTGAAAAGAACATGAATAATTCATTTCACATACCCACAATATTGGAAATAATAAGATACCAAAAATATTCACCTATTAATTAATATAAAATATTAATACTTCTAAACTAATTATGGTGATTCATAAAAAATCATAATCAAAAATCAAAAAGAAAGTATAAAGTATTTTATTTACTTATTAAATAAATTTAACCCATCACAGAATCAATAAAAGAGTTGCATAAGAGGAATCAGGAGTAGTATTTGTATATATGAAAGTTTGTTTAATCATGGATAGAAAGGAAATGATTTTTAAATTAATGTTAATAATGCATTAATATACATATATGTCTAGTCCAATACTTTTAATATATAATATAACATGTCCCAAACTGATTATTTTTCTGCAGCAAACTTTTTTCTTTATTCTCCTCTATCTTAGTAACCATAACCCCAGATGGCTAGTCCAGAAACCTGGGAGTCATCCCTCAGGTCACCCTGTCCTTTACCCCAACATCCAATCCATTTTAGAATATGGTCCATTAGACCTCTTTTAACATTTCTGCTTTTCCCCATCTCCATTTCAAACACCCCTAACAAAGTCACCAATTATCTCTCTCTTAGTCAATAACTTCCTAGCCAATTTCCCCACATTCATTGACCCATGCCCACCCTCACATAGTCCATACTGTAGCTAGGGTGATTATTTTTACAAACACACATATGACGATGTCATTCCTGTCATCAAAACAATTTAGGAGAAGCTCACTTCCCTTAGAGTGAAGTAGAAAATTCCTCCTATGGCCTAATGGACTCTGCTCTTGCCAATTTATGTAGGTTCAATGCCACCACCACCCCCACATCCCCACAGCCCCACCTCCTCTACACTGCTACTGTTCATTGCAGTTTCCAGACCAAACTGTCATACGCTCTCCCATCAGAGTCTTTTTTGCATGAATCACTATTTCTTCTACTCTTTAGCTAGCCAACTTTATCGCATTCTTCAAGTCTCAGCACAAATGTCATTTCTTTCTGGAGACTTTCCTTTCACCCCAAAACAAGGTCAACTCCTTCTTTTTTGCACATACATAGTGTACTGCACTTGTTTGTAAAACTAGCCTCACCTGTAATTATGTGCTCAATGCCCGTCTTCTCAATTGAACTATAGTTTCCATAAGGATATAAATTTCATCCATATATATTCATCCAAGTTGTTTATTTCCATCTGTAGGAATGAGGACTTCCTTTATGCATTGTATGTGGACCAAGTACAATATCTATTCTCAATACATGTTAATAAGTAGTAATAATAAAAATACTTTGCCCTAACTTAGCATGGATTCAACAAATATGTATTGCACTCCCAGAATCAGTGTGCCAAGTGAAAAGTCACTTCAGCTGTCTCAGCATGGGAACTTAAGTATTTACTCACTTGGGAGAGAAATGGGCTTAATTTAACCAGAGTAGCAGAGCGTCTGCTCCAGAGAGGTCTTGGGCTGAAGCAATTGGGCTTCATCTTGGGCTTAATCTCACCAAAATGACAAGGTTTTGGTGGAGGTGAATGGGGAATCTTGCCCAATACTTGACCACACCAAACTGGCTTTAGTCAGGCCCTCACATTTCATGTACCAAAATCTACTTGTTTCTTAATTTAAAAAGGATAAAGGTAACTTAATTGTAAACAATGCAGTTTTATAGTAGACTAAATAGTTTTAGAGTTATCCCATTTAAATTTTCATTTGTAAATTGAATAATTCATTTAATTGAGTATTCACATTTTCTTAGGACTCCGGTTATTTTATGAGCTGCCCTTTGTTGAGAATGGTGTTTGGGCATCTCAACAATGACTGCATGGTGAATTGTGAATGAGATGAGGAGAAGAAATAATTTAAGGTGATCTAACACTAAATTGCAAGGTTTATGAGGCAGAAAGCATGCATGAGCATTGAAACGGGGCTCTTAAAAATGCCGTGACTTGTTCTTGGAAGTAACAGGACCCCAGCTAAGAGCAGCTCCAGCTGCAATCCAAATGGTGATATTTTCATATGAGAAGTGCTAAATGATCATTTCGTGATCTTTCAAGCAAACCACAGAGGAAATTCACAAATTACTACAGCAGACTTTGCTTGTGTTGACACTTATGTACACAATCAAAGAGGCTTTTCTCTAAGTGTCTCCATTAAAGGCTTGCTTTCACAAAAGAAAAATATCCCTTACAACTAGCTATAGGAACAAAGAATAAAGAAACAGAAGTTAGTGTTTTATTTATCAATACATTTTTACTATGCTATAACTCTGTACTAATAATCAGCTATATAAACAAGTGATTTGTAAGAAAACTTGACACAGTTTACCCATTTCCTTATGAATAAATGGGTATTATCAAGTTGATTATTTCTGGAAGTAAATAATACATTTTTTGTATGTGATACTAAGGGACCACTAAATAAACTACTGCTATATCTGCTACAGTATATTTAATCATCTTTCACAAAAAGATATGTTGGGGCTTCCCTGGTGGCGCAGTGGTTGAGAATCTGCCTGCCAATGCAGGGGACACAGGTTCGAGCCCTGGTCTGGGAAGATCCCACATGCCGCGGAGCAACTAGGCCCGTGAGCCACAATTACTGAGCCTGCGTGTCTGGAGCCTGTGCTCCACAACAAGAGAGGCCGCGACAGTGAGAGGCCCACGCACCGCGATGAAGAGTGGTCCCCACTTGCCACAACTAGAGAAAGCCCTTGCACAGAAACGAAGACCCAACACAGCCATAAATAAAATAAATAAATAAATAAATATTTAAAAAAAAAAAAAAAGATACGTCTTTCATGATGGTACTCCAACTTAATTTCTGAGCAGCTCTGCCATAACACTTTTGTAAGAGAATGGAGATATATCTTAAATATTCAATGTTTATTTCATGTTGACTAGATATTGAGACTAAATGTGATGTCTGAAGAAAATTGTTTTTAAAGAAAACTGGCTGTCGTAAGTATGTGCCCTCTGTTTTGGCATTTTCCTTGGAGACTGAGTAAAGTTTCTAATTGCTTAATTACCTGTTAGGATGACTGGCCATTGTTTATTGAATTGACATCCTGCTGTGCTGGTATGGAGCCCAAGTTCTATTTGAGTTACAAGTTAGGGACTATTTTTTCGTGATTTTGAGCCTAATGCATAATAATTGCTAGAACTAAACACTTACCCTATGTCTGCCAAACTATTAACAGAATAGATATAAAGGAGGAAATGGTCTGAGAACAAGTGCCAATGGGTTTTAGAATAATACTGAAAGCCAGTGAAATGCTGTGGAGATGTACTGAAGCAAAATGTCAATTTTGGGAACTGGATGCTCGAAAAATAGGACTATATTTATTCAGCATTGTATTGGGGGTTATCTATGAGCTTGATTTATAATCTTTTCTCAACAGACTCTCAATTTCTTGGAATTTTTCTCAATTTTTGGTAATAGTTCCTGAAAGGAAAAAAAAAAAAAGATTATAGCAGACATGTGCTTATAATGTCTCTACTCCTCTTCCAAATACTACATGTCCTCAGAACATGGCTTCCGCTGAGAGATTTGAAATCAGTTTCTGGATTTACTGATACAGGCTACTTGCTACTAGGAATCTGAGAAATTCATGGGAGGTGTCTCACCAGGAACCCAAGAAATGGAATTTTAGGTGTGGCTAGCAAATGACTTAAAACTGCTTTAGTAGACTTCCCTGGAGACAGAAAAACACTGTCTATAGGTCTAGTGGATTCAAAGCCACACAGTTTTTTCCTTTCTGTAGTGGACTTCCTCACTGCTCTAGAATGAGTGTATGGCAGGATGGAGTTTTTTGGAATTCGTATGTCAAGTTCATAGCTATGAGTGGGTATAAACTCGCTTTTGCATTCCTACAGAAAACCACTAAAATGAGTCATCCTCTAGGGGGCAATAGAGCATGGTACAGGCTCAGAATTGTCTGGATCAAGTTCCTGAGGGAATGATTGATCATGAAGAACGATTAGTCTTAGACTTGAGAAAACCTTAAATAGGCTTTACCTTTATTATAGTGCCCCATAATCCCCTCAAATTTTTGTGTCTAGTGAAGCTAAACAGTGCTGAGGTAGACCAATTGATGAATGCAGCTGCCCTGAAGGAGAATCACAGATGAATGAACCTAAACCCCAGATCTGCAGAAGACTTGAAGAGGAAGGGACAGGGCAAGACTGACTGAGCCTCTTGAAGTACAATGCTCTACAGTGAGACTTCTGACCCTGAGGAGCCCCTGTCTTGCCAAAGGAGTTCCAGTTTGGGGAGTGTTCCTCCTTATTTAACTCCAGTATGATTTTTCAGCTATCTAACTCCCTTCATTTTATAGTATCCAGGATGGGAAGAAATTTTTTCTAGACGACTTCTGATTTCTCAAAACTTTGATTATTCAGCTTGGCCCCATACTGCCTCAGTTATGTTGCTACAGTTCATCTAATAGTCAATTGCCCGTGTAATAGAAAGAATTCTGTGAAATTACCTTCATCCTCATGTTATGAAAACAAGGACCCCAGGAGGGTGGGTGGGCATTAAAATCCTAGTGCTGATGCATTTCCTTTCCAATTTTCTAGGAGAAACTTAGACAGACACAGGTATGGTACACTTTCCAGAGTGCCTGATGGGAAGCATGTCTGACCCAAGTGAAGAAAGAGAAAAGCATGTTGGAGTGGTAGTGGTGAGTTGTACAAACACATATGGCATTCTCCTCTTGGTCGTGGGTGCATAAATATCTGATGGGAGAAAGGGTAACAGAGAAATAGAATTACTTTGAAAGTATCCATAGCCTCCCTCACCACTTTGTTTTCTTCCAAGAAGAAAAAAGTATTACTGATTGGATCTCATTTTCTATGCAGAATTTTAGTGATGGGATAATTCTTATGAGAAAAGCAATCAAAGCACAGGGTGAGAATAAGTTTGACAGAGGGCTGCATGCAGCAGGGAAAGTCTCTGTAGGCAGCTAGAGCTATTGGTAAGGGACTGATAGGAGGGTCCCTCCTCTGGAAGGAGGAAAATGAGAGAGAAAGGGTGGCAGTGGGAGAACCATGTTAAGTGACTGAGTTGAATATTGAAAAGTGATGAGGAACAAGAAAACTATCCAAAAAAATAAAAAAGTTAAGTCATGTGGCTTGTATTAAAAACACGCCATCCGTTTTCAGGCATTTTTCCCCCACCAAGAGACTTCGCAAAGATTCCAATTGCTTTTATTTACTATTTGAGAATAGGCCATTTGGGGACAGGGATTCAATTATATTTAGGTTACAATTAAAAAGTATATTGACTTGGAATATTATTATATATTTATTAGCCTAAGTTACTTCTTTTAGCTCTTTCTTCACTTTATATTTTGATGATACACTTTCCTAAGTAGCAATAAATCTGAAAAATATTTTTTAAATCAACAACAACAAAGTTCTAGCTGGGTATTACCAGGCTTCCTGCCAAGTACAGTAATTGTTACTTGTGGAATTTTCTTAGAATGGCCAAGGCATTTGACTCAATAACTATAACTCTGGAATGAGTAGCTGGGTGGAGACATTAGTCTGTTGGAATGTTGGTGGGTTAGTTCAAGCACATATGCTGGAAGAAGAGATTTATCGATGGATTCACTCAGGAAATCCAAGAAATACATGGTCTATGTTTTCTTCAAATCAAACACTGAATTTCATTAACCTATGCTGTTGGTTCCCCTTTTCTCTTAACAGATTGTTTGCTTCTTTTTTTCCTACTCTTCTTGCCTTTTGTGTTTTTTATACCATACTAATAATCCATTTATTAAATGATACTCTTTTTTGGATATATAAGTACAAAGGCCACAGTTAGGTCATGTTAAGAAGGGTGGGTTCAATTATTTAAGAGCACACATTGCCTGGAAATAACCACAAAGTATGAGGAACTAGGGCAAAATGGGAACCAGAGGACAACTACACCACTTCTCAGCCAAGCAACACAGAACGCTCAGTTCCCAGCCACGATGTCCAGATCTGGATTTTGACATCCTTCTTTCACTGAATTTGAGTTGAAACTGAATTTCCTTGTCGTTCTATCCAAGTTGGCAACGTGTGGAGCAAATTTATAGAAACTTAGAATATAAATGTAAGCAAATAAATTGCAAATGGTACACCCTAAGTGCAACAGTTAATTCAAAACCATTCATCTGTGAATGGGCTGGTTTATCTGCAAAGTATTAGTTAGGATGTGCCCAGTGCAGAACAGTTTTGAATTTTGAATGGTTTTTTCATCGCTGCACATTTATTAGGTCCTGAAAGTGATTACACTACCTTTAGTTTCCTCCCCCTTTCTATGTCAATTTGTTGAACATATCTGTACACAATTCATTTTTGCTTTTAAACTTCCAGCCATTAACATAAACAATTAAATAGTATAAAGTTGTTCTCCTCTTTGATTTGTCCATATGTTAAAAACACTAAACCATGAGATGTGGTTGTACAGATCTCATCTGAGAATTTGCAAATATGTGGCTCCATTTGCAATGGGTCTGCTGCTGTATAGGGATGTCCATGTGCCTCAGGGCTCTCATCCATTGTTTTTCCCTTGCACATGTCACTTTAATATTCATTATTTTAGGAAATTACTGTACCTAATCAGCATATAATTTGCCTTTCTTGTCAATTAATGTAAATAAAAAGATCATTGCATTTTCTAAGAAACAGATAAAAAAGCTACTCAAGGAGGTAATATTTCTCTGTTATACCTATATAACAGGAAATGTTTCCCTACCCCTTGCACTGAGACATATGAAACTTTACCCCAGAACTTCTTTAAATAAATTTAAACATTGTTTAAAGGGATGTTTATAGAACCTTTCAGTTCACAAATCCCTAGAAGTTAATTTGCTTTGCTTAGAATTCAGCCCTTGACCACATAGAGAAGGAAGTTCGAGAAGTAGTACAGTCCCAACTCACTGGAAGTCAGCGGGGAAAAACATTGTGCTTAAGCTGATTTTAGACTCAGAATGTAGCTCATTAACATTCTGTAAATATGACACATCCAAGAACCACATTTATTACAAATCCAAGAATAAGTGAGGTCATCTGCTTCAAGCTTGTTAGAATTTTGCTTTGGGACTTTATGGGGGATGTGGCCCCTCTTGTGTGACTTCCTGAACTGCAGGAGTGAGAAAGCTAAAATCTACACCTCTCAGAGTCTGCTGAAGCTAGGGCTGAAGGATAAGTTTCTGCAGTCAGATGGGATGCCCAAAATTTGAAACTTACTTAAGGCATAGGTTTCCCTTCTTCAGTTTCTGCTGATTTTGCTGGTAAGCATGATTGCGCAGGAATTAGGATTCCCTGCTTCAGATGAAGGCCCCAGGTTTATTCAGTAGCTTTGCAGGGCCAGGTTATAGTACAGAGCCTAGGAGGTGCAGAATGGTTCTAGAGCTAACAGCTACACCTTCCAGATCCCTGGATTGCACAGTTAAGGTAAGTGTTCCCAGAGGAACAGTTCCAGGGACAGCTTCCAGATTTCCAGCTTCCCTAAATGTGGTCAAGGTAGCAGCTGCCTTAGTGGGCCAGAATCATTCTGAAATTATTTCTAGAGTCCAATTCTCCGCCTCTTTAAATGATTTTATAAGTATCTAATTCCCTGATTTAAATTACTTCCGGCTTGAAATAGAGTGTTTTCTGTTATCTGTGACTGAATTCTGATTGATAATAGTGTTTGAGGTAGTAGGTTAGGTATCTAACCTACTTGGGTTTGAAGGAAGTGAGGATTGACCTACCATTAAACAATGGAACAATAATAATCTGTGGAAGCTAGTGGTGAAGTAGGTAAATTATCACCTGTATTCACCTGGCTTGAGGTGTCTAGAGGAAACATGACTTTGATAACTGAGTGATAAGGTGGCACAGTATGAAGACATGATGGGTAGGGGTAAACTGGCTGTTGCATACTGCGTTAGAGAGATTAAAAAGAGAAATGAAAAACTCAGGGCTTTAAATTATCCACTCAGTGTGGTTAGAGAACTAGGAAATTTTTAGCTTTAAAAAAATCTGCTTTCTTGTGGCTGCTGGTTGCCGGAAACCAGAGTCTGACCCTACGGCTTGTTAAATTACAACATGGGTTGAATTCAAAGACTTGCCAGGTTTCTTACGTGAAAATGCATATCTTGGGAAAAAGTAAGATTCTGGAATTTGGAGAGGTGATCCTTGGAAGAATTTGGAAAATTCTGTTTACCCCAAAACTAAACCCATTGACCTTCCAATGACAGCAAATGTAGCCCCTTCTATCCTGCGTTCTAGTCTTTCCTTGCTTTAAAAAGCTGTGGTGACTTTTGTTGAAGTTGTCACCTAACCAGGGGATACTAATTTGCCTCATGTTCCATTCTACTTAAAGCAGTCCTTCTGGACCTATAAGTAGAATCTGATCCCACAGGGACCCAATTTCAAAGCCACACATGAAAGGAAAATACGTTGCACTTCAAAACATTGCAAAATTTTGCCAAAAGAAGTAAAGAAATGTGCTGATTCTCACAAGATTTATAGATTTTACTGTGTAGCTCACTGCACAGAAGCAGCCGGCCTCATACAAGAATGAAATGGCTTATTGAAGACAGCAATTATGATGGTAGGTAGAAGTCGGGTCCTTGTGAATTGGGGTCCACAGAGAACATGAAATCTTGTCTCAACCAGTGACCAATGTATATATAGGTCTAGGAAGAAAGAGGTGCAGTTGGGAATATCACTGTTCATGGTATGCTGATGACAGTCTTCCCAAATTGTTGCTTCTACCTTACTATGACTAGGAATGCAAAGCTCTCATTGGCCAGGTCTAAGTTCCATGTCAACCCTCAGTATCAAGCATCGGGTCCACTCAAAACAAATGGTTTGAGAAGTGGGCAGATGGTAGTTCTCCAAACGAATAATATGATTGCCAGAAGAAGGGAAGGGAATTCTGGGTAGCAAAACAACTGTCATGCCACCTAGGTAGCCATTGCCCCATGTATCCCTTATACCATCATAATGACTGAAAATCTACTACAAGCAAATAATTACTGTTGTTTAAAATTTGCCCTTTTAAAAATGGCAGGGACTTCCCTGGTGGCACAGTGGTTAAGAATCTGCCTGCCACTGCAGGGGACACGGGTTCGGTCCCTGGTCCGGGAAGATCCCACATGCTGCGGAGCAACTGAGCCCGCATGCCACAACTACTGAGCCTGCACTCTAGAGCCCACGAGCCACAACTACTGAGCCTGCGTGCCACAACTACTGAAGCCCGTGCGCCTAGAGCCCGAGCTCCACAACAAGAAAAGCCACTGCGATGAGAAGCCTGTGCAGTGCAACAAAAAGTAGCCCCTGCTCGCCGCAGCTAGAGAAAGCCCACACGCAGCGGCGAAGACCGAACACAGCCAAAATAATTAATTAATTAATTAATTAATTAATTTTAGAAAAAGACAAAAAAAAAAAAAGAAAACCGGCAAACACTTTCTACTTAGTGGATTATCCTCATTGTAAAGATGAGAGATTAAGTAATCTGTCTAGAGTGGTAGAAATGGGACTTCATACAAAGCTGTTTGACCACAAAACCCCTACTCTTAAAGAAAACAATGTAAGCAAATCACACATATGCTATAAAATTTTAAAAGTGCAGTTAAGGAATATATAGTAAAAAATAAATTTCCCCTTCACCCCTGCCCCTCAGATACCAGTTTACCTGGAGTATCTGTTACCAATTTCTTATTTAATCCCCTATGTATATGTACATACATATACAAGCATATACAAATATTTATCCTAAAAACACAAAAAGATAGCACCATAAGATTATTTTATGCTTTTTAAAAAATATATCCATCTGACTGTCTTGGCGACAATTACATATTAGTAAAGCAGTATGGCCTTGTTGATTTTGCTAATATCTACACAGTGTTTACTGTCTATATAGAGCTTTATTTGTGTAACTAGCCTTACTTATACATCTTTAAGTTCTTTCCAAGCTTTTGCTACTTTTAAAAAATGCTGCAATGAATATCTTTGTACAGATAGCTTTTTGCTCATATTTAAATATATTTGCAGGATATAGTCCTAAAAAGAGACTTTTTGAATAAAAGGGTATGTGTGTTTTTAATTTGTTAGTCACTGCCAAATTGCCTTCCAAAAGGATGATTTCAGTTTTTACTCCCATCAGCAGTATTTGAAAGCACCTATTTTCCTGTACTATCCTGCTCAACTCAGGGTACTATCAATCATTTTGATCTTTATCAATCTGATAAATGGAAATGGTTATTTTTCTTATAGGTTTAATTTGCTTTTCTTTTACTGTGGGTGATTTTGAACATCTTCTCTTAAGTCTAAAAGTAATTTGTATTTCCAGTCATGTTAAGCGTTCATATCCTTTATCTCCTGGGTTGTTAGTCCTTTCACTTTGATTTATGGTAGTTAACTGTAGATTAATGAAATAAGCTTTATTTTGCTCTGTTACCAATATTACCCTCATTTGTTCACAGTACTGTTACTCTAGGCAGAATCTTATTTTCACTTCACTTATGGTTTCTATTGCTGTATTTTAAAATATGGTCGTCTTTTTGGTGTAAAGAGTGAGATTGGGATCCCATTTTCCTTTCCTTTCTAGATAAAAAAAACCTTCCCATTTCTGCAACTTATGCAATGTTGCTTTCTTGAGACGATAACAGCTTAACAGTTCTGTCTGCCTTGTGTCCCTCACGGTCCAGTAATTTATCAGTGCCTTTCAAGCTGCTTCCTCAGAGTTGAGCTTTATTTTCTTTTATTATTAATTTATTATTTCTATTGAGACATAAATGTTGATTTGATATGTTGTATAAGTTAAACTTCCACAATGTCACATGTCATTTGTATCCTGCAGAAAGTGTGAAGCTCAGCCAAGAGGGGAAGTCATTTCCAATGTCACACAGGCAGAAAGTGCAGAAGCTGGGGTTGGATCAGCTCTACTGTGCTGACTACAGAAAGGGTGAAGACTGGAGGTAGTGGTTGGAGCTGCCAAAATCACAGGCCTCAGAGGTGAGTAGGCGGGGATGGAAGGAGCAAGTGAGGACAAAGGGAGCGCTGCCGCTCAGGTGCCTGGGAGCCTGGGCTGGGTTCTCGGAGGGCACATCTCCCCACAGCCACCCCCCGGGCAACCCCCGTATAGAGGACAGAGCTGGGGTGGGTCCAGCAGACAAAGTGTGGTGGATTCCTTCCCTTAAGGCACTGGGGTAGTCATCTGAAGAGAACAAGTGGACTGACTGGTCAGAGGGAATGCAAGTCCCCGCCATGCCCCCCAGCTAGGCAGCCCCTGGGCCAGCTCCCCGATGAAAGAGCAGGACTTGATCCAGGTCCACAAGGAGGGAGGGAGACGTTTAGGGAAGGCTGGCCCCTGCCTCTGCTCAACAGACTAGCGCTCTGACCGCACAGCAGCCCCATACACAGTCTTCAACACATGGATCAGGCTGGGGTCTTTGGCTACAACCCACGGGAGAGAGACAGAACCAGAGGCAGGGGTTAGTCTGAGATGGCTTGGAGCTCCCAGAAATCTATCTTCTGGGTATTTTCCCCAAGGCTCAGCTGGTCTTGAGCACTCCTGCCAAGGAATGGCTCAGGCAACCAGGGACCACGTGGAAAACCTTGCCTGTTGTTTTGATGCTGATGGCTCTCAGGAAGATGGCAGCTATTCAAAAGGATTGTACACACCTCTGAGATTTTATGTGCCTGACCTTTTAAAAATAAGCCCTAGATTTTCTAAAGCCTGTTATATCACCTAGTTTGAACTTAGTAAAGTGTGTGAAACTGATTTAAAAAAATTGTGTGGGCCTCTGGGTGTAAGCACATGAATAGATTTCTGAGGGAATCTACTTAAACCTTCTGAAATCTGTATTTTTTCAGATAACTGTATATTGTTGTTTCAAGAACTTGACTATTAGATTATTAAGTATTGTATCCAACAGCAAGATTTTTACCTTGGTTTAAAATGAAATAAATAAGTAGACAAAATACCTTAATATTGATTGAAAACAAGATCTCTTAGAAAATATATGTAGTACTGTGTACTCGGCCTAGTCATATAGGTATACTTTTTATAGTAAGAATTCATAGTACTTTCTGGATTCTTACCAGATGCAATAAAAAATTAATTCACTTTGTAATGCCTTTCTGCCCAAAATTGAAAAATAGAAAGTCAAGAAAGTAGTTACTGTTGCTATTAACAGAAAATGACATTTGTGTTTCAATTTGGTAAAATAATTTATGCAATTAAGAAGAAGTGAGGCATGGTGGAGACAGCAAGGGTTAGGAGTCAGATACAGCTGGTACCAATTCTACCTCTGCCACTAATGGCTCTGTATTCAGGGACAGTTACTTAACATCTCTGAGCTCCCTTAGTTTTTCCTTTTGTAAATGGGGATAATAAAAACTATCTTAGAAGATAGTTGAGAGGATGATGGCACAAAACAGTTGCTCAGTAATGTTATTGTTTATTATTATTAGTGACATGGAAAGTGAATTGTCAACCAAGAGCAAAATGTACTTCCTTTGAATCAGAAAGAATTAGGTTCCCAAACTAAAGCTGGTTATAGTAACTAAATGTAAATTAAACCATAATCTCTTTGGATTATTGACATTTCTTTATATCTAATAGGACAGAAACAGTTTGGAATTTGTAGGTGACTTCATAGCAAAAAATCAATGCCTCGTGGGTGGAAATATTACTCCCAAATTTGGAAACATTAGGTGTCCATAAGCAAGTCTCTCAGCTACTCTCTGCCACAGTGTTATTATTTCTAAAATACTTACGATGAGGAGCCACTTTCAGGCTAAAATTAAAAGACAAAATGGCTTTGTTTTGGAAAAACCGATTCATCGATATTTTTTTCCCATTGCTATAAAAAGTATTTGAAAATGAATCAAAACAAAGTAGTAAAAAATCTTGGTATGTATTTTTTCCTTGGATACTGAGGTACTCATTCAAGTCCTCTTGGAAAAAATTATTTTGTGCTCTGGTCAAGGTGGCCTACTTTCTTCTTGTGTTTAAGGACTTTGAAATTAGAAGTTATCTGTATTTTCCCAGGGAGTGTTCACTTTGGGAAGAAAGAAAATTATATGCCTGAAGAACATGGTTGGCCAATTTATTGTTGTTTGTCTATGGTAGGCCTAAAAGGAAATACATAGAATTCAAGGTTTTTTTTTTTTTCCCTAGGAAATGCAGTGTCTCATTTTGTTTTATGATAGAATAGTATTCTTTCCCTTGTTTTAGTGTGTTCAAAGGTGAATTCTTTGAGCTCACAATGTGAACCAAACTACGTATATATATATAAGAAATGGAGGAAAGAGAGCATATCAGAAGTCTTTCCTTACAGGAAGGCTTCAGTAAGTATGTTTTCCCTCTTCTGAAAGATTGCTCAAACACATTTTAATTCCTCTAAAGTGCTCATTTTGAGAAATTGTCTACCAAAATAAATTCTTCCCTCTGAAATTTTTTCATATTCATATGGACTTGTTCCTGTGCTCTCTATGGAAAAATGAGTATCTCAGCCACCTGGGATATTATATAGTTGAGGACAGTCATCAAGAGGAATGTGTAATTGCAATTATCCTTAGCTCCAAAGGAGTTTGCAATGGACGCATAAAATAAATTGATTTGTACAAATGGTAGAGCCAAAGAGGAAGCTTTAGAACCAGGTGTTGGCAGAATTATTTCATTCATTTGTGCTAAGTGCCCTCTCCTGGTCACTGTGAGTAACGTGCAGGAGCTTATTCTTTTTCTAGATCTGCTTTGCTATGAAACATGGTATGCACAACTATACATGTACTCCATGCTGGGCTTCCTATATGAGGAAAGAAATCTGGAGAAAAGTGACTCTCAACCTTACAAAAGTTAGCATCTTATTTCCCTCCCTCACCCTAGTACCTTTGACCATCAAGCGATATTTAATTAGCCTTGTATGGGAGGGTAATACTTTTGTTTGTTACCTAGCGTGCTCTTCTCTTTTTCTCATGACTTCACCATCAATCCAAGGGAATTCTGCATATGACCTGTTTGTACATGACAAGAGTGATGTGTGGAACAGGAAGGCAGCCTAGAACTTGAGCAGGTGAGGAAATGAACATCCTCCCCTTCTCCCATGCTCACTCATACAACAGCAGCATTTCTATAAGCCCTAGGAGCAACAGAACTCAGGGAAAGGGAGCAGCCCAATGTGACTGAGTGTTAAACCTAAATATCTGTGAAATCACTGAATTTTACTTTAAGTTTTTGGCATCAGGCAGAATGGGGGGTGTTCTCAGCATGAGAAATTATGTGAAGTTTATTACTGAAAAATTTTACCTTCTATACCTGTTTAAAAATTGTGATGGAACGAGGGATTCTTCTGCCTAATGACTTCAACAGAAAAACACAATTTTTGATCAGAGAGATTAGCATATCAGAGTTGGGAGTGACTGCGTATGTCACCTAACCTAGGTTCTAGTCTAAGATATAATTAGACTTTCGATCTCTTCTGATAGAAGAGGTAAGTGTATTTCCCCACACAAAGAATAGGCTTGCTTACTGTTTGTTAAAAAAGCAATAGATTCCTCAAGGTCAGTGTACTTTAGCTGTGATGCAAACCCACTGTGTGCATCAAATCCAAATCGACCTGAGCATATTGGTTCATGTTGACGGGACTTGGGGACAGGAGAACCCGTGTAAATAAGCAGATACTCATACTCTTTGCTGTGCCATGAGGAATGGAGTTCTGTGTTCCTAATCAAAGTCTGGTGTCTTCAGCCAGCACCCATGAAACAGTAACAGGCTAATATCTTACTCTGTAAGTAGAGCAAAATCAAATCCCAGACCTGACAGTAGCCTCCCACCCAGCTGAAAATATTTTTTCGCTGTAGCATTCTATAATTAATATTCTTACCTTCTTTATATGTTAGAAATGAGAGCAGTTCCAAAAGCTAATTCATTTATCTTATTCATCTATCCCACTGTGATAATAAACTATTTATAGAAATCAAATTTTAAAACACTCAGAATATGTTATTGGCAGAAAAGCAGACACATAAATCAATGGAACAGAACAGAGAGCCCAGAAATAAACCTACAAACTTAAGATGAATTTATCTACAACAAAGGAGGTAAGAATATACAATGGCGAAAAGACAGTCTTTGCAATACGTGCTGCTGGGAAAAATGGACAGCTACATGTAAAAGAATGAAATTAGAACATTTTCTCACACCATATACGAAAATAAATTCAAAATGGATTAAAGATATAAATGTAAGACCAGAAACCATAAAACTCCTAGAAGAGAAAATAGGCAGAACACTCTTCGACATAAATCATAGCAATATTTTTTTGAATCGGTCTCCTAAGGAAAAAGAAACAAAAGCAAAAATAAATAAATGGGACCTAATTAAACTTAAAATCTTTCCCACAGCAAAGGAAATCATTGACAAAATAAACAGACAACCTACTGAATGGGAGAAAATATTTGCCAATGATATGACTGATAACAGGTTAATATCCAAAATATATAAACAATTTATACAACTCGATATCAAAAAATGAATAACTCGATTAAAAATGGGCAGAAAACCTGGATAGACATTTTTCCAAAGAAAATATAAGATGGCTAACAGGCACATGAAAAGATGCTCAACATCACTAATCATCAGAGAAATGCAGATCAAAACCACAGTGAGATATCACCTCACACCTGTAAGAATGGTCATCATCAAAAAGGCTACAAATGACTTAAGTGTTGGCAAGGATGTGGAGGAAAGGGAACCCTGATGCACTGTTGTTGGGAATGTAAATTGGTGCAGCCACTATGGACAACAATATAGAGGTTCCTCAAGAAACTAAAAATAGAACTACCATATGATTCGGTAATTTCATTTCTTGGTATATATCCAAAGAAAGTGAAAACACTAATTCAAAAAGATACATGTACCCCAATGTTCATAGCAGCCTTATTTACAATTGCCAAGATATGGAAGCAACCTAATTATATATCAACAGATGAATGGATAAAGAGGTGAGATATATATACACACACACACACACACACACACACACACACATATACATACACAATGGAATATTACTCAGCCATAAAAAGAATGAAATTCTGCCATTTGCAACAACATAGATGGACCTAGAGAGTGTTATACTTAGTGAAATAAGTCAGACAAAGAAAGACAAATACTGTATGTTATCACTTATATGTGGAATCTGAAAAAAATTAATATAACAAAACAGAAACATTGTTTTGTTAACAATGTTTACAAAACAAACAAACTAGTGGGTACCAGTGGGGAGAGGAGAGGGTAAAGGGGCAAAATAGGGGTAAGGAATTAAGAGATACAAACTACTATGTATAAAATAAATAAGCAACAAGGATGTATTGTACAGCACAGGGAAATATAGCCATTATTTTGTAATAATTTTAAATAGAGTATAATCTATAAATATACTGTATCACTATGTTGTATACTTGAAACTAATATAATATTGTAAATCAACTATACTTCAATATGAAAGATAAAATAAATAAAATTAAAATAATCAGAATGTAAAAATATGTTACTCTTATAAATAGTATATTTCTTCTTAGAAAGCAAAACTTTAGCAAAATTTTAATGAGGCATACTGTACACCTGGCTTCCCTAAACAGGAAAATAGCTAAAATCCAGCACAGATTTGATAATTCTCTGTTTCCCTCACCAAAATTTTAAAGAGGGAATACACACATTCAGTCACCACAGATAACCCTAGAGCCTACCACACTGTTCCTGGTACATAGAAGGTGTTCAATTAACATTTTTAAATGAATAAATAGCAATACTCTAAATTTTGTTAACTCTGTAATGATGAGCCCAAGATAATGTCTCTAATTACCATAAAAATGACCATCATGAGTAAGTTACAAACGATGGCTGGAATGGTTATGGTAAAGGACTCATTCCTTTAAGATTGATTTTATATTAATTGGATACATACTCTTCCAATGATCTTTCTTTTCCATTTTAAAAAGTGAATTAGAAACATAAGTATAATAATGCCTAAAGTAATAAACAGAAAATGGAAGAGAAAAAAGCTTTCTATTATGGAAAATTTCAAACATATATAAAAGTAGAGAGAATAGTATAATGAGCCTCCAGGTACCCACCAACCAGTTTCAACAATGATCAAACATGGTCAATCTCATTTCATCTATAACCCCTATTCCTCCACTCCTCCACTGAATTCTTTTGAAACAAATCATAAGAGCATGAGAGTTTATCTATAAATACTTGAAAACAAACACATTTTTAAGTGAAAAGAATAAAAATTTCCAGAAATGAGAGACGACTGTCATGAACTTAATATTTCTAGTCAAGTGAAACATGACCAGAAGTGGTGTTTCACACTTTTTAGTACTTTTTAGTACTTTTATTTCTTTGGTATGGTCAGCTCTAATATCCGCTCAAGCAGAGAGATATATTAAAGCTCTCCTTTTTTTTTTTTTTTTTTTTTTTGGCCACACCGCATGGCTTGAGAGATCTTAGTTCCCCAACCAGGGATTGAACCCAGACCCTGGAAGTGAAAGTGCCTGAGTCCCAACTACGGGACAACCAGGGAATTCCCTAATTATTATCACTGAATTTAGAATGTATTGATTTAACTAGATCAATATTAATGGAAACAAAATAAAACCATTTCAATCCTAAATAAAGTTTTCCATCAGAAAAAAGAATATTTTCCAGTTACCACCATTTTCAGGGTAGAATTGTTAATACTTGACTTCTATGATAGGAGGTCGAAAAATAATTATTTTTCTCTATTAAAATGGCCATATTGATTTTTTTCAAAACTCCTCATATTATAATTTGGCAATAGAAACATTTTTTAAAACATCTTTATTGGAGTGTAATTGCTTTACAATGTGTTAGTTGCTGCTGTATAACAAAGTGAATCAGCTATATGTATACATATATCCCCATATCTCCTCCCTCTTGCGTCTCCCTCCCACCCTCCCTATCCCACCCCTCTAGGTGGTCACAAAGCACCAAGCTGATCTCCCTGTGCTATGTGGCTGCTTCCTGCTAGCTGTCTATTTTACATTTAGTATTGTATATATGTTTATGCCACTCTCTCACTTCGTCCCAACTTACCCTTCCCCCTCCCCATGTCCTCAAGTCCATTCTCTACGTCTGCATCTTTATTCCTGTCCTGCCCCTAGGTTCTTCAGAACCATTATTTTTGTTTCTTTAGATTCCATATATATGTGTTAGCATACTGTATTTGTTTTTCTCTTTCTGACTTACTTCACTCTGTATGACAGTCTCTAGGTCCATCCACCTCACTACAAAAAACTCAACTTCATTTCTTTTTATGGCTGACTAATATCCCATTGTATATATGTGCCACATCTTCTTTATCGATACATCTGTCAATGGACACTTAGGTTGCTTCCATGTCCTGGCTATTGTAATAGAGCTGCAATGAACATTGTGGTACATGACTCTTTTTGAATTATGGTTTTCTCAGGGTATATGCCCAGTAGTGGGATTGCTAGGTCGTATGGTAGTTCTATTTTTAGTGTTTTAAGGAACCTCCATACTGTTCTCCATAGTGGCTGTATCAATTTGCATTCCCACCAACAGTGCAAGAGGGTTCCCTTTTCTCCACACCCTCTCCAGCATTTATTGTTTCTAGATTTTTTATGATGGCCATTCTGACTGGTGTGAGGTAATACCTCATTGTAGTTTTGATTTGCATTTCTCTAATCATTAGTGATGTTGAGCATCCTTTCATGTGTTTTTTGGCAATCTGTATATCTTCTTTGGAGAAATGTCTATTTAGGTCTTCTGCCCATTTGTGGATTGGGTTGTTTGTTTTTTTGATATTGAGCTGCATGAGCTGCTTGTAAATTTTGGAGATTAATCCTTTGTCAGTTGCTTCATTTGCAAGTATTTTCTCCCATTCTGAGGGTTGTCTTTTCGTCTTGTTTATGGTTTCCTTTGCTGTGCAAATGCTTTTAAGTTTCATTAGGTCTCATTTGTTTATTTTCTGTTTTTATTTCCATTTCTTTGGGGGTGGGTCAAAAAGGATCTTGCTGTGATTTATGTCATAGAGTGTTCTGCCTATGTTTTCCTCTAAGAGTTTTATAGTGTCTGGCCTTACATTTAGGTCTTTAATCCATTTTGAATTTATTTGTGTGTATGGTGTTAGGGAGTGTTCTAATTTCATTCTTTTACATGAAGCTGTCCAGTTGGCAGTAGAAACATTTTTTGAGAGTTATATTAGTGTGCCTATGTATCAATATTTTTGTGTTTGCATAAACACACAGTGAAAATGCCTTAGAGTTGTGAGAAAATTCTGTAGTTTGTTGGCTTACATACAGTAAACACACACAGGTTTAGCTGTACTTGCTAAAATAATAAAATAACAATACTTCTAGGTAAATAGCTGCTGTTCTAAACCTCCTGACTGTGTTTCTGCTGCATAGGCCACCTGGATCTCCCCATGATCCAGCATCTAAAAGGTTAAAATTTAGCCCAGCTGAGAACCTGGATGACACTGTCCTAGCAATAAGCAGCCCTCAATCTGATAGATAGGCACCCCTGCCTTACTGATTGTTAAACATTTTGAAAAACTGATCAAGTTTAGAAGATGGTATAGTACTGATCCAGGGAGTAGATGAAAGGTGGGATAAACAGTGACAGGAAAATAAGGAATAGTCCCAGAAAAGCAAGCTGGAGATAACTAAAAAACTTGGCTAAAAGTTCCCTATGTACATAAAAGAAAGAGAACTTAGTATTTCAAAGCTAGACTAAGGCTAAATAAAAAATAAAGACAGCCATAAAAAATCACAATAGGATTGTATATACTGTGCCTGAACTGAACACTACAAAGCAAGTAAATGAAAACAGAGTTGACTTTGTTGATAAAGGATGCTGCTGGTGGGCACTGTAAAAACAAAAATGCTCCTATGATACAATGAATTTGCTGTGAATGATTTTGTAAGAAGCTCTATTAACTTACGACTATTTGATCAAACTTGCCATACTAGCCAATCTTTTCCACTCCTCTCCATAAAGCACAGATTGGTGCCCACAGTTAGCCAAAGGTGGACAATCATCAGGCTTTTCTCCAGTCGGGCGAGCTCCTACCAGTTGAGGTATGTTTACCCATATAAGAGTCAGTTGCTGACAGTGCAGAAATACAAAGGTTCATGAGACATTACTACAAGCAACTCTATGCCAATAAAATGGACAACCTGGAAGAAATGGACAAATTCTTAGGAAAGCACAACTTTCCGAGACTGAACCAGGAAGAAAGAGAAAATATAAACAGACCAATCACAAGTACTGAAATTGAGACTGTGATTAAAAATCTTCCAACAAACAAAAGCCCAGGACCAGATGGCTTCACAGGCGAATTCCATCAAACATTCAGAGAAGAGCTAACACCTCAAACTCTTCCAAAATATAGCAGAGGGAGGAACACTCCCAAACTCATTCTATGAGGCCACCATCACCCTGATACCAAAACCAGACAAAGATGTCACAAAGAAAGAAAACTACAGGCCAATATCATGGATGAACATAGATGCAAAAATCCTCAACAAAATACTAGCAAACAGAATCCAACAGCACATTAAAAGGATCATACACCATGATCAAGTGGAGTTTATCCCAGGAATGCAAGGATTCTTCAATATACGCAAATCAATCAATGTGATACACCATATTAACAAATTGAAGGAGGAAAACCATATGATCATCTCAATATATGCAGAAAAAACTTTTGACAAAATTCAACACCCATTTATGATAAAAACCCTCCAGAAAACAGGCATAGAGGGAACTTACCTCAACATAATAAAGGCCATATATGACAAACCCACAGCCAACAACGTTCTCAATGGTGAAAAACTGAAACCATTTCCTCTAAGATCACAAACAGGACAAGGTTGTCCACTCTCACCAGTATTATTCAACATAGTTTTGGACGTTTTAGCCACAGCAATCAGAGAAGAAAAAGAAATAAAAGGAATCCAAATCGGAAAAGAAGAAGTAAAGCTGTCACTGTTTGCAGATGACATGATACTATACATAGAGAATCCTAAAGATACTACCAGAAAACTACTAGAGCTAATCAATGAATTTGGTAAAGTAGCAGGATACAAAATTAATGCCCAGAAATCTCTTGCATTCCTATACACTAAAGATGAAAAATCTGAAAGAGAAATTAAGGAAACACTCCTATTTACCATTGCAGCAAATAGAATGAAATACCTAGGAATAAACCTACCTAAGGAGACAAAAGATCTGTATGCAGAAAACTATAAGACACTGATGAAAGAAATTAAAGATGATACAAACAGATGGAGAGATATACCATGTTCTTGGATTGGAATAATCAACATTGTGAAAATGACTCTACTGCCCAAAGCAATCTACAGATTCAGTGCAATCCCTATCAAACTACCAATGGCATTTTTTACAGAACTAGAACAAAAAAATTTCACAATTTGTATGGAAACACAGAAGACCCCGAATAGCCAAAGCAATAGTGAGAAAGAAAAACGGAACTGAAGGAATGAATCCCACTACTGATTCCTATACTATATTACAAAGCTACAGTAATCATGACAGTATGATACTGACACAAAAACAGAAATATAGATCAATGAAACAGGATAGAAAGCCCAGAGATAAACCCATGCACATTTGGTCACCTTATTTTTGATAAAGGAGGCAAAAATATACAACGGAGAAAAGACAGCCTCTTCAATAAGTGGTACTGGGAAAACTGGACAGCTACATGTAAAAGAATGAAATTAGAACACTCCCTAACACCATACAGAAAAATAAATTCAAAATGGATTAAAGACCCAAATATCTATGAAATGTGAATAGATTAACAAAATTTGGTGTATCCATACAATGGAATACTACTCAGCAATAAAAAGAACTGAGCTATTTATGAACACACAACATGCGTGAATCTCAAAATCATTATGTTGAGTGAAAGAGGCTAAATGCAAGAACATATGTTCTATATGATTCCATTTATATAAAATTCCAGAAAATGAAGACTAATCTATAGTGTCAGAAGGTTAGCACTGGTTGTCTGGGGATGGTAGATTCAGGTTGAATGGGGGGCAGGAAAGAGGGATACAAAGGGGACTAGGAAACTTTTAGAAGTGATAACATGTTCACTATTTTGATTATGGTATTGATTTTCATGTGTATATATATGTTTGATGCACCATTATGATTTTAAAAATCAACAAAAATGTATTAAGGCCTATTAGGTACAACCTATCATACTAAGAATTATTTAGCAAACAAATAAATATAAAAAGCTATCTTTGCCATTAAAAAGTATGAAGGGTAGCTAGAAGAAAGTTTTAAATGAGAGAAATTAAATAGAATAAAATTTTTAAATAACTATTATTACAAGTGGAAGCGGTACCTCTCACAAGGCAGTACATGGTTAAGTGTCCAATGAACCTTCCAGACAATGGTTGCCATGGGAAATCAGAGGCTCATCAAAATCTGGGCTACTTGGGGAAGATTTTCTTCAAAGAAGTACGACTGAAGTTTGGTCTTGGAGGGTTGTATAACATGCACCAAATGTTTGGCTAGACCTAAGAAACACACAATTGCTTTTAATAAATCGTTGGGCTGATGTTCTCTGTTCAGAGAGTCAATATGTTCAGGAATGCAGTCTGCCAGTAAAAAGTCAGTCCCTTTAGATGATAATGCTGACAGCCATGCCAGCAGGTCACCCTTCTCCCAGGCCAAATGCACAGTGTGACTGAAGTCTTAAGAGGTCGGTCGGAAAGAGCCCACTTGTCAGAACTGGGATGTGTTTGTGGAACTGTGTGTTGAAGCACCTGTACCCACCCATGTCTGGATGTAGTTATTAGTCCTTCATTTTCCCAAGTGGTAAACTTGTTCACAGATGTTACTGGAGGGAAAGAAAATGTTCAGTGTTTACGCAGCAAATCTGTTCTGAAGAAACCATTCTGCTCAACTGAGGAAATGCCACAGTTATTTTGGTATTCCTTTAATTTTGGAAGTCTGCATTATTTGCAGGGCTGACCAAAAGACTTTTTAAAAAAGCCACAAATAAACATCAAATTCCTGTTTAATATGGTGGATGTTACTGGTTTTTGAAAAACAAAAAAACAGTCAGTCACGCTTGCACCCAACCCCAAAAGCTAGCGGACTTTCTGGTATTGATAACCCAGAAACCTCATGACATAAACCTTATTTTATTTCTGAGTTGGGACATCTACCTCAAAAAGTAGGCTCTGCAGGAAGGCCCTTTCTATTCTTAACGTTTCTGAAACTGGTAGCAAAGAGCAGACAGAGATAAAATAAAGCTAAGAGGAAAGTTTCCAAAATTGATCTCTCACCAACAAACAAGGAATTCCCACCTCAGAAAAGAATTATCTTTATATCTTTTTAACTTAAGCCTTTTCTCAGCTGAATAAATGGAGAAAAGTGCATTTGGGTTCTTTATTTTATCCTTCTTATTGCCTAAGAAAATGTTTATTGTCTCTCAGGAAATAAAGACAAAGGAACGGTAATTTATAATTTTTTTCCCCTCATGTGTAATAACCTGTGTCATTTGGCAAACTGAAGTAATTCTAGGATCAGTTGGGATTGCCTATCCTTTGATTAGTTTAAATAAAACTTGATGTAAGCCCCTCTCTGAAGGTTCTCACTTGGGGGTGGTCGAAGTAAGGAGAGGAGGGGGAATGTCTTCATTTTTTCCTGGCTTTCATCTTTCATCTTAAGCTCCTGTTTCTATTGAATTTCTAATCTCCACTTTTCATTTCACCTACAGTCTATGACACTGACTCATACTCCCCTAAATAATACTGCTGTGTGTGTGGGAGAATTTCCTGAAGATTTGGAACAAAGGGTATGGATAGGATGAGGTGGAACACTTCACACTGCGTATTAGCTGTGTTTGTTTTTGTTTTTTTTTTAAAATAAATTTATTTATTTATTTATTTATGGCTGTGTTGGGTCTTCGTTTCTGTGCGAGGGCTTTCTCTAGTTGCGGCGAGCGGAGGCCACTCTTCATCGCAGTGTGAGGGCCTCTCAGTATCGCAGCCTCTCTTGTTGGGGAACACAGGCTCCAGACGCACAGGCTCAGTAGTTGTGGCTCACGTGCCCAGTTGCTCCGTGGCATGTGGGATCTTCCCAGACCAGGGCTCGAACCCACGTGCCCTGCATTGGCAGGCAGATTCTCAACCACTGTGCCACCAGGAAAGCCCTGTGTTTGTAAAAATACTCCAGACATTTCTATAACCAACAGGCCCCCTTTTCTAATAAGAACCTTGCCTCTCCCACACTGCAGCTTTCATCCCCACCCTTCACATCTCCTTGCCACTTCTTTAGAGTTTTACTGGTCCCTCGAATCTAAGATTCCTATAGAGTAGTTCCTCTCTCAGGCTTTCCCTAGATCAGCACTCTCCAACTGTGGTGATGGAAATGTTCGATAATCTGCTCTATACAACATGGTAGCCACATGTGCCTACTGAGCACTAGAAATGAATTAAATGTCACATTTAATTTTAATTTATTTACATTTACATTCAATAGCTACATGTGGCGATTATAATGGTTGTTATATTGGATACCACAGCTCCCAACCATCCAACATTGACCAAGAGGCCACTCTTTCCGAACTGGACAGGCTTATTAAAGTGTGTTTCTCAACACAGAAATTTAAAAACAGGAACAGTTAAAAAACAGGAGTATAAAAAACAGGAGTTTTTTTTTCTTTCCACTTGCTAAGTATCTAATATGGTCTGTGTCCATGTGCATGAAACCTAGCCATAAAAATACTGAAAAAGGGAAAAAACCCTCAATTTAAACCTTTAGTATTCTATTGCCCCAGCCTTGCTCTCTCAAATACATCCTTTTAAACATGCTTATACATTCATTTAATGCTAGTGTCCAAATGTAAATTAGTAAATCATGATTCTGTGTTGAAGCTCCTGACAAATAACTTCTTAGGGTAGCCAAACAATTTAATATATCTAAGTCATGGTTTTAAGATGTGCAATTTGTGTTTCTAATTTTTAGGATACACTCCAGTTACATATTTTTTTTTCTTTTGTCAGTTACATCTAAGGAAGTTTGGCATGCTAAACAATGGAATCATGTGCTTGAGTCTCAGCTTAATAGTCTTTCCTCTCAAAGAACTAAATATGCCTCTGTTAACACTGTGCATCTAATTGTTATTTCTTCTGGTATAAAGAATAAGCTCTGGAGCACTGCAATTCTTTTGAAGGAAATATTACTTATCCCAAGAGTGTAGATTTTGTTTTACAATATATATTTGCCTTCTACATTTCTTCCTTTAAAATGTTTATTGCAAATGTTAATTTTAAACAGATGGGTTTTGTTTTGTGATGGAGAGGATCGAGTGTGCATTTAATAGATGCTGTGAACACTTCTCTTCGCAAGTCCATTTACTTTTGGGCCAAGTCCTGACATGATTATTTCCTCGCTGAAACACTCTCTTGTTTAGCTATTTGCTTGTTCTACCTTTCCATTTCTTCTGCATTTCCTCCCTGCTTGGTAAGCAAGGCAGCTGCCTTCATTCTATTGGGCAAAAAGAGCTCTGCCAAAGAAACAGTTGTTATCAAACTAGTAATTTATTTCCTTTTAATTTGTCACACTAAGTAAAATCTCTACTTTTATCCAGTCAACATTAGTTTCCATTATTAGCATTGTGTCTTTCAAACTTTGAATCATAATGGTTAGTCAAACTCTTATTTTGTCACCCATAATGTATATTAATTTGCTTTTAAAGTCATGAACATCTTTATTACATACTTTAGTTATAAAAGTAACATAGTCACATGAATTAAAATATGAACCGAAGGAAAATATAATGTATTTTCCCACAATCCACCACTTTAATGCAATCACTAATTTATTTATTTTCCCATGCATGTTTTCACATAGCTATAATAATGATGTCCATACAATTTAGTGTCTTATTTTGTAATTATTTAACATTTTATCATAAGGCTTTTCCAAGTTATGACATAGTCCCTTCAACCCTCTTTTTTATAATCATCATTTCAGTGACTATACATTATTCTATTCAGAGGCACACTATAATTTATTTAAATAATTCCCTATTGGTGACCATATGAAATACATCTGGTATTTAAGTTTGATAAACGAGACACTTAAGAGCGTCTTTGTGCTTATAGCTTTTTACATATTTTGTTTAACTTAATGGGGGATTATTTATCTATTTATAGACTATCTATTAATTTGTCTAGATCTAAATCTAATAGAGTATATCTGTGTATATCTATTTATTATTGATTTACTACGATAGTTAAAATTTGAAACCCTAACATCAGGCAAGGGTACAGCCAATTAGTATATTAGGAAGAGATAATATTTTACAATTTAAATATATTAATTAATTTACTCAAAATATCCTTTTTGAGCAGTATGTCAAGTACTATTCCTGACATATTAGGAAGGCAACAATGACCAAGGGAGACACCATCCATGTCCAGATAAAGCTTTCCTTATTATGGGTGGTACAGACTAGTCTACAGAAGAGACAGTACTTTGATGGGGGACATAGATATCCTATAAAAACGCATAGATGGGGCTCAACCTTCTAATTACAGAAACTTCTAGGGCCTCCTAGAAGAAGTAACTTTTAAATAAAGCGTAAAGAATAGAGAACTAGTCAGCAAAAATGTCGGGTGGGATAGGGAAAGAGGGTAATGCATTTCAGGCACTACTAATGGCATGTGAAAGACCACAAAGCAAGGGAATGTGTGTGGTGAAAAAAAAACAAAAAGAAAGCAGTGTGCCTGCAGAGGGGATCGTGTGTAGGAATATTTGAAGGTTTCTTTTGCATTTTGCTTAACATTCATCAACAATCAGATTTAAACCTTGACATATCTGTTGATCAGATAATCCAAGCTTCCTTTCCAACAAAAGTCATCCTATCCTAATACCAAGCAAAGTATTAGAGGACCAGTTAAACTACACCCTTGCCAGCATCAGATGGTATCATTTAGGTTATTTTAATAGCAGGAGAATGTAAAAGATATTATTTATGTTTTAAGTATCATTTCAAGATCTATGGAGTGAGTTGAGGGAAACCCTCAAGGGAAGCTGTATTCAGCAAGGTATCCCATAATTCTTTTCCTGAACACTGAAATTCCTATTGTTTCTCTCTCCTTTGGCTTCAAGTATTGAAAGCCCATGTTAATTTGTAAATTTGTTAGTGGAAAGGATCATGTATTCTATTCCTTTTGGCCATGAACAGTTTATAATAAATTATCTTTTCATATTGATTAACAAAGAGCTGTGTCCTTAAAGAATGTGTCACAGTAGAGTTAAATTTTGATTGTGGATATTTCAATAAATTAGTTCCTAAAAAGGGTTTCTCTTTAGAAAAATGAAAACTTAAGTGTGGATCGTAGACTTGTAGAAGACTTGGAAAGCAGGAGTAGAGAGTGGAAAGAAGGTATTACCTCCAAACAATAATGAAATGGCTCCAAATCATACCCTATTCACAAATTTTCCTCGTCTGAGCCCTGTCCACAATAGCCATTCTAGGGGAAACTGGAAAGTACTTTTGAAATGTAACTTCTTATAAACATCAGATGTGAGACCTTTTTTGTTACATGGCCAATTTTTCAATGTAATATACACCAGAAGAATCATGGTTTCCTTCATACTCTTTGGCTATTAGGTCATACATTAGTAGGCACAACCTGTATCTTAGGGAGTCGTAGAGATTTTACTTAGTGTGAGTCCTAGCTGAGCTAGGTGAGGAGGATGGAAATTAATGCAGTTGTTACCCCCAAAATTAGGTGGAGTAATTTAATTTTGATTTGGTTATAAAAATCATCATAACTAATATTTCCAGTCCTAGCATATGACATTTGATAGTCACTGTTTAAGTAATTAAACAGTAATTCACTGTTTAAGTACTGTGGCAGTCATTTTACTGTTAAATTCTGATTTTCTTCCTTCTGGGCATATGGTAGTTATCTTCATTCCCTGCCCTCCTTAAGGCTGTACTTGCTTTGGCCAATGGAATGGGAACAAAAGTGATGTGTGCCTTTTTCAGATGGGAGCAATAGCTGGTGGAAGATGGAATCAAACAGGCTTGATTTGAACCATATCCATACAATAGCCATTGGGAAATGTGGAATTGTGAGAACTATTGAATGAAGAATGAACTTCTATAATCATAACAAGAAGAAAATGGACGATTACAAATCAGTCTTTTTCTAGCCACATGTCACCTGTTTTGTGGAAAAGCTAGTAACCCTCAAATTCTTCCAAAGTAGTCCTGAAAGTTCGAGGAAACTCTTCCTGTGCTCTGCAGCCAAATCTTTTGGCTGCAATGTACCATCTGTGATCTTCTCTTTTGCTCCAAATCACTATGGCAATGGCAATGAACAAAGTAGTCGCTCGTTTAACAATGCACAGCCGAGGTGTTTCTACCACAATACAGCAATTGCTGAGCCAAGATGGCAGTGCCCTAAGCCAATGACAGTGGCACCTAAACCAAAGCTCTGACTGTTGCATTTAATGCAAATGCCCCCTTACATTGTCATGTAAGCTTCTAGCATCAATATAGCAATGCCATATACACTCAAAAATCTTATTTGTATTAGTTTTTATTCATTTTTTAAATTACAATCCTCTTTGTCTCTGAGCTCAAATATGAGATCTTGGTGGCTAGACCACAGTTACAGACATAAATGGGGCTATGCTCAGAATCATCCTTATCCTCTGTCCTGGCAATGAGTACCCCAAATAAAGCAATGCATCTAAAAGTTTCCTTCTCTTCAGATAATTTCTCTTCTGGGAGTCTCCATAGGCCCTTTTGCATGTAATGATTTAATAGACGCAGTCTATCCATCCTCCACACTTGTCTCAGGGTGATCATTGGTTAGCCCCAAGTTGTGTACTCACCTACAGATACTTTTCAAGCTTGCTGAGTTTCTTTGATCATATTAACAAGAATGTTGCAGATATAAGAAGATACTGAACTAGAATTGATTTAGAGTGAAATGGAGAAAAAGAAAATAATTACAGTACCTGGACACTTTCTATTCTCCTACTTTGCTGTTCTCAGTTTGTTGGTTTCCATCCCTCTTGATGCAAGATAGCTGACACAGCCCCATACCTACCTCCTTCTTCAATCCTATTCAAAGCAGGAAGCCGAAGGAAAGGACAGGAAGCAGCTTTCTCTTTGCACACCTCTGTCCAAATCAAGGGGGAAAATCCTTGCCAGAAGCCCTCTGACATCTTGCTACTCAAATTGTGGTCCTCAGATGACAGCATGGTCCATCACCTAGGAATGTAAAATGTGGCATTCGAGGCCCTATCCTGATTACTGACTCAGATTCTGCATTTTAGCAAGATCCCCAGGTAATTCTCATACACAGTAAAGCTTGAGAAGCACTGCCCTTATAAACTTTTTCTAATGTCTTTTTAGCCAGAACTTGGTGACATAGCTATCCCCAGGTGGAAGGGAGGATGGGAAGGTAATCTTCCTTTTCTTAGCCTCTTTAGTGGGAAAGAGGAAAGGGAAAATGAGGTAGCGAATGACTGTTGGCGGAACAACTCCCAGGATCTGTCATAGTATTTCTCTGGAGAAAAGATGGTGCAGAACGCCATGCTCCCTGCTGTTCAGTGTTACCCACTGTGGCTCTCTGGGTTCATGTAATCTATGAAACCCGCCCAGAGAAGGAAGCACTGACCTCATCAGTAGTATTTTTAACAGCAGGTTGAGACTTTACCTGTGTGATTTTGGAATGGTTTCTTGTTTTTATAATCTTGAGGTTGAAGAGCACTGTCTAACCCAGGAGAATTCAAAGGAAAAATATTAAAGCTAGTATAATTGAAGGGAAGGTGAAAATTGTAAAATAGCAGGTTTCTTTTCTGCTCTGGTTGGTATGCAACATTTTTTCACTGAAAGCTGCTAATAAAATTTATTTTCATGTACATTTTTTTTCCTTGCTATGCATTAGTTTTCTGGCCTTATTGAAAATTTGTTAAGAAAGTTGTTTATAAATATGAAATAACTGGCTTAGGGGTTTTTAGTTTAATTTTTTAAATGAGAATTATGTTGTTTCAATGTTGAGCCATTAATAAGCTAAGCCTTCTTAAGTATTTCATAAAGTAAAATTCTAACAAGTTTTCCAATCATACAAAGTAATAACACAAGGATAAAATGGCATATAGAAAAAAATAGTAAAGGAAAATTGTGGGGGACCTCTCAATCATGGGACAAGTACCTTGTAAACTCCAATTTAAGCCAACTTTGGTTTGACTTCCTGGTGATTATGTGATGATTTACCTGTGGTAGTATAGAAATAACAGATGTCCTTTTTTGTCTCAAAATACCTCTACATATTTGTTTGAAGCCTCCTAAATCAGTGATCTTTCCCACTGGTTGTTTAAAGGACATTTTGAGAGTGGGTTTGGGGCTACATTCCTATCCTTCCCAACCAAATCTTTATTTTGTTTAATTCTAGGGAAAATGTATGTTCCCAATGAACCCATCTTGCTATTGCCTTACCTGTTTGATATGATAGAATAAATTGGGTGTAACTCCAGAGAAACAGAAATCTTTGCAGAAAAAAAACAAAAACAAAAACAGAAGAATCTTCAGTATAGAGATGGCTGTTTGATTTTGGAAATGCTGCAGACACACTCAAGAGCGTGTCCTTAAATCCAAAGTACAAATGAGTCAGTGGTCGTGTACATACGAGCAAAGAGTTGGAGGGCAGGTCAGTCCTTACAACACTTGGCATGTTTTAGGTGCACATAGTTCTCATCAAGTTGGCTGAGAGGCCTCTACAGAGATCTCTTGGGAGACTGTGGTGCCCACTAAAACAACTGTGACTTTCAGTAAAAATTTATGCCATGGATGCCAAAACAAACTTGTGAAAATTGTTCACTTTCAGGCAACCTGGACAAAATCCTTAGGAGGGCTGAAGTCACCATTTAAAAGGCTCCCTATAAAAGCCAAGAGAAATGTACCTTTGATTTATTCGAATACAGGTTCTAGTAAATGACAAATCCACAGTCAGCCAAATTTGCATTTCATACCTGGAGTCTGGATTTGGCTCAACCTAATCTGGCCAGTGAAAACAGTGAGTCTCCTTGGTCCTTGCTCTCTGAGCTGCTAAATGGAGATTTCAGGAATGTGGTCAAACTAGATCTTAAATTTAAAGATTTAGTGATTAATTGGAGGTTTGGGGGAGGTCTCGTTTTCATTCCTTCAGATAGACCATATTCATTGAACCAAAAGGAAAATAATATTTTCAACAAAGCAAAAAAGCAAGTTCGATTACGAAACTCAAGGAAATATTTTTTTTTCTTTTTTTTCTTTGAATTTCAGATTCTCATCAAATGTGAGTTGTATTCAGTCTGCTTAGTAGTAAATCAGAATGTCACCACTTGACCTTGGCAAAGTTACCTGGTAATGAGGATGAAAGGTGTACGGAACAATTTGTGTCTGAATCACCAAGTTTTCCTTCAACAGGACAAATGTGTCATCTGTTTTGTCATGGCTGGTCTTGAGCAATAGAAGCTGTGGTGGCCATAGAGAGGAATGGAAAGGGCATCAACCTGCAGGTCAGAAGGGGATATTCACACATAAGTATACTTCTGTAAATGCATAGACTTCCTGGAAGAATGCACAAGAAACTGGTAACAGAGGTTGCTGCTGCAGTAGGTCCTGAAGTGGGAACCTGGTGAGTCTAGGGTGGGAAAAAAAGTTATTCTTTGTGTATACCCTTTTTTCATTTTTAAACTTTTCTGCATGTTTATATATATATATATATATATATTTATATTTATATATATGTGTATATATATATCCCATTCAAGAAAATGAATAATGGTATCAAAAGACAGAGTGAGAAAGAATACATATGAGTATATACATATATGTGTGTGTGTGTGTGTGTGTGTGTGTGTGTGTGTATTTGACTCCACATTAAACTGGATGGATCATTTTCTCCCTCTAGACCTTAGAAACCTCTTTTCTAAAATGAAGTGGCCTAGAGTTTAGACTAGAGAAATAGCTAATATTTGTTAAATCAGGGACTCCACAATTATAGAAAATAAAAATTTTCATCTGAGTCTGATGTTGGAGAGATACAACATATATAGTTAATAATAACAATATGAACCAAAAGCCATATCTTACTAGCCATAAAGTTCAAAATTCATTGTTTGTATTTTGAGCAGCTGCTCTGAGAAGGAACATTCGGGAAGTAAGAGGGGAAGAGAGAAGTTGCTTCTTATTGGGTGGAAGCTGTGGTGGACAGGGGAGCAGGGTGGCTAGCGGCCCAAAGGACAATACGAAACAGGGCACATTCATGGGCAGAATGGCTTAAGACCATGCTCGTCTAGCTGGGGTCATCGCTTCACAAGAGCCTCTGCCCGTCTTTGCTTTATCTGGAAACAAGCTTTGGTGTGGCTGCCTTTGATCAGCCCAGCTGACCTTGTCTTAGCAGTTTCCTGTAACTGGGCTCTGTCCTCATACCTCAGTGTACGCACTTGCCCACAATTCAGACATCTCCTAACTTTATTCTCACCCACTCTAGTTCCATTATAGCTTTCACTGGGGAAGACAGCTCAGTTCTCTGTCCTTGCACTTTCTCTAGCTGGCTTTTGAGTTGCAGAAGTGATTTCACCCTTAGTCACCTAAGACTGAACGTCTGCCGCCTAGTTTGGGGCAGATAATGTGGAAAAGAGACTAAGCTCCAAAGCCCATCGGGCAGGGCCTACGTTCACATTTCAAAGGTTTCCTCACTTGGCTGTAGAAATATGACTAAGCTGCTTAAAATCTCCATGCCTGCTGCTTCATTTGTAATGTAGTCCCTTAGTTATGCACCATGAATCTGGAAAGAACTGTTAACACAAGCTATTCTGGAAAGGCACCATTCTCATTTGAACACTCGGAGAATCCAGAGCACAAGCCTCAACCATGGCACTATCGACATTTTGAACCAGATAATTCTTTGCTGTGGAGGGCTGTTGTTGTGCGTTGTAGAATGTTTAGCAACATCCCTAGCCTGTACCCACTAGGTGCCAGTAGCACTTCCCCAAACCCATATGTGACAACCAAAAATAACTTCAGACATGGCCAAATGTAATGTCTCTGAAGGTGGAGGGGGAAATCGCCACCAGTTGAAAACTACTGATTCAGAGGATGATCTTCCTATCAAGTTTCATTTTGGTTCGTACAGAGTCAGACCAGGGTGGGTATCTGGACAATATTGTCTTTTTTCTGATGTTCCTTACCTTGTGCCTTCAATCCAGCTTCATTAGGCAGCTCTCTAGGGCGACAGGAACATGTTGCCCCAAGAGTTAAGGCTTTCAGAGTTTAGGGAGAGCTCCTACAAGGCAAACAAACTTGGCCTTGCTGATATTGACCAACTCTTAGGTAAAGCTTTCACATGTTATTACTGTAATCAAGTTTCTATCATCTCAACAAAGCTCTGTAGGAAATCAGGGAGTGAGGAAAGACAGAAAATTCCATAAAAAGGGAGAACTCAGTAGCAAACTGCCTGCCTCAAGAACTGGCAAACTACAAGAGTAATCTCTCTCCTTTCTTTCTTTCTAGGTCTCAGAATACAGCGCTCCCTGCCAACCAACTGCCATCTCTCCCCTCTCAGTCAGGCTGGTGACAAACAGCAACCATGTCAGGAACTGCAGGCCGTGACTTAGGTTTTGAACTCTTCTTGGATGGATATTTATATTTATCAGGTCTTGAAGTCAAGCCGAGGAATTTGTACTCTCAATGGGATGGTTAAGAGAGAAGAACATTTCTAATAGGTGGGAGGGTGACAGTGTTAGATGCATCAGAGTCATTTTGGGTGATGGGAACTGAGAAATACTCCAGGGTGAGTTGATCAGGATGGCACTCATGATGTTGCAAGATGATGCTTCAGTGAGAGAAGAGGATAGGAACCAGAAGATAGGCAAAGAGAATGTTTAAAATGAAGGGAGGTATGAGGAGAATGGGGGCAGTGGCTTAGACGCCTCTTTATGAAGAAGAGGGTGGGTGCACACAGCGTATACAGATTGTTTTTAAGACAGAGGACACCTGAGACTCTGAGAGTTGAGGGGAAGAAGCCAGTAGAATAGAAGAGGTGCTAGAGAGGAGGGACCAACCAAGGAAGCAAAATACCAGAAAAGAAACATCCCTCCCCTTGAGACTTGTGGAAAGAAGTGGAATAAGAGGAAATTCCCCTAAAATTTACTGTTTTCAATTAAAAAGTTGAAATGCCCTTCATAAAATGCGCATGAAAAAGTAAAATATGAGACTGTTATCAGCCAGGAACACTCTAATTTAAACCAGCTTTAGAAATCTGTGGGTAATAAACTAGTGATTAAGTATTTATTAAACTTTTATTGTTCACATGCCCTAAGCGTTTGGACTTCTGCCAATTCTCTGAAAAGAAAGACAAAATTATTTCAAAATGTTTACATTATATTAAATAGAAAACTTTGAGTATTAATCTGGACTTAACATCTTGTAACTTTTAGTCATCTTCAACCAAGCTGGTCACTATTATCTCTTATAACAAAAAAGGTGTGTGCCCAATTAAGTGGTTGAATATTGACAAAGCACCTACGATTTACAAGTACTGGGTTCAGTCCTGGTTTAGTGGCTGTCAGAAAAAAGGTGGAGGAACAGGGTGGAGAGCTGTGCCAGGATGGCCTGGAGAGCCAGAACTGTGATGAGTGGTCCAGACACACAGCAAATATTTAAAGCCTAGACTCTCAGGCCCTTGAAACAGGAGGTTTTATAGCACAGTATATACAAAATATTTTATTATCAGTGGAGTAGTGGATATAATACTGAAGAAACATCCTCTGTCCGTAGGAAGGGAGATCAAAAGAAAGAAATCCTTCTCTTTGCCTTGGCAATATTTTCATCGTGCCAAAGATAAAGCAAGGGAGTCCTTTGACGAACTTTTTATTGGAGTCTGAGTTTAAATCTGTGGCACATAAACAAATAACAATCTCCTCAGCTTAGACGCCTCCTCAGTTTAAAATAGACCAATAATATCTTCTTGCCTGAAGACAGTTGGCTGGGCTGGATGCTATTTTTAAAGTCCACTTGAGCTCCAAGAATTCTATTTCTATGATAAAACCACTCTGATGCATAGAAAATATAATGCATTTATTGTTCCTTTTCAAACAAATCCATTTTTATCTTGAACACCGTTAGGGACAATTTACAGTGCTTTTTTGTTTTGGCAATTTAGGAAGGGTTTCCATGGTTTCTGTGGCCTCTTGCTCAGTTTTTCTGTGCATCAGCTTGATCATAAGATTATCTGAGGCCAACATTGTCAGCTCTTTGGATATATGTCTGCTGGGCATGCATTCCCCCTGGGGGCAGTAAAAATTGGTTTGGGGGGTGATGTAATCTTAGATAATACATTGGTTTGTAGGCCACCAAAGGGCCACGATACATAAACAGATATAAGGTATATCTGTGGTAATTAAATTTCATGGTGATGGTGTGGGGGAGAATTAGAAAAAAAAATGTAAAAATACTTGGAAGGGGAGCAATAATAAAATAAATGGAGAAACACTGCCCTGGGCAAAGAGTCCTGAGGGAGGGTAGGGGTGTAAGATCTTTTGGGTAGGACTTTAACCCATCAAATACAACAGTTTTTTTTTTCTTTAAGTTTTAGAAGCCTATATTTAAAGTATATCTTCCCCCTTTCTTTCTAAACTACTACAGGACACATTTTGCAATGTTTTAAATTTAGACATTTTCAAATTTACTTTATGTAAAGACTTTCCTTGTGACAAAAGGCATATCTTGAAAAACGACTGTCTCTTTTGAGGTCAGACTGTTCTGTGTGGCAGTCTGGAAGAGAGGTCTTGCAGGAGGCAGTGGAAGGAGAGTCGTTGAGCACGCGAAAGACATACGTTTCAATCCCAGATTTGCTTTGGATGAGCCTTGCAATTAGGGGCAAGCCGAGTAAAGCCGCGGAGCCCCTGTTTCCTCATTTGTAAAACAAGGCTGCTAATGCTTCCTGTGGCAGGGTTCTAAAGGATTTGAGACAACTGATGTCAGGTGGCTGGCGCTGGCTCTTTCTGAGTTAGGTGGTAAGGCAAGGGGTAGAAGAGGCCAATAACTGGGTAGAAGAGGCCAAGATGCCCAGTGGACCTATTTTGCCAAATTCCGCAAACATCCTGTTTGAGTTCCTGCTGCTGCTGTTAAAAAAAAAAAAAAAAAAATTCTTCCACCCAGAATGTAGCCCCTGCACAGTTTAAATAAATTCAAAAGGACTATCAGTAACTTTCAGAGTAAGATTTGGGCTTTTCATCAATGAAGAGACATCAGGACAATCAGAGATACCATCAAGGAGCAGCATTTCGCCTGCTCCATAAAATCACCATGATTTAGTCCTTTAATGAAAAAAGGGGCTTGTGCAGGCACAACAGCTGTGGTTTTATGAGGGGAAAATAAGCCAGAATTCCTTGTGGTGGGGCTGTTGCCACAAGGGGTCAGATCTGGATTATTGGTGGAGGCTGGCATATCCTACAGTGACACAAACATGACTGGAAGTCAAATAGCTTGAAATAACTTGCAATTGTTTTAGGGGAGAATAGCTCAAGCAATACCAAACCTGACTAGCTCTGTTTAAGTAAGGGCTTCAGTGTTTTTGATCTGAGGTTGAGCTGAGTGTCTGGAGTGGGAACGGAAGGAGAAATACTGTTATCTTTAAGCTTGCCCTGGTTGCTGGTTGCCCACTTAGCACATGTGAGCAGTTTAACTGTCACCATGAATAAAGGCTTTTTTTCCCCCAAGGTTATAAACAGAGATGCATAAATATTTTGGATCCATCAACCTTCAAGTATTCTTCAGATGTTTTGAGTTCAACAAAACAGAATACACTGTGCTGAGTACATTCTCCCTTGCTTTTTGAGGATCATGTGTGATTTATAGGAAATGGAATCCATATGTTTCTGCTTCATTTACACTTAACTCATCAAAAGACTGTGTTGTAAAGCTATATGATGTCCAAGATGGCTTTTTGAGCTTGGTGTTTTTTTTTTAAATAAGCTGCTTAAAAGTTTTTGTTCCTTTAAAAGTTAGAGAGAGAGAGAGAGAGAAGAGAAAGATACCTAGGAAGGCCTGTTTTGCCAAGATGAAATAAATTTGAACACCAGGAAGTTCAATTTAAGCTGAAGCTACAAACCAAAGAATTTCAAATGGGTCCAGAATTTGGAAGAAAACAAAGGTTGCTCTCCAGTCACTTTCCGAAGCATCTCGGATGAATGCAGAAAAGCAGCTGGCAACTCAGCAACCCCACTAAAGGAAGAGAGGGCTGTGAATGCACCATTAGTGACCCAGCTAACACATGTGCCCACTGCTGGAAGAGCTGTTATTCTCAGGCCTCCTGAGAGCAGTCACTCTAGTCCAGATAAAGAACTTCTTGCCCTATTTTAGCAGGGAAATATCTGCTCTCCTGGTGTTTTCCCGGGGTTGTCCTGTCCTAGGCCAGCATTTCCTATTTGTTCTTCTGCCATCTGGCTCAAATAGCTGGCCACTAGACTGAATACTGTGTGTGCATTTGGGATGGTGTTTATTTATTGGACAATTTCTTTAGAGAAATATCTTGTTTAGCTCACAATAGGGCCAAAGAAGCATGCAGTTTGTATAAAGTAAGAAATATGTGAAGTAGGGACCCACAAGTTTGTAAGAAGCCAAATGTAAAACTAAGTTTTCTTTCGCCATCTCAATATTTAGTCACTCTCATAGCAGCTCTTTAATCATTTTAGACATGCTTTATCATCTATATATGGCATCTTATGAAAGTTTTCAGGAGAAAAGCACCCAAATTAGAACTATTTAATGTGATAGTATAATTGAGATAACTATAAATCTCTATAGAGGACTTATCTGCTCATCTCTAGAACAATATATAGTGTTCGATGTGAAACTTCATTATCCAGTGAGGTCTTTTAGATTGTGTGGTCTGAAGTCATTTCAACAGAATTAATAGTCCTGTGAATTACTTATATATACCAATTCAGTTATCTGGGGGTGAGGGGCAGGATTTTGGAATCTTTTTTTTTTATGTGCAGTTTATTTTTATTTATTTATTTATTGGCTGCATTGGGTCTTTGTTGCTGCATGTGGGCTTTCTCTACTTGCAGCAAGCAGGGGCTACTCTTTGTTGCGTTGCACAGGTTTCTCATTCTTGTGGCACTGGCTCTAGGTGCGTGGGCTTCAGTAGTAGTGGCATGCAGGCTTCAGTAGTTGCGGCGCACGGGCTCTAGACTGCAGGCTCAGTAATTGTGGTGCATGGTCTTAGTTGCTCTGCTCCACGTTTGGGATCTTCCCAGAACAGAGATCGAACCCATGTCCCCTGCATTGGCAGGCAGATTCTTTTTTTTTTTCTTAACATCTTTATTGGAGTATAATTGCTTTACAATGTTGTGTTAGTTTCTGCTGTATAACAAAGTGAGCAACCATTTTTGTTGTAATGGTAAATTGGAGTGTTTCCTTAATTTCTCTTTCGGATTATTCATCGTTACTATATAGGCATGCAAGAGATTTCTGTGCATTAATTTATATCCTGCTAGTATACCAAATAAATTGATTAGCTTTAGTAGTTTTCTGGTAGCATCTTTAGGATTATCTATGTATAGTATCATGTCATCTGCAAATAGTGACAGTTTTACTTCTTCTTTTCCGATTTGGATTCCTTTTTTTCTTTTTCTTCTCTGATTGCTGTGGCTAAAACTTCCAAAACTATGTTGAATAATAGTGGTGAGAATGGGCAACATTGTCCTATTCCTGATCTTAGAGGAAATGGTTTCAGTTTTTCACCATTGAGAACGATGTTGGCTGTGGGTTTGTCATATATGGCCTTTATTATGTTGAGGTAGGTTCCCTCTATGCCTACTTTCTGGAGAGTTTTTATCATAAATGGGTGTTGAATTTTGTTGAACGCTTTTTCTGCATCTACTGAGATGATCTTATGGTTTTTATTCTTCTGTTTGCTAATATGGTGAATCACACTGATTGATTTGCATATACTGAAGGATCCTTGCTTCCTGGGATAAACCCCACTTGATCATGGTGTATGATCCTTTTAATGTCTGTTGGATTCTGTTTGCTAGTATTTTTTTGAGGATTTTTGCATCTATGTTCATCAGAGATATTGGCCTATAGTTTTCTTTTTTTGTGACATCTTTGTCTGGTTTGGTAGCAGGGTGATGGTGGCCTCAGAGAATGAGTTTGGTAGTGTTCCTTTTTCTTCAATTTTTTTGGAAGATTTTGAGAAGGATAGGTGTTAGCTCTTCTCTAAATGTTTGTTAGAATTCACCTGTGAAACTGTCTGGTCCTGGGCTTTTGTTGTTGGAAGATATTTAATCACAGTTTCAATTTCAGTGCTTTTGATTGATCTCTTCATATTTTCTATTTCTTCCTGCTTTCAGTCTCAGAAGGTTGTGCTTTTCTCAGAATTTGTCCATTACTTCCAGGTTGTCCATTTTATTGCCATACAGTTGCTTGTAGTAATCTCTTATGATCCTTTGTATTTCTGCAGTGTCAGTTGTTACTTTTCCTTTCTCATTTCTAATTCTGTTGAATTGAGTCTTCCCCCTTTTTTTCTTGATGAGTCTGGCTAATGGTTTTTCAATTTTATTTATCTTCTCAAAGAACCAGCTTTTAGTTTTGTGGATTTTTGCTATTGTTTCCTTCATTTCTTCTTCATTTATTTGTGATCTGATCTTTATTATTTCTTTCCTTCTGCTAACTTTAAGGTTTTCTTTTTTTCTTCTTTCTCTAATTGCTTTAGGTGTAAAGTTAGGTTGTTTATTTGAGATTTTTCTTGTTTCTTGTAGTAGGATCATATTGCTATAAACTTCCCTCTTAGAACAGCTTTTGCTGCATCCCATAGGTTTTGGGTCATCATGTTTTTATTGTCATTTGTTTCTAGGTATTTTTTGATTTCCTCTTTGATTTCTTCAGTGATCTCTTGGTTATTTAGTAGTGTATTGTTTAGTCTCCATGTGTTTGTATTTTTTACAGTTTTTTTCCTGTAACTGATTTCTAATCTCACAGCGTTGTGGTCAGAAAAGGTATTTGATATGATTTCAATTTTCTTAAATTTACCAAGGTTTGTTTTGTGACCCAAGATATGGTCTATCCTGGAGAATATTCCATGAGCACTTGAGAAGAAAGTGTATTCTGTTGTTTTTGGATAGAATGTCCTTTAAATATCAATTAAGCCCATCTTGTTTAATGTGTCATTTAAAGCTTGTGTTTCCTTATTTATTTTCATTTTGGTTGATCTGTCCATTGGTGAAAGTGGGGTGTTAAAGTCCCCTATTATGATTGTGTTATTGTCGATTTCCTCTTTTATGGCTGTTAACATCTGCCTTATGTATTGAAGTGCTCCGATGTTGGATGCATAAATATTTACAATTGTTACATCTTCTTCTTGGATTGATCCCTGGATCATTATGTGGTGTCCTTCTTTGTCTCTTGTAGTAGTCTTTATTTTAAAGTCTATTTTGTCTGATATGAGAGTTGCTACTCCAGCTTTCTTTTGATATCCATTTGCATGGAATATCTTTTTCCATCCCCTCACTTTCAGTCTGTATGTGTCCCTAGGTCTGAAGTGGGTCTCTTGGAGACAGCCTATATACAGGTCTTGTTTTTGTAACCATTCAGCCAGTTTATGTCTTTTGGCTGGAGCATTTAATCCATTTGCATTTAAGGTAATTATCGATATGTATGTTCTTATTACCATTTTCTTAATTGTTTTGTGTTTGTTTTTGTAGGTCTTTTCCTTCTTTTGTGTTTCCCGCCTAGTGAAGTTCCTTTAGCATTTGTTGTAGAACTGGTTTGGTGGTGCTGAATTCTCTTAACTTTTACTTGTCTGGAAAGGTTTTAATTTCTCCATCGAATCTGAATGAGATCCTTGCTGGGTAGAGTAATCTTGGTTGTAGGTTTTTCCCTCTCATCACTTTAAATATGTCCTGCCACTCCCTTCTGGCTTACAGAGCTTCTGCTGATAGATCAGCTGTTAACCTTATGGGGATTCCCTTGTATGTTATTTGTTGCTTTTCCCTTGCTGCTTTTAATATTTTTCCTTGTATTTAATTTTTGATAGTTTGATTAATATGTGTCTCGGCATGTTTCTCTTTGGGTTTATCCTGCATGGTGCTCTCAGCCCTTCCTGGACTTGATTGACTATTTCCTTTAGGGAAGTTTTTGACTATAATCTCTCGAAATATTTTCTCAGACCCTTTCTTTTTCTCTTCCTCTGAGACCCCTATAATTCGAATGTTGGTGCATTTAATGTTGTCACAGAGGTCTCTGAGACTGTCCTCAATTCTTTTCATTATTTTTTCTTTATTCTGGCAGGCCAATGCTTAACCACTGTGCCACCAGGGAAGTCCAGGATTTTGGAATCTTGAAAGTTAGAGTTGTTTCCCTTAATTCCTAGCCCTAAAGAACATTTAATAAAATGTTTCTTAATTTCATCATCCAGTGCTAACTGCTGTTAACATTTTAGTATATGTTCTTTCAGCTCATGCATGTGGGCATGTGCATGCATACACAGACACACACACGCACATTTTAATGAGATCATATTATTTATTCTGCTTTGTAGCTTCTCTTTTTCATTTAGAAATATATTATGGACTTTCTCCTATGTTAGTAAACTTTTTTACCTCATCAGGTTTAGTACATACAGAATTTAAAAAATAATTTTTTTAGGATTGTACTATGATTAGCTTAATATCTCAGAGTCTTTTTAAATGTAGGGTTTTAAAAAAATCTTTATTTTAGATACAGTTTTAAATGTTGACCTTAGTTTTTAAAAATGTTTTCTATATTTTAAGACACATTAGAAAATAAACTAATTATCTTCTGCATCTTGCATTTCATTATATTTTGGACCAACGCACACTTTGAGAACCATGGAGAATATCCATCTCCCTCTTTTAGAAGAGGCCAAGCTGTCCTATATAGACGATACTTTTTAAAGACCCTAGAAAAAATTAATAGGACAATCAGTAATTTTTTTTCTTCCTTAGGAAAAAAAAAAAAGTGTTTCCACCCCATTCCATTGCCAAGAGGAGCCTTGTGACTTAAATTAATCTGCCTCCCTTTCTGTGATGTTTAGTCCACTGGTAAAACTCCCAGAGTCAACTTCAAAGAAAGTTGAGATCCATACCTATTTTGCTGTCTGTTTCTGAGTTTCTTCACCCCTTGTTTTGGAGTTTTCCAATCTGTTACTATAGAACTCAGTCCTGTCCCTTTTGTTGACAGGTTGCCAGGATACATCCTGGCAACAAAGGCTGGGGTTCCTGTTCCAGGCAGCCAGCCTCACATACTACATGAACTCTTGCAAGAGGGGATGTGAATCGTGGAGCTCCCAGCTATTCTGCTCCTGTTTCCACCAGCTCCCTCACTGAGGGGTTCAGCAGGCCATGACAAAAGCCAAAATTGAAAGATAAAGAACAAATATTACAAGGTGAGTCTCCCAGAAGGTGTTCTTTCTTGGTTGTCTGTCTCAAATCTTACCTTTCAACTAGCAATAATAATCTTGATCTCTTCCACTTCCTTCTTACCACTATGTAGTAATATTTCCTTGCTATAGAAAAGGAATCCAAAGAAAAGTAACCAGTTCTTAAGTTAAAAAAAAAACTCAAATACTACTAAACAGATGAACAAATATCGTTTTACTTCATTGGATGATTCTGACAATAATTGAACTATGGATTAAATGTTTTAATGGCTGAAAGAATCAAATTCCATTTAAAGGGATGATTTTTAAAATTTTCTCAAGAAAAGTTGATAAAATATATTTTTAACATAAATTCAGAATTATATGTTTATAAGCCAGATTACCCATGAAAGAAAAGGGGTGATAAAGGCTATAGTTACTCAGTTGACTTGGTAGTTTTTTTTCAACTGGGATAAAATTCACACGCAGTGAAATGTAACTGATCTTAAGTTTAAATTCAAGTTCCTAAAAAACAATGAATTTGATACATATATATACAACCATGTAAACCATCACCTTAATCAAGACATAGGACATTTCTATCACTCAGAAAGTTTCCTCACATCCCTTCCAGTCAGTCTCCCCTCCATAGGCAACCACTGTTGTGATTTCTATTACTAGAGAATAATTTGGCTGTTCATGAATTCTATATGAGTAGAATCATACAGTATGTATTCTTGTATCTGACTTCATTGGCTCAGCAGAATGTTTTTGAGATTGTTCCTGTTGCTGTGTATATAAGTAGTTCAATTCCTTTTATAGGTGAGTATTAATGCAGTATAGAATTATTCCACATCTGTTTATCTATTTTCCTATTGATTGATATTTGGTTTGTTTCCAGTTTGGGTCTCCTATAACTAAAGCTGATCTAAACATTCTTGCACAAGTCTTTCAGTGGACATATGTTTTCATTTATCTTGGGTTCAGACCTAGGACTAAAACTGTTGGATGATAGGGTAGACATATGTTTAACTTTATAAGGAGCATGAAACGATATGTCACTGTTATTATAATTTGCATTTCCTTCATGACTAATGAAGTTAAGCATTTTTACACGAGCTTGTTGGAGATTTGCATTTCTTTTTTGTTAAGTACCTATTCATATTTCTTGCCCGTTTTAAATGTGTTTTTCTTTTTATATCATCTTTATTGATACATAATTCACATACAATAAAATGCACCCATTTTAAGTACACAGTCTGATGAGTTTTGACAAGTGATTACATCCGTTTTACCACCAATGGTAAAATATAAGAGCATGTCTATTAACTTTGTATTTCATTCTCCACCCACCTACCCACCAAGTAATCACTGATCTACTTTCTGCCACAGATTAGCTTTGCCTGTTTAGAATTTCATATAAATGAAATAATTCAGTATATTCTCTTTTGCATATTATTTCTTTTATTCAGTATAATATTTTTGAAAGAGATCTATGTCATTGTGTGTAATTTGTTCATTTTTATTGTGGAGTAATATTCTGTTGTATGAATGTGCCATAATTGGTTTATCCATTTACCTGTTAATGTGTATTTATGTTGTTTCCAGTTTTTCACTGTTAAGAGCTGTTATGAACATTTGTTTTATATTCTATTTGTGGACATATATTTTCATTTATCTAGGATAATTATTTAGAGACAGAATGTCCATGTCATTAGGTAGGTATATATTTAACTTTATGAGAAATTGCCAAATGGTTCTCCAGAGTGGTTGTAATGTTTCACATGCCCACCAGACATATATGGGAGTTTTGGTCTTTTCACATACTAACACTTGGTACTGGCAATTTTTAAAAATTTATCCACCCTAGTGTGTGTACAGTGGTATCTCTGTGGTTTTAATTTGCATTTTCCTGACGAACAACTAATGATATTTACTATTGTTTCATGAGCTTATTTATATTTTATACATTTTCTGTTGTGAATAATCTATTCAAAGCTTTTGCCCAAATTAGACAACCCATATTGGGTTGTTTGCCATATATGTGTCATATATATGTATTGAAAACATTTCTTCCCAATCTGTGGCTTATCTTTTAATTTTCTTAATGGTATTTTTTAAAGAGTAGAAGTTTCTAATTTATATGAAGTAAAATTTTAAATTCTTTTTCTTTTATGTTTAGTGCTTTTTGTGTTTTGTCTAAGAAATCTTTGAAAATATTGAGGTCATAAAGTATTTTCCTATACTTTCTTCTAGAAGCTTTATAGTTTTAATTATTATATGTAGTTCTATGATCCACCTTGAGTTAATTTTTGTGTTTGGTGACAGTAGATGGTTGATATTCATTTTTCCGCTACATGAATCCAGTGGTTCCACCATCATTTGTTTAAAAGATTTTCCTCACTCTATTGAAGTGTCTTGGCATCTTTGTCAAAAAAGAATTGATCACATATGTGAATCAGCCATATTTCTGGACTCTATTCCGCTACATTAATCTATTTATTTGTCTTTATTGGCATCATTAATTTTTAATAAGCCAGCTCATCTTGGCTTGTATGTAATGAAACAAATATTCAAAACAGATACACAAGTTGAGTCCTTCCATGACTGCTTGCCGATGGAGCCATGCACAAGTGTTTGAATCAGGTTGGGCATTCTGTCTTGTATGTTGTCCAAATCTTTACCTAGGCAGTAATCTGATTTTAAGCGATTCTATAATAAGCAAAAGCCAAAAATATACAGTTATAAATTTAATCAAGAATGATAATACCAGTAAAAGGGATGCATTTTTCAAACCCATTTATACAGAATGTAGCTTGAACTTAATTTTCATTCGTTCAATAATTTATTGAGTGTCTACTGTATTCCAAACACTGTTCTAGACAAGGAAAGTGGGAGGAAAATATTTCTTTGTTCATAATTTCTGTAAGGAAACAATATTTATAATCTCTACTCTATTGCCTGTTTAACAGTGTATGTCTCACAATTACAGAGAAAAACACCCCTATGCCTGATAAAATAAGCATCAGATTAAAAGTTTTTATGCATTCCTATGAATTGACAGAAAATTATCAGCACTCAAATGCTTAATAAGGAAAAACATTTCCTCAGTCTTTCCAGGTTTGCTATCACTGTCATAAATATCCATTTCTTTCGTGCCTGAGAATGTAAGTTATCATTTCGGTCAGTTGCATTTTCCAACTTGTTTTAGAAATTGAATCTTATATATTATTTCTAAGAGAACTTTGTTCACAAACTGGACCTTAATATAGCTGTTTCTTCTCTGGATCTATATAATTTAAATGAATATTATTTTCTTCTAATATTTTTTTTTAATTTTTGAATTTTACTTTATTTATTTTTTAATACATCAGGTTCTTATTAGTCATCAATTTTATACACATCAGTGTATACATGTCAATTCCAATCACCCAATTCATCACACCACCATCCCCACACCCTGTGGCTTTCCCCCCTTGGTGTCCATACGTTTGTTCTCTACATCTGTATCTCAACTTCTGCCCTGCAAACTGGTTCATCTGTACCCTTTTTCTAGGTTCCACACACATGCGTTAATATACGATATTTGTTTTTCTCTTTCTGACCTACTTCACTCTGTATGACAGTCTCTAGATACATCCACGTCTCAACAAATGATCCAATTTCGTTCCTTTTTATGGCTGAGTAATATTCCATTGTATATATGTACCACAACTTCTTTATCCATTCGTCTGTTGATGGGCATTTAGGTTGCTTCCATGACCTGGCTATTGTAAATAGTGCTGCAATGAACATTCGGGTGCATGTGTCTTTTTGAATTACGGTTTTCTCTGGGTATTTGCCCAGTAGTGGGATTGCTGGGTCATATGGTAATTCTATTTTTAGTTTTTTAAGGAACCGCCATATTGTTCTCCATAGTGGCTGTATCAATTTACATTCCCACCAACAGTGCAAGAGGGTTCCCTTTTCTCCACACCCTCTCCAGCATTTGTTGTTTGTAGATTTTCTGATGATGCCCATTCTAACTGGTGTGAGGTGATACCTCATTGTAGTTTTCATTTGCATTTCTCTAATAATTAGTGATGTTGAGCAGCTTTTCATGTTCTTCTTGGCCATCTGTAGGTCTTCTTTGGAGAAATGTCTATTTAGGTCTTCTGCCCATTTGTGGATTGGGTTGCTTGTTTTTTGATATTGAGCTGCATGAGCTGCTTGTAAATTTTGGAGATTAATCCTTTGTCAGTTGCTTCATTTGCAAATATTTTCTCCCATTCTGAGGGTTGTCTTTTCATCTTGTTTATGGTTTCCTTTGCTGTGGCAAAGCTTTTAAGTTTCATCAGGTTCCATTTGTTTATTTTTGATTTTATTTCCATTACTCTAGGAGCTGGGTCAAAAAGGATCTTGCTGTGATTTATGTCATAGAGTGTTCTTCCTATGTTTTCCTCTAAGAGTTTTATAGTGTCCGGTTTTACATTTAGGTCTCGAATCCATTTTGAGTTTATTTTTGTGTATGGTATTAGGGAGTGTTCTAATTTCATTCTTTTACATGTAGCTGTCCAGTTTTTCCAGCACCACTTATTGAAGAGACTGTCTTTTCTCCATTGTATATCCTTGCCTCCTTTGTCATAGATTAGTTGACGATAGGTGCGTGGGTTTATCTCTGGGCTTTCTATCTTGTTCCATTGATCTATGTTTCTGTTTTTGTGCCAGTACCATATTGTCTTGATTACTGTGGCCTTGTTGTATAGTCTGAAGTCAGGGAGTCTGATTCCTCCCGCTCCGTATTTTTCCCTCAAGACTGCTTTGGCTATTCGGGGTCTTTTGTGTCTCCATACAAATTTTAAGATTTTTTGTTCTAGTTCTGTAAAAAATGCCATTTATAATTTGATAGGGATTGCATTGAATCTGTAGATTGCTTTGGGTAGTATAGTCATTTTCACAATATTGATTCTTCCAATCCAAGAACATGGTATATCTCTCCATCTGTTTTTATCATCTTTAATGTCTTTCATCAGTGTCTTATAGTTTTCTGCATACAGGTCTTTTGTCTCCCTAGGTAGGTTTATTCCTAGGTATTTTATTCTTTTTGTTGGCATGATAAATGGAAGTGTTTCCTTAATTTCTCTTTCAGATTTTTCATCATTAGTGTATAGGAATACAAGAGATTTCTGTGCATTAATTTTGTATCCTGCAACTTTACCAAATTCATTGATTAGCTCTAGTAGTTTTCTGGTGGCATTTTTAGGATTATCTATGTATAGTATCATGTCATCTGCAAACAGTGACAGTTTTACTTCTTCTTTTCTGATTTGTATTCCTTTTATTTCTTTTTCTTCTCTGATTGTCGTGGCTAGGGCTTCCAAAATTATTTTGAATAACAGTGGCAAGATTGGACATTCTTGTCTTGTTCCTGATCTTAGAGGAAATGCTTTCAGTTTTTCACCATTGAGAATTATGTTTGCTGTGGGTTTGTCATATATGGCCTTTATTATGTTGAGGTAGGTTCCCTCTATGCCCACTTTCTGGAGAGTTTTTATCATAAATCGGTGTTAAATTTCGTTGAAAGCTTTTTCTGCATCTATTGAGATGATCATATAGTTTTTATTCTTCAATTTGTTAATATGGTGTATCACTTTGTTTGATTTGCGTATATTGAAGAATCCTTACATCCCTGGGATAAATCCCACTTGATCATGCTGTATGATCCTTTTAATGTGCTTTTGGATTCTGTTTGCTAGTATTTTGTTGAGGATTTTTGCATTTATATTCATCAGTGATATTGGTCTGTAATTTTCTTTTTTTGTAGTATCTTTGTCTCGTTTTGGTATCAGGGTGATGGTGGCCTCATAGAATGAGTTTGGGAATGTTCCTTCCTCTGCAATGTTTTGGAAGAGTTTGAGAAGAATGGGTGTTAGCTCTTCTCTAAATGTTTGATAGAATTCACCTGTGAAGCCATCTGGTCCTGGGCTTTTATTTGTTGGAAAATTTTTAATCACAGTTTCAATTTCAGTGCTTGTGATTGGTCTGTTCATATTTTCTATTTCTTCCTGGTTCAGTCTTGGAAGGTTATACCTTTCTAAGAATTTGTCCATTTCTTCTGGGTTATCCATTTTATTGGCATAAAGTTGCTTGTAGTAGTCTCTTAAGATGCTTTGTATTTCTGCAGTGTCTGTTGTAACCTGTCCTTTTTCATTTCTAATTTTATTGACTTGAGTCCCCTCCCTTTTTTTCTTGATGAGTCTGGCTAATGGTTTATCAATTTTGTTTATATTTTCAAAGAACCAGCTTTTAATTTTATTGTTCTTTGCTATTGTTTTCTTTGTTTCTATTTCATTTATTTCTGCTCTGATCTTTATGATTTCTTTCCTTCTGCTAACTTTGGGTTTTGTTTGTTCTTCTTTCTCTAGTTCCTTTAGGTGTAAGGTTAGGCTGTTTATTTGAGATTTTTCTTGTTTCTTGAGGTAGGCTTGTATAGCTATAAACTTCCTTCTTAGAACTGCTTTTGCTGCATCCCATAGATTTTGGATCGTCGTGTTTTCATTGTCATCTGTCTCTAGGTATTTTTTGATTTCCTCTTTGATTTCTTCAGTGATCTCTCGGTTATTTAGTAACGTATTGTTTAGCCTCCATGTGTTTGTGTTTTTTACGTTTTTTTCCCTGTAATTGATTTCTAATCTCATAGCATTGTGGTCAGAAAAAATGCTTGATATGATTTCAATTTTCTTAAATTTACTGTGGCTTGATTTGTGACCCAAGATGTGATCTATCCTGGAGAATCTTCCATGCACACTTGAGAAGAAAATGTAATCTGTTTTTGGATGGAATGTCCTATAAATATCAATTAAATCTATCTGGTCTATTGTGTCATTGAAAACTTCTGTTTCCTTATTTATTTTCATTTTGGATGATCTGTCCATTGGTGTAAGTGAGGTGTTAAAGGCCCCCACTATTATTGTGTTACTGTCGATTTGCTCTTTTATGGCTGTTAGTAGTTGCCTTATGTATCGAGGTGCTGCTATGTTGGGTGCATATATATTTATAATTGTTATATCTTTTCTTGGATTGATCCCTAGATCATTATGTAGTGTCCTTCCTTGTCTCTTGTAACATTTTTTATTTTAAAGTCTATTTTATCTGATATGAGTATTGTTACTCCAGCTTTCTTTTGATTTCCATTTGCATGGAATATCTTTTTCCATCCCCTCACTTTCAGTCTGTATGTGTCCCTAGGTCTGAAGTGGGTCTCTTGTACACAGCATATATATGGGTCTTGTTTTTGTATCCATTCAGCAAGCCTGTGTCTTTTGGTTGGAACATTTAATCCATTCACGTTTAAGGTATGTTCCTATGACCATTTTCTTAATTGTTTTGTTTTTGTTTTTGTAGGTCCTTTTCTTCTCTTGTGTTTCCCACTTAGAGAAGTTCCTTTAGCATTTGTTGTAGAGCTGGTTTGGTGGTGCTGAATTCTCTTAGCTTTTGCTTGTCTGTAAAGCTTTTGATTTCTCCATCAAATCTGAATGAAATCCTTGCCAGGTAGAGTAATCTTGGTTGTAGGTTCTTCCCTTTCATCACTTTAAATATATCATGCCACTCCCTTCTGGGTTGTAGAGTTTCTGCTGAGAAATCAGTTGTTAACCTTATGGGAGTTCCCTTGTATGTTATTTGTCCTTTTTCCCTTGCTGCTTTCAATAATTTTTCTTTGTCTTTAATTTTTGCCAATTTGATTACTATGTGTCTTGACGTGTTTCTCCTTGAGTTTATCCTGTATGGGACTCTCTGTGCTTCCTGGACTTGGGTGGCTATTTCCTTTCCCATGTTAGGGAAGTTTTTGACTATAATCTCTCCAAATATTTTCTCAGGTCCTTTCTCTCTCTCTTCTCCTACTAGGACCCCTATAATGCGAATGTTGCTGCGTTTAATGTTGTCCCAGAGGTCTCTTAGGCTGTCTTCATTTCTTTTCATTCTTTTTTCTTTATTCTGTTCTGCAGCAGTGAATTCCACCATTCTGTCTTCCAGGTCACTTATCCGTTCTTCTGCCTCAGTTATTCTGCTATTGATTCCTTCTAGTGTAGTTTTCATTTCAGTTATTGTATTGTTCATCTCTGTTTGTTTGTTCTTTAATTATTCTAGGTCTTTGTTAAACATTTCTTGCATCTTGTCGATCTTTGCCTCCATTCTTTTTCCGAGGTGCTGGATCATCTTCACTATCATTATTCTGAATTCTTTTTCTAGAGGTTGCCTATCTCCACTTCATTTAGTTGTTTTTCTGGGGTTTTATCTTGTTCCTTCATCTGGTACATAGCTCTCTGCCTTTTCATCTTGTCTATATTTCTGTGAATGTGGTTTTTCATCCACAGGCTGCAGGACTGTTGTTCTTCTTGCTTCTGCTGTCTGCCCTCTGGTGGATGAGGCTATCTAAGAGGCTTGGGTAGGTTTCCTGATCAATATTATTATTTTAAGTAATTTCCCCAAACTCTCTGGTGAATGAAACATTTTCAGGAGTACATGCAATTCAAGAAATAAGTTGTGAGTGGTGAAGAATGTAAATGTTTCCAGAGCACCCTTCCTGAGGCAGCAGTGGAGATTCCCATGGAGTCTTAAAAACATAGAGAAAGCTTTTCTAAATATTACAGTATACAAATACAGCAGGAGGCACACACAGTGTTGGGGGCAACAGGAAAGGAAAATGTAAAAGAGGCAAGTTGTTAACAGTTCAAAAGTGATGACAAACTGAAAATAGAATTTTCACAGTGCAGTGCAACCAAACATTTATTTCAGAGAAGCCTCTACGAGGAGGCTAATGGAGTTCTCTGCAAACAAAATTTAGTAGGATTCTGGTTGCGCTGTGTGCTATTTTGTAGATTCACATTGATTAATAATTGGATGTTTCACTGTTAAAATAAAATGGAGTCTCATTTGTATGCTCTAATTCAGGGGTTAGGAAACTTTTCCTATAAATGGCCACGTAGTAAATAATTTAGCCCTCGTAGGCAAAAGCAGTCAAGACAAATACATAAATGAATAAGCATGGCTCTGTTCCAGTAAAACCTGATTTGCAAAAAGAGTTGGATGGCTGGCCAGGTTTGACCCGTGAGCCCTAGTTTGTCAACACTTGTTCTAATCTTCAAGAAATTCTGATAAAATATCTTCCAAAATTATACATTGACATTTAAAGAACTGTGACCTCGAAACTGTTCTTCCTTGGAGTGCCTGGTACATTGGGGGGCTCTCTTCAGAAGAAATATGACTTCCAAGGAGAATTAAACTTTGAAAGTAATATGCATTCAGAATGCATGTGGTCAAGAAAGACAATATATGAATAAGCTTAGCTCAAGAAATCCTAACTCTATCTGTGTTTTTCCTTCAGTTTTCTACCTAGTCATACAGCACCCGATACGTGTGTCTACCTAATCATAAGGCTACCTCTGTGTGCTTGTCTAGCTCTGTTCTTGGGGGGAGATCTATGCCATAGATGCTCATTGCTCATTACTTGATGAGCAGTCTTTACCATAAGGTACAGGGCTTGGTCCAAGCCAATGACTGGGTTCTCATTTCTCTTAGATTTGGTATACAGACAGTCTTCCTTCAGTATCCTTGGGCGTTTGGATCCAGGACCTCCGGTGGGAACCAAAATTCATGGATGCTAAAGTCCCATATACAAAATGGTGTAATATTTGCATATGACCTATGCACACCCTCCAGTATACTTTTAAATCCTCTCTAGATTACTTGTAATACCTAATACAAAGTAAATGCTATGTAAATAGTTGTAAATACAATGTAAATAATATGTAAATAGTTCCCAGTGTATGGCAAATTCAAGTTTTTTTTTTTTTTAACTTTCTGGACGTTTAAAAAATATTTTCAATCTGATGTTGGTTGATTCTGCAGATGCAAAACCCGCAGATATGAGTGACTGACTATAGTTATGCTTCTAAATCTAGAATGATAATCCCTTTTTTAAAAATTATTGGAATATAGTTTATTTACAATGTTGTGTTAGTTTCAAGTGTACAGCAAAGTGATTCAGTTATTCATATACATATATTCATTCTTTTTCAGATTCTTTACCCATATAGGTTATTACAGAATATTGAGTAGAGTTCCCTGTGCTATACAGTAGGTCCTTGTTGGTTATCTATTTTATATATAGTAGGTGTATATGTTAATCCCAAGCTCCTAGTTTATTCCTCACCCCACCCCAGCGTTTCCCCTTTGGTAACCGTGAGTTTGTTTTCGAAATCTGTTAATCTGTTTCTGTTTTATAAATACGTGCATTTGTATCATTTTTTAAAATTAGATTCCACATATGAGTGATATATTTGTCTTTCTCTGTTTGACATACTTCACTTAGTATGATAATCTCTAGGTCCATCCATGTTGCTGCAAATGGCATTGTTTCATTCTTTTTTATGTCTGAGTAATATTCTATTGTATATATGTACCACATTCGCTTTATCCATTCATCTCTCAATAGTCATTTAGGTTGCTTGCATGTCTTGACTATTGTAAATAGTGCTGCTATGAACACTGGCATGCACGTATCTTTTCAAAGCATGGTTTTCTCCAGATGTGTGCCCAGGGTTGGGATTGCTGTATCATATGGTAACTCTATTTTTAGTTTTTTAAGGAACCTGCATACTGTTCTCTATAGTGGTTGTACCAGTTTACATTCCCACCAATGGTGTAGGTGGGGTCCCTTTTCTCCACCCTCTCCAGCATTTATTGTTTGTAGATTTTTGATGATGGCCATTCTGACCAGGGTGAGGTGGTACCTCATTGTAGTTTTGATTTGCATTTCTCTGATAATTAGTGATGTTGAGCATCTTTTCATGTGTTTTTTGGCCATCGTATGTCTTCTTTGGAGAAATGTCTATTTAGATCTTCTGCCCATTTTTTGATTAGGTTGTTTGTTTTTTTGATATTGAGCTGCATGAGCTGTTTGTATATTTTGGAGATTAAACCCTTTCAGTCACTTTGTTTGCAAATATTTTTTCTCATTCTGTTGGTTGTCTTTTCATTTTGTTTATTATTTCCTTTGCTGTGCAAAAGCTTTTAATTTCATTAGGTCCCATTTGTTTATTTTTGTTTTTATTTTCATTACTCTAGAAGGTGGATCCAAAAAGATATTGCTGCAGATTACTAATCCCTTGAGTTAGTATTGTTAGGGATATTAAACAAGGGTTAGATGGTCAGATATTCCTAAGACTTGAGAAAATACCACAAAACTAGCTTTTAATCCTTTCTTTCCAAAAGTCCTTTTCTGTTTTTATTCATCTATTTAATTAATGAGCTTGATTCTTGTTTAAAAATTTAGTTTAAAATTAAGCTAATCTTACTCAGCTCATTCAACATTCAACATATTTTGTCAGTGCCTACAACGTGCCTGGCACTGGACTAGGTGCTGGGCATCTAACTATGTAGAGAGCAAATGAGCCCCTAATGTTCATGGAGGTTACATCCAAGTGAAGGAAACGAATACTACACAAGTAAACAAACAAACAAGGTAAAAACATTCTGTAAGAGCTGTGAAGAAAATAAACAGCCTTGTCATAACTGTGCGCATAACTGTGATAGTGGTGGTGGCAGTGGTACATGTGTGCATGTGTATGTTCATGTGTGTGCATGTGTGCACACGTGTTTCTGTATGTTGCATGTGTGTCTACGCGTGTGTGTGTTTCTGTGTGTGTGTGTTTTAGGAAGAAACAAAGAAATTACTTGAGAAAGAGTAGTCAGGAAGGGTCTGTCTGTTTGAGTCAATGATATTTTAACAGAGATCTGGAAAATGAAATGAGAAAGCTATGCAAAGATGGGGAAGATTCTAGGCAGTGGCAAGAGCATGTGCAAAGCTCCTTTTCAGTCTCTCCCCTAACCTACCCCAGAGTGAGAACGAGTTTGGTTTATTTGAGGAACCAAAAGATGAACACAGATGAAGCACAGTACAGGTGGGAGAGAGTAAAGGGAGACCAAAGCAGAGGCTTAGGGACACACCAGGTTTCAGAGGTTCAAGAGTTTGGATTTTGTTTTGAGAATAGTGCAACAACCACGGAACATTTAGTCAGGGGAGGTATAGGATTTGTTTCATAACTTAAGTAGGTGAATATGACTGCCCTGAAAAAAGAAAGATTAGGCAGTGGGAGTGGTTATTCACCCACTATGCCTGAAACAGCATGTGGATGGCGAGGCACACCCATTCACCTGCGTGGCAGTAAACTTAGGAGGGTAGGCAAAACATCACAAGAAGTTTTCCAACATCACTGGAAGAATGGAGACAGGTGTGAAAGAATACGGGAAAGGAGAGGCATTAAGATGCAAAAAGCAAAAAGACAGGAGAGGAGAAAGTGAGCAGAAAGAAAATATAAGAAGATGACTAGTGTAAAATAAAATGTTTACTTTTCTGTGGAATCATTAAAATGCACTTATACAGGGATAAAAAATACTAAATCTTTTTTTTAGAGTGTCTACTAGTCCCTTTTACCTTTTCTCTTGCTCTCCTCTCCCAACCCCACGTCTCCCATGCAAGCCCACAAGAAGATGAAGAACTTAGTTGGAGAGCTGGGGCAAAGGAAGGCACCCTCATGATCATCTCACCTGCCTTCACTATCAGTATGACTTCTCCCAAGTCAAAAGATGCGGTCAAAGTTTATTTTAGTAAAACTACTGTGAAATGAACAAAGAACAAAGTGAAAAGTAGTGAGGATTGGAGATAGAAGAAATACACGGTTGGAGAAAGACTCAGAATTCAATGTTTAGCCAACAGTTGTCCTTATTAGTACCATCTGACCTAGTTACAGTCCAGCATATCGTTACCAAATACATGCTAGACGGACTGGAATCCTGGCATGGATTCACTGCCAAATGAAGATTTTGACAATGATTGTCAGTCTGTTCTCTTGACCTAGAAGGAATATGGAGAGAAATGTGTAGAGATGTGTGTGTGTGTGTGTGTGTGTGTGTGTGTGTGCAGTTAGAAGCAGAGTGCTCACCAAAGTGATAATAAATATAGCTAATAAGATTCCAGCCTCTCGCCAAGTGTATATATTCATTGAAAGCATGGAAATACATATAGTTTGTGAAAAATTATTTATATTGTGGCTCATTTTAGAATCAGAAATGTGTAGTAAGTAATTAGTTTTTATATTATTTGAATCACTTCAAGGCATTTTCTCTCAAAAATACCAAATGATTGTGCAATATTAAAATAAGATAAATCTTGGATTTCTTTATCTGTTCAGTTCCAAGTGAACAATATTATATATGAAACACATAACATTTCAATCAACAAAAATTAAAACCACGTTTTCCTCTTCAGTTAGCCTATTTCTTATGTCAAATGCCATGTCAAGTGGAGTTTAATAATTTTAACTATTGGGGTGGTTATGGGTAACAAGAAATTTCCAAATAAACTTTTACACAGAGACTCTCAGGAAATGCTTACTGATAAGTAGCACAGGAACACTGTTCTAGCTGTAATTACTGAAATGGACACTATCCAATGTGTGACTAAATAAAATAGGTTATGTTGTGATTCACCAACAGTTTAATAACATATAGTGTAACTGAATCTATTTCAATCTTAATTTTGTAACTGGAATTTTATAATTAATCAAGAGAGATAAAAATTTGTAGCCTAAAATTGTGTCATCCTTCCATATGTCTTCCATACAAGACAGATTTAAAATCTATACATTTTCAAATAGTGATTTTATAATGTCTTAAGATATTTCAGCTTATTCTATTTCTCCCATATAATTGTGGTATTATAAGATTCTGGTATTCAAAAAATCAGAAAACTAGAAACACTATGAACAAATAGTTACAACACTTAAATGGAAGCTTCAGAAGACAACTGTGAGAAAAGAACAGTGACCAGAAAAAGTGAAAACAAGACATTTATAAAGCCCACTGAAAGTAAATGGGGACTTACTAAATGCGTCTCATCTGCACCTTCCCACCCTGGGATCCAGAGTAATGAAATAATTCTCAAGACAGAGAGGAAGGAAAAGCCTTTTTAGTCACCTTAGCAGTTAATTGCCATATATGTCTTTTAGTGGAGTAGCCTTTGCAGATGGGACTTCTGGGCCTAAAAGGACAGGAAAGGTAAAGGAGGAGAATGAAAGGAAGAGGATGCTCACGATGACTCTTGTTGGTGTCCCATGGACCTTGGCTGATGGCATTCTCTGAAACGTTCACCTGGAGGCTAGGATAACCACAAACCTTCACAGAAAAACTACAAAGGAAAAGAGCTCTGCTAGACCCTAGGATTGGTCCATCTGTCCTATATGAAGATAGTAGGATCACATAATTCAAATAATGCCACAGTAATAGTACAGTAGTTGCATCCATGAAGGAAAGGCCAAGACCATCACTGAAGCATTACTATTATTGAGAATCTGATTGCTTTTTTTCAAAAAAGACTTCTTATTTTGATAAAAAGATATGCCTCTGTTTCCTTAAGTGACTAGAGTAGGATTCTTTTTATTTGTACTGACACACAATCCTAACAGATACATATGTGAAGTAAACATACTGTAATAGCCTATTAACTCATAGATGGAAAGATTGGATTATTTGGAAATATCTCTAATGGTGGTCGTGATAATGGGAACTCAAAAATTATGTCCAAAATATCTGTTCCTGGCTCCACTGCCAGAGGCAGCATTCTGGGCTGAATGAATTATTAAATAATTCCAGCTCCAGCCAGGCCTTCTTAGTGGACTCAAGTGTACTTAGGGCATTTATTATAAGTATACATGTGCATGGAAACACAGGGGAATCAAACAGCCAGGCCTCAGGAAGCTCAAGAACTACCTGTTCCAGGGGAATTCCTAGCCAAAAAGTTGAGCGGACTCTTGTTCTCCAGGCCAAACACCAAAATAATTAATAGGTAATTTTTATAAAAGCTTCAGAATTCTAGAGGGAAATCAAAGGAATTTTCAACCAAGTTCTTTTCATTTCTGCTGATTATTCAGTGTTAATAATCAGGTATTATCCCCATTGGTTTTTCAGCTCTATACTCATTGGCTCGCTTTCTTGAATTGTTTCAAAAGCCTGAGTAGAACTAGAGACCCCAACCTGCTTTCCTTTTGGGGGAGGTGAAGAAAGAGCCCTATCCACAATCAAGCTCTGCAAGCCTGACCCGGTCACTGCTTTTCCACCTGTGAGGTGGCCTTCTTCCTCTTTTATATCTGACATTACAGACATTAGTAACATCTGAATATAATTTCTCATTTCTTATTTGGAACATTGTGACAAGCTTCTTCCATTCTCTAATAGAATTATCACAAATTTCCAGGAGTGCAGATATTCTCTAGAAATTGTGCAAGATATAAAGACTAAAGAACATTGTATGTCTTCTGCACCCAGGCAGCAGTGACAGCCCCTCATGGTTGCTCACCTGAGTGTTCCAACATTGGCCTGTTCCCATGCTCTACCCTGTTTCACCCACAGTCACTCCATCTCCTTCTTTTCTATCTTCTTTTTTTTTTTTAATTTTTAAAAATTGAAGTGTAGTTGATTTACAATGTTGTGTTAGTTTCAGATGTACAGCAAGGTGATTTGTGTGTGTGTGTGTGTGTGTGTGTGTATGTATATATGCACATATATATATATACACAAGTATATATATTCTTTTTCAGATACTTTTCCATTAGGTTATTACAAGATATTGAATATAGTTCTCCGTGATATGCGGTAGGTCCTTATTGTTTATCTATTTTATATAGAGTAGTTTATATCTGTTAATCTCAAATTCCTAATTTATCCACCATCTCCCTCCCCACCTTTCCTCTTTGGTAACCATAAGTTTGTTTCCTATGTCTGTGGGTCTATTTCTGTTTTGTAAATAAGTTCATTTGTATCATTTTTTTGTAGATTCCACATGCAAGTGATATCATATGATATTTGTCTTTGTTTGACTTACTTCACTTAGTATGATAATCTCTAGGTCCATCCATGTTGCTGCAAATGCCATTATTTCATTCTTTTTATGGCTGAGTAATATTCCATTGTATATATATTTCACATCTCCTTTTTTATTTTATTTTATTTTATTTTTTATTAATTTTTATTGGAGTATGGTTGCTTTACAATGTTGTGTTAGCCTCCACTGCACAACAAAATGAATCAGCCATACACATACAGATATCCCCTCCCTTTTGGACTTCCCTCCCATTTAGGTTACCACAGTGCATTAGGTAGAGTTCCCTGTGCTATACAGTATGTTTCCATCAGTTGTCTGTTTTATACATAGTATCAATAATGTATATGTGTCAATCCCAGTCTCCCAATTCCTCCCACCCCACCTCTTTCCCCCTTGGTATCCATGCAATTGTTCTCTACGTCTTTGTCTCTGTTTCTGCTTTGCAAATAAAATCATCTGTACCATTTTTCTAGATTCCACATATATGCATTATTATACACTATTAGCTTTTCTCTTTCTGGCGTACTTCACTCCGTATGACACTCTCTAGGTCCATCCACATCTACATCTACCCAATGTAGATCCATTGGGTCTACAAATGACCCAATTTTGTTCCTTTTTATGGCTGAGTAATATTCCATTGTATATATGTACCACATCTTCTTTATCCTTATCCATTCATCTGTCTGTGGACATTTAGGTTGCTTCCATGTCTGGCTATTGTAAATAATGCTGTTATGATCACTGGGGTACACATATCTTTTCAAATTAGAGTTTTCTCTGGGTATATGGTCAGGAGTGGTATTGCAGGATCATATGGTAACTCTATTTTAATTTTTTTAGAGAACCTCCATACTGTTCTCCACAGTGGCTGCATCAATATACATTCCCACCAATGGTGTAGGAGGGTTCCCTTTTCCCTCTTTAGCATTCATTATTTGTGCTCTTTTTGATGATGGCCATTCTTATTTGTGTGAGGTGACACCTCATTGTAGTTTTGATTTGCATTCCTCTAATAATTTGTGATGTTGAACATCTTTTCATGTGCCTTTTGGCCATCTGTGTAGGTCTTCTTTGGAGAAATATTTAGCTCTTCTACATAGTCTGTCTTCTTCTTAGTCATAAATTATTTGTTGTGATGTTTCATGCTGCTGTTCTTCAGCTTCACAACTCTTTCTCAGTGTCCTTTCTGCTTTAGCAACCATTGCTGTTATCTTTTCCAAGAGAGGAATTGTGATTGAACCAGTTCATCTGTTCATGTCCAGCCATGTCATAGACTACTGGTGAGCCTATGATGGATAGCCCTTGTCCAATGCCCGAGTTCTGACACAATCAGCTTGGGTTGGGGATCAGGAGTTGAATAATATGCTACAGTACATGACCACCCAGGGCCACCTATCCGGTGAGGGGGTGGGGCAGGTTTCCTTAGCAGAGGCTGAGTATGACAAGCACCATAATTATAATATTTCATACTGCTTTGATCTGATAATTTTAGAAAATGTACTCATATTTCCCATAACTTTTCAGTATTTTTTTTCCTTTTCAGGACTACAGGTCGGATTGTCTTTTAATGAAATATGAATAAAATGTTATTTGAATTAGCTGCAGAATGAAAACTTTGGAATTCATCAGAATATTTTTAAAAAGGAAGAATAATTTAAAAAATCTATAGTTAGTCTTCTAATTACATTTTTCAGCCTGCAGGATTATTTATGAAAATATGGGGCAGAAGACCTATTAGAACCATATAATAACAATTATGATATCATACTTACCACCTACCAGACAGTGTGCTAAGCATTTTATCTTACTTTTAATCCTCATAGTAACTCTGCAAGGTGTTACCATCCTACCAAACATAAGGTGAAATTGAGGCACAGAGAGGTTACATATCCCACGATTCCATAGCTGATAGACATTTTGGAGCAAGTGTTTAAAATAGACCTGAGTTTATTGCAGAAGTACTTTAAAGTGGAGATTAACAGAGTATTACTGGGTTCTTGGTGTAAGCTACTTTTTCTGCTTTTACTTAGCAAATTAGACTGAACCAATGTATTTGAGAGCTTGCTTGAACTTGGACTCTATTTCCCAGATGTGTTAGTGAAATCTTGATTAAGATTTTAATGACCTGAGCCCATGACACACAGAAAGAGGCATGGGAATTGATTTAGCATCCAAAGGGAAGATGCTGTTGTAAATAAACTCTTTCATTCTTGAAGCTCTGTCTAAATGCAGCAAAATTCTACAGCAGAAGTTCACTTTCTAGTCCAGAAGTATTTGTCAAGATTTTTAGCAAAAATGTTTAGACATATGTCAGCTACTAGTAACATAAGATGGGACATGGAGCTAACTGCCTGAAGCAACATTAAACAGGATTTCAGAATTGGAAGGAACATACAAGTCTGGCTCTGTGTAGTATACATAGTCTCAAGAAGTTAGGTACAAATTGCATTTAATAAATCAGAGGGATCTATTTTCCTACTAAATGTTTACTTGCAGAGTAAACTCTGCAATGGATCCTTTTAGGAAACCAAAGAACTTCCTTTGCCTAGTCTTTAAATGTTAAATGTTGATGTTCTCCAGATTTCCTCACTCATGATCTTTTTTCAGTTGTATGTTATATACAAGAAACTCTATAAAAGTTCCCCATTTCCTATAGGGAAATCAAAATTCTTGAGATTAGTTATAAGGCTTTTCATAATTTGTTCCCAGTATACCTTCCCAATTACTTATACAAGTTATTCACCATTCTTTTCCGTTTCTCACTTTACCTACTACCCACCTTACTGCCCATCTACACACACGCACACACACACAAAACCACTCACATCCATCTACAAACTCATATATACACATCCATTTACATACTCATATCCATCTACACACTCACACCCACACACCCATATACATACACACTCACACTCTTCCACTCACACCTATTCACACCCCCAATCACTGACACCCATGTACATATACACATTCACTTACATCCATACACATACCACATCTAACAATTCACACATCTATCCATATGCTCATATCACACCCATCCACTCACAGTCATGTACATACCCACACCTATCCACTGACCATCTACACACTCACATATACATACGCTCACACTCATACACATACATTCATATATATACCTATAATCTCACCCATCTGCCTTCCCATTTGCTCAAAGTAATCCTTATGTCAAAGTGGCATATTCTGATTCCTACAATTCTACATAGGAAATGACTCTACAAAATGGAAATGTGTTTTCAGCTCAGACTCGAAACTGGAAATAACCCTTTCCATCCAGGAAGGGTTTAAACATCCACCTCCAATTGTTAGAGAAGGCTGACTGAGGTCCTGAGGACAGAGCCAAAAGGAGAGAAGGAAAATATTATGCATGCAGCACTTTGACAAGAAATAGAGTCAGTTAACCAAGAGCGGAGTGTATTAAAGTCAAGTTTCTGAAGATAATAGTTAATAAAGACTCTACCAGTTGTAAATATGCAGATACAGAAACAAAGAATACAGTCAAAGAGGACAGGGGAGAGCAAGCTTGAAGTGTGTACAGGAAAGACACATAGACCACACAGAGAAGAATGCAAAATCTGAAGGATTATTTCTTCAGTCACACTGGTTGAGGATTCTCACAAGAGCTAGAGAGAGATACTGGAACCCATTCTATAATGTTATGTGAATATTTATGTTTTCGTTACTATAGAGTAAATTGAATTATAATTCTCATTGTAGAAGGCTGACTGGGGCTTCTCAGCAAGGCCCCTGGGATGGAGTCACCGTGGTGGGGTTTCCAATGGAGATTAGAGCTGGGTGACCCTGAGCTGACTATTAAGATTCTGGGTCACAGGGGGGCCAAAACTAGTTAAGCAACATCTTTGCAGAAGGCTCCATTCACAATGCTGATCTCTTTCTTTTGGGGTCTTCTATTACTGCCTTAGCAAAATACCATAAAGTAAGCAGCTTAAAAGAACCCCAATCCATTATCTTATCATTCTGTAAGTCCATAGTCCAACATGGGTGTCCTGGGGTAAAATCAAGGTGTCAGCAGACTGTGTCCCTTTTCGAAGACCCTGTGTTTGTTTCCTTGTCCTTCCCAGCTTCTAGAGTCACCCACATTGCTTGCACACAGCCTCTTCCCTCCACTTCTTTTAAAGTCAGCAATGACTACTTGAATCCCTTTTTCCTTCAGTTGTCCCATCTCTTTCACTAGATGGGGGAAAGTTTCTCTACTTTTGAGAACTCATGTGATTAGATTGGTTCCGTCACTTCTCATCCTGCTTTCTCCAGAATATAATGGAGTTGAAATATAAGACACACTTTTCTAGTGGTGAGCTGGTCTGTGTCTTCAGAGCAAATTAGCAGTGGGGTCAACCACAGGATGCCGCATTCTTCACTCCCTTGCAGATGGCAACTTGTCCTTAATGTGCTAGGTTGTCCTTCTAGACTTAAAGTGGAGACAGACAGACAATGGGAACAATGAAACAAGGAGAAAGAGAGCACAGGCAGTGGGAGAAAAGAAGCCTGCTGAAAACACAAGAAACAGTAAAAAACAGCATTCACAGAATTGATTTTAAATTGAATTCTTCCAATCAAATGTTCCAATCTTTCCGATCCTAGGTGTGACTTAAAACACACAGAGATCTTCCTTTTGTTTATTAAAGGAAAAGAGAATGAAGCAGTTGATAGTCTCACTGACTTCCTTGCTATTTGATACTTATTGGGCATGGGGTGGAAGGAGGTTTTCAATAAACTTTAAACCACAAAAAATTTAAACTACAAACTAAGAACGTTTGCAAATAAAGAGCTGTCACCACATTTTATGTTTGGCCTGGGCTCTGGGGACGTGGAGAATGAACAAGTTTCTCCTAGACACCAAGAGACTCCTTTTAGTGGTTTTCTCCAGCAGGGGATAGCCTTTGTAAGATTTCCTGAGCAATGAGAGGTTGTAGTTGGGGATTCTAACCATCGACAAGTTCAAACCATCTGGCCTGTGAAAGAGTTCCTTGTTCACAAAGTTCAGAGATGTTGAATGAATGACAATAGCTTTTTAATGACTTATTTACATAGGAGGATGAGAGATGTGGGGAGAAGAGCAACAGAAAGCCCCTGTTCAGAAACAGCCTTCAGCTGGTGGGCGTACCCAAACGACTGAGACTCCAGGGTCACCACCAGAGAAGACATGCTAAACTTATCAGGAAATAAGAGGCACATTCATTAACACAAAGCAGAAACCCAGCCTTGCCTTATGGGCTCCACCCTGGTTTTGACTTTCTTCCCAGGGACTTTCCTCAGAAACAGCTTTGCGTAGAGAGAGCATTATTAACAAAGGGTGTTGATGTCTGTAAGGAATGGTAATGATGATCAGTTTAAGTGTTAACCAGGCTTTGGGAGGCACCGACCTCCTGGAGGTGGGTAGAGCTAAGGCACAACTTTGAGGCTCTTGTAGGACAAGTGGGTGATGTGGTTAAAAAAGGTTCCTTCAGAATACAGTGAGGCCCATCTGTCTTATGCCAATCTATCTTGGCCAAGAAGATCTCATCAAGGGCAGCTATATTCTTCATTGTGTTTGTTTCAGCCTGGAGGCACTAGTCTAGTAACTGCACTTCTGACACTAATACTCTGTGGCTTGGAAGTCTTTGCCAAAGATATTGCTCTGAGTTAGCTCTCTGAGACAGTAAATCAAGAGTGTGAAGACGGTGGGAACTCTGTGCAAGCTCATCACATGATGGGAACTGGTAAACAATGAATCTATTTGTAATTCTTTTTAAAATTTAATACTGAAACAAGGGTATCTGTAGTTTTTTCCCCCATTATTTTTGATCATAATACATCAAATTTAGACACTTAATGGATATTGGATATCTCATTCTTTATGAGAAGGAATTACTGTACTGTGCTGTTCTTATAGATTTTCAGTTTAAACTAACATAGATGATACTTGAGAAAATGGTCAGCTTGGCAGAAAGAAAAAGTTCACTGAATTCTATAATCCCTGCAAGGAAGAATAAGTCTCTTAGGAAGTATTTCCAGCCCAAATCTTGGAAATGTAACAATAGTCTATATTATTAATAGCCTATTTATGGTTCTTTTTATTGACTGGTTCTTTCTTAATCTAATAACTTAAGATATCCAACATTCTTCATCTGGGAAATCATTTAATGGTAAATCAAAGGCCACTGACTAAAGCAGAAGAGTAGCTCTTATTATATCAATGGATAACTAAATAATTATGGGAATGCTTCCAAAAAGTTCAGATGGTTTCCAAAACACATTTCTTGCCTGTTTGTGTTTTTCTTTTTCCTTTCTTTCTTTCTTCCTTTTTTTTTTTTTTTTTTTTTCCTTCTATCATCTCTCTTGTGGCTGATCTAAACACAGGCTGCTTGATTTTTTTTTCTTTCTGAAATTAGATTCATCATTTCCTATGACCTTTTAATAATGTACGAAAATTCCTTCTCAGGTCACTGGTTATTTTCTTTTTTGCCTTGGATATTTCCCTCCTTCATTGAACCAAGTATTTCATCCTGACTCAACTTTCATTAGGAAGTTTCCCTTCTGAATTTTTACCAATAAGTACATCATGTTTTTAGTAGTTATCTCCCATAGAAAAGACTTCAACTGGGTTCTCAGTTTTCCGAGGGCAAGTGCTCCTTATAGTGATTTTCAAATATTTAACTGAGGAGAAAAATGGAGGAAAAGGACATTTTAAAGCTAGAATCACAAAAGATCACAAATTCAAATGAGTTTGAGAATCAAGCATGAGTTGTGAATTGAACAAGGGACTGATGAGAAACTTTGCAAGAGTGAAGATTGGCTGTCCGATCTAAAGGTTCAGCCCTTACTCAATATCCCAGCTTATGTTCGATGTTGCCACGTAGGAAGATGGGCTCTAGGCCTGATCTTCCAATTTTTCAAAAGAAACCAAAAATCTCAATTTTGCGTGACATCTCTCAGTTTTAAAATAATGGCAACTAATTCAAACATTTTTAACTCTATGCAGGCCAAATGGGGCATATCTATAAGCCAGGTCTGGCTTATGAAACATTTCTTTAAAGTCTTGAAAAAGAGCTATTGGAATAGAGTTATTTTATTGGAATCGAACTATCCCAGATGTCAGAAAATATGGCATGTAGATTTGTTTGTTATTCAGTGGCCTGACTCTCCCAGTTTTTTGTCTATCCTTTGAATTTCTATACAGTATAGGCCTCTAATGCGACTATCCTGGTGGTTTTCATAACCAGTTCTCCATCACTCCAAATGTCAATATTACAATTACACAGTCATACCTGCGTGGCATTTATGACTCTTGAGTACTCTGTGATTTGGATACTCAATATAGAGTGAAAATTACAGGCTCGGTCTAATAATAGCTTTCATAGGGTGATATTATGAGCCTTAACATAAAATGCCCTTGCAGAAGGCTCTACTTAGAAGCATAAAGAGTGCATTTCTCCCATTTTTGGTTTTCATAACTTTCCTAACACCATAGACTATTATGTCTACACCTGACAATTAGATGGAATAAAAGTGAAAGAACTTATATCTTGGTTTAAAATTCTTCGCAGTGAAGGAGAGACAAGGAAGGGGAAATTTTTCATTAGCTATTCAAAATCAGCCTGGGAATGTCAGTATGGACACCCAGATTCCCTAGAAGTCATGCCTCAGGCTAAATGGCTTTTCTGAAAGTGTTTCCATTTTTTACCTTTCAAACACTGCTCCTGTCTTTCCCAGGCCCTACCACCTCCAGTTCCCAGTTGCTCTTTTGTCCACGCATATCAGAATTACTGAGGACTGCAAATGCCACTGGCCCAGGAGCTACCCAGAAGCGAGTACAGAGAACCAACCAGGGTGACTGGACCAGCTCCTCTCAACACTTCCTGGTCATCTCTGATCTATGAATGGGATTGCCTTACTCTGACTCCCTCTGTGGCTGCGGTGGCCTTATGGCTGGGTAGTCAGTACAGGAAGAGTATCATATAAAATTAAGAAGAATATGAATATGCCTAAAATGGCAGGTTTCCCCTTATGATATAATTCAGTTGATCACAATGGAAGAGCAACATTTTCTAGCTCTTGAAGGCTAGTGATGGTGTAAACATTATAAAGATATGTTTTCAGTGGTCTGAATGAGTTGAGGGTTGAATATTAAGCATCATATTATTTTCTAAGATGCTATGAAATAATTCATTTGAGTTTATTGCAATTGTAAGGTAATATGCAGCTTGAATATCACAGATTTTTATTGCTTATATTCTGAGAGTGGCTGTATCAGTCAAGAGACAGAAACCATACCAGTTATTTAAACAGAGAGAATATAAAGAGTTGTTAACCAGGAATGAAGTTGTTACCTAGGTAACTAGCAGAGTAAAAAAAGAGAACTATTGTATAAGGGAGGTGGCAGCTACCATTCCTAGGGCTGAAGGATCAGAGGGAAGAGGTTTGAATTATTACGACTTAGCAACTTAGAAGAAGCACCCTATGGAGCTGAAAATCCGATTTTCAAAGAGGAAGAACAGACTGGCTGATGGTGCTGTCTGCTGGGGGAGGGGAAATCAACCTGATTTGCAAATGTTGCAAAAACTGTAAACTGGTTTCAGCTACTGCTACAGGAAAGAACTGCTTTTGCTGAGATAAAGAAGTATTGCTGGGGTGATACTCACAAGAACCAAAAGCAGGCAAGAAACCCTTTAAAAAGACACAAGTCTTCTCTCTCCTCTAACCTCACATTTTCCCCCCATTACCAGTATTGGTAAATCGTAATGCAAGGCTGGCTGGCAAAACAGACATGGGGTGTGCAGAGTCTCAGTGCCAGCATCACAAAGATGGATATAGGAAAGAGTATGGAATATAGAGACAATGCATTAATAACTGGCACAACAATGGTGCTTCCTAGCTCTTTCAAACTCTCATGGAAAAAAAATAGGATTCTATCCTTCTGAAGCAAAATGTCAATTAATTTTTTTCTTAAAAAAAAAATTTCCAGAAAAGGAAGTATTGTGAATCAGTTCCTTAAGAACCATTGGCTCAGTATTTAAAGTTTCAAGCTTTTTTATTTCTGATTTTTAGGAAAAAGTGTATATTTAATGTCAATTTTGCCTCATAAAACCTCTCAGTTTTTTTCCTCATCAAAAAAAGGTCCTGAAATTTGAAATGTCACTATTAGAATTCATTTTGTGCCTAGATAAGGACAACTATTAAACTATAACTCAGTGTTAGGTTTTCGCATGAGTAAAAGGCTCTTAAAAATTGGCTAAAATACAAATACACATTTATTTCTCTTATGTAAATAAGGCCCAAGGAAGGCACTCCAGAGCTTCTATGATGGCTCTAATATTATCAGGGACCGAAGTTCATCAACATCTCTACTCTGTCATGTCAAGGGTTACACGAATGTAATCTGGCCCAAGATGGCTGCTAGAGCTCCAGCCATCAGTTATCAGCATGAAGGAAGGGCAGAGGAGCAGGTTGTGTCCCCTACTTTTCAATAAGAGTTTTTACAAGTGCCACATAATATTTCCACTAGCTACAAAGAAACCTGTAGACTTTTGGCTGGGAAATCATGTGCCCAGCTAGAAAGTGGGGCTCTGTTAACTTGAGAGAATTTGCACAGAGTAACTATTGGTAGGGAACTAGCTGTCTCTGCCAGACTCTGGGAGGGATATTACCTCATCGATCATAATTCTTGGTGTAAAAGAGTCTATTAGCTCTTTTCTGAAAGCAAGATTTCATTGGTAAGGAAGACTGGAGTGTATATGAGGGTACCAGGCAGGGGAGGCTACTGAATGGGGTGGATGGAGGATATTGAAGACAAACCTCCTCTATTTTATAATTTTACTCAGAGCCAGCATAAGTCCCAACTCCACCTTTCTTATTTATTCATTTGTCCATTTAAAGAATTTGGATTCTATACTAACAGAGAAAAGGTCATGTAGCACATGCTTATTTTGTTTCAAAGAGCTAAATTATTTTTCAAAAGACTTCATCACACTTCTGCTTGTGTTCTTTCCCCTCTCTTTTAGAGAAACACCTCCTAATGCTAAGATGGGTTTTGGATTTTCATGGTTATTATATTCATCTTTGTGAGTTTGTCTCTCCCTTCCCATGAACACCAAAGGGCATGGAAAAATGGCATCATATTGATAAAACGTGATGCCTTCCAAGACATTCTTTAAACAGTCTATTTGCAAATATGGTCAAAATGAATAATTCAGGCCAGTTGGAGTGAACATTTCTCCATGGATGCTTGGGGTGAAACTGGCTGGCTTTGCAAAGTGGTTCTCTTTATAAACTAGCAACATTGCTTTACGATGTATCTGGGTGACAGGCCAAATTCTTAAGTGATTTAAGTGTATGTATTTAGTATTTTCCAGCACTCTCACTTTTAGAACTGACTTATAGCGTAGAGCAGCTGACTATGCTGTGCCTTGTCACATTGCCTTAGCAGAATCACTGGCAGAAACATCATAAATTTCTCCAGTTCCCCAAAATTTCGCTCGCTTCTAGCTACCTCATCTTCCATACATTGATACATTTCATCACAATAAGACAATTTTCAGGAGGACACTGGAGGAAGAAAGAGGATGATTAAAAAAGAAAAGATGAAGATTCAATAGGAATTTTATGATGCTTTGTCATTTTTGCTGCAGAGAAAATATTTGTAGTGCGCAAGCACCTGCATGCATAAAGATCCATCCCTAATCAAAATAGTGACAGGGCTGAAAACTGAACGCCATCTGACCTCTTTGGGAAGCCTTCACTTTCACCCTGAAGCCAATTCCCCTCACCCACCACCTGCAGCTAGTAGTATAGATTTTTATTAAGGATATTGGTGAGATCAGGAAAGGATTATGTATTGCACACCACACAGAGAAAAACTTCATCTAGAAAACCATTCACAGCAAAATAAAATGAACCCTATCACTTAAGGAAAAACGCTGTCTTCAGTAACCTCAGTTTCTCACCTGCTTTTTCCATCTTGGAGATTTCTCTTCTTCTGTGCCCTATTCCCCTCCTCCCTTTCACCTCTTCCTTCTTCTGAAAGGGATCATAAAAGCAGGTGAGAGCTTAGTTACCTTCCCATGGGGCATATGAATTGTACATTAAAACAGGGACAAAAAACTTAGGAGAAGAAGCTCTGCCGTTGGAATTTTAGGCAGAATGAATAATGGAAAGAGTCGAGCATTGGAGCCAAAGAGAGCTGGAATTGATTCCCAGTTCTGTCATTTAGAAACTGACTGTCTTGGGCAAGTTACTTGTCTTTTCTGAGTCACAGTTTCTTCATTTGTAAAAAGAAAATAATAATACCTGCCTCATAATCTTTTGAGAATTAAATGAAATTATGTAAATAAAAATTAGTACAATATCTGATGCATAGTTGGCACTCAATAAATATTAGTTCTCTTACTTTATGATTAGGGAGATGGAGGAGGTGTTGGGGCAAGTCATGGGGCTTTCTCAGAATTCTCATCTCCAGGGAGCAATGTGGGGAGGGGGGAAGACTGCAAGCAAGTTTAGGGAAGTAAGCTCATTTGATCGCATTGATTTTTCCAATCTGTCTCCTTAAGTACTTTTACTGTCTGCAACTTCCTGGTATCAAGGAAAATGGGAAACTGAACCAGGAGATCCTTGGTGAACAAGAAATCAGAACCAAAAAAGCAGAGTGGTTTGGAGGATTATTTCAGTCATGTGCTGTTTAAAACCTGATGAAATAATTTTACTGGATTCTTTGTGTTCTCTAGAGCCATTTTCTCTTTGGATGGTGATGATCAAGTGATAAATTTTGTTTCTTCAAGCTTCATTTTCTGTGTTGGTCATTCTGTTTGGGGCCAACACATTCTTTTGTCACATGTGTTAACATCACTGTCTTAGGATCTGTCAAAATGAAGAATAACTTCCTTTTCTGTGCCAGACCCGATTTGATAGCCTTAATTGCAAAGATTTAGACCTTTCTTGGCACCAAAATATGGGAACTGGGTGCATATCTCACAGCTCTTTTTGTCCCTTATCAACCGCAATGCCCAAACAGTGTTTTGATATTACCAGCACGGCTGTCCTTGCTGTGCCTGAAGCCGTGTCTGCTGTGGTCTGCAGGGTCCAGCCTCAGAACAGGTGTTGCTCCCTCTGTGAATAGGAGCCTTTAATCCAGAGTGAGGTCATCCTTCAGGAAATGAAGAAGGTCCTAAGACTTTTGAAAATTATCTTTCTTGAGCTAGATTGTAGACCTGAGATAAAACTGACTCATGCCTTTACCCAAGGTAAAAACTCCTTTGGCTTCTGACCATAATGAGATCTTATCAGCCCTTTCTTCTGGTTTAATAAAATTGTTGGCCATGTTTTTTACAAAAGGTATTTTGAAGATGATAGATAGATAATATCTATACAGAAATATATCTATATAAAACAAGAACGTGAACACAATAGCTATAAAAAGAGCATCAAGTGAAGTCTGAGCATTTTCATCCCAGGAAAGAGGTACAGATATACTACCAGGAAGAGTATAGCCCTGGGTTGCATCCTTGGCTTGACAGTTATGACCACAATTTAATAATACTCCAGTGCCATGATGAAGAAGAGTGGATACCTGGTAGGTTACAAGAAGTTTACCTCTCTCTGATGGTTTCCCTGATAATCCTCCTATTCACTATTGTATTACTTCTTCTGCCGGTTCTTAACCCTAGGCCCATGGACACTCAAACATTTTAGCATATTACTATAGCTCAAGTAAAAGATAAATCACAACTAAAAATATTTGATAAATTATTTCAATAAAATTAGTTTCACTTGTACTAGTAAGAATTTTATTTTTTGCTTTTAAAATTATTATTCTGGGAAGAGGTCCCTAGGCTTCAAAGAACTGACAAAGGATTCCATGGCACTAAAAAGAATCCCTAAAGTAGTGGAAGGAGGTCTTTTTACATGATCTGCAGTTTCATTAATCTAATTTTCAGAGGCCTTTGTTCTCTCCTCCATGATCTCACCATCATGCCTCTTGGATTGTGCCATATATGTCTGTGATGTGCTAGTAATGTCCATCTTCCTTTGGGCAGAACACTACTTTCAACACAATAACAGTGCAATTCATAATGGAAATTTCTTTCGTATTTATTTCAACATTTACTGAACAAATCCTAAGTGCTAGTTATTATGCTAGCCAAAGAGGATACTAGGTCAAACAAAAAAAAAAATCACGGTTCTTTATCAACTTAAAATCTAAGTGTGTGTGTGTGTGTGTGCGTGTGTGTGTGTGTTTGTATGTAATAACTTCTTGATTTATGCTTCCCCTGCAGATCTTGGAGGCATCTGAGGTTTCATGGGGACTTTCCAGCATTCCAGACTGCTGCCCTGCAATGAAGCTCTGAGTCACTGTCTTTGGGTCTAAGGTACTGGCTACATTGTGGAACCCCAGAACAGCCAACCTGACTAACCTTCACTCTAAGCAGAAGCCCAAAATATGTCTGGCCTGAAATCAGAGCAAGCACTCGAGAAAGACTTCTTTGTTAATGGAAAGAGGAAAGGAGAAAAGGGTTTCCAACACGTTGCAACAGTCTTTCCACCCTTCTAAAGAGCCCACCTCCCTTATAAACCAAGCTGTTCTATCTAGTGCATCCCATTCTAGCTTTTTGCCAGAAATAGAGCATGTCAATCCTGGTGAAAAAATAAAGACGAACCCTCAGAAAAATAGACCTGGAACTGTAATACTCCTAAAACAGTCCAGTAGGAGGATTATGTCGGAAAGCCAGCCCAGCCCCCCTGTGATCCCATCCCGCAGGCCCGGGTTCCAGGTGTGCTATATTTGTGGCCGAGAATTTGGGTCCCAATCGCTTGGCATTCACGAGCCCCAGTGCTTGGAGAAGTGGCGTACTGAAAACAGCAAGTTGCCCAAGCACCTGAGGAGGCCAGAACCTTCCAAACCACTGCCTCTCAGTGGAAGTGGATCCTACAATCTTCAGGCAGCATTCCAGAGTTCCCAGGCTCAGCTGCTGCCCTGTGAACCCTGTGGCCGCAAGTTCTTGCCAGATCGGCTTCTTGTTCATCAGAGAAGCTGCAAGCCGAAGGGTGAGGGACCCAGGGCACCAAATCCCAACAGTTCTGATAATCTTGCTGCTCTCAAGAAAGCTTCTGTTGGCATCCCAACCCGACCAAGGGCTCTCATCTGCTGCGTTTGTGGTAGGGAATTTGGCACTCTGTCCCTTCCTATACATCAGCCCAAATGCCTGGAAAAGTGGAAAATAGAAAATGACCGGCTCCCCAGGGAGTTCTGCCAGCCACTACCGCAGAAGCCTCAGCCCCTTCCAACTGGACAGTCCAACCAAGAGCGGCCGAGTCAAGCTCAGCTCGTACCCTGCCCAAATTGTAGCCATACCTTTGCCCCTGACAGCCTCCTGGTACACCAGAGAAGTTGTACAGCTCAACCTAGTGGGCCAAAAGTTCAGGATTTGACATTATGGAGTAAAGGTGGCCTCAAACAGTCCACTAATTCCAAGCAGCAAAGGAACATGGCAGTACCTACGGTGACTGATAAGGTAATTCGTGCCACATGATACACACTGGGTGGGTCTAGGGGATACATTCTGCCTCCAGGGGAATGAGAGAAAAATGTCCCCAGAATCAGCTCCCTCAGCTCCTAGGATGGTTTCTTTCAATGCCTTATTTCTGCCTCAGTGCAGCCTAAGTTGACCCCCTGTCAGACTCCAGGGCTATATCTCTGTTGGCAAAGTAGATATAAAAACACCCTTGCCTGGTGGATTCATAGTCCTCTTCCATTCTGCTGCCTAAAAGAGAGATGGACTTCTTTCTTCCTTGATCCCTCATACCAATAATCCTTGGGAGAGACTGTTATTTGAAAATGAGTCAGTAATGCTGTGTCTACATTACAGAGATATAATTCCCATTCCAACAGCCAATATTTATTACTGGTTTATTTTAGTCATCTACCTTAGGAATTCATTTTTGGCAATGCTGGTTATACTGAGTTTATCGTACTAAAATAAAATCTGTGTCAAAAACCCCAAATGACTTTAGCAGTAATTAAACACTGGAGCACTTGCAGAAATAAACATGCTCTAAAATGCAGCATGTTTCTTTTAACACTTATATGGTTGTAGTATCTGGGGAATTAACCCCAGTGCAGACCCAAAGCCAACTAGATGTGTTCATGGATCTAGGAAGTGCTCAGTTTCCTCTGCTTCTCTGTACCCTGTGTTCGGGTCAGACACCAGGCCATGACTTGGGCAGTTGTAAATAAGCATGACCCCAGGGATCCCCAGCCTGTATGGTGAAATGTTGTTGGGCCTTCACCTGAAATTTCATCATCAACCAGGACTGGGGAAGGATGCAAGATAGGGTGTGGTCCATGTGTTTTGTCCTTCCATGAAGCCAGGGAAGTGGTTGTGCTGCCATGTGTCACACCTTACAGAACATCAAGTCGTGAGAAATAGGGGGTGGTCAAAGTCTTTTCTCAGTGACTTGCTACTTGAAATGTCCCACCTGCAGGGTTCTTTAAACGAACTGTTCTCAGGAAACTAAGGTTACTCAAGCTATTGCAAAAATTAAACCAGAGGGATTGGGGGATGGGTAGCCATACTTCATTTTTTACCGAATTTTTCTTTGTTACTTCTTTTATTGCATTACTTTGGCAAATGTCGGGTACTTTTTCCTAACTTCTATGTTTAAAATGAAATCTTTGAATGAGATCTTTCACTTACTGGTTTAGAAGTTTCCAAGACAGTGATCCTAAAGCAGAAGAGTCAGACTAATGGGCATATTTTCCGATGAACTTGAAAAAGAACAGCTAGTTTCTTTGCCGAATGAAAACCCAAACTCGTAAGTGTGGCATGGGCTTCAGGCTGGTCTCATAAACATGAACTGTTTTTCTCATCTTCTGGCGGTTGCTTTTCTTCCAAAACGTGTGGGGTCTGGATTCAGTGAGCAAAAGAATCCACGTCTTAGAGCCACAAATCTGAAACTCTGTTAGTATTCTGACTTTCAGCCCTGTTTCCTGATTGTATGCATTTGCTTTAAATGTTCTCATTGCAGATCTCAAGATAGGAAAAAGTGGGGTCAGAATTCTTGTGCTTGTTGCTGTAACACGTACTTTGTGCTCCCAAGAGTGGAGCCAGCAGGCTGAGCATAGCATGTTCTCACTCAGTCACGACTGCTGAGAGAAGCTGGCCTGGGCCCCCGGCTTCACAAGAGGACACCCTTGACTCACTCAGTCATCTGGAGGGGAGACTGTCAGGAGGAGAGGCCAGTGAGCGCTGTCGGTGTCTTGCGCTTTTAGATCAGAGTAGAGGGAGTCCTTTGGAACAGGGGCATCTAGAGGACACGGCTCTGTCAGAGTTTGACCAACTCTGCTCCCGACCTGAAAAGGTGCATGTCAGTGAGAAACTGGCACCCACTGCCATCACATATGTGCTGGCCCTTTTGGGGACCACACAGGCTTTAGTGGAGGGCATCGAAATGTCATCCAACATAGGGTCCCTTTAGCTGACAGATTTGGAGCAAGCTTGGGTTCATTAAAATGGAGAAAACTCCTAGTCTTCTGAGAGGCATAAGATCTCTTGAACCAACAGACTTTATCCCTTCCCTTGAAAAGACATTTGCCACTGCACGGTGCTTTCAGCAGAAAGCCTCTCCTGGGTAGTATAGTTTTCTCTTTTGGTTGCATTTTGACCCTGTCTATTGCTGTTTTTCTATCTTTGTATCATTTAAGATTTAGATAGTGCAGTGAATCATTCATTTCCATAAAGATCACTGCCTTGTGCATTATTAGATTTCAGAATTTCATCTGCCTGTGGTGGCCAGCTTTTGGCTGACTGTGAGACACACGCATTGTTTTTTCAATTCAGATGTTCGCTTCCTCTCTTCTCATGTCAATCAGAACAATTTCCCTCTAGAATCCTTGATCTGACTTCAGATTAGAATCAGCGATCTTGCCCAGTGTTCTCAGGGGGCTCAATCTTGTAGTGAACTCAGGTGAGAAAAATATTTTCAGAAGCATGATCACAGAACTTGGAAGCAACTCATTGCAGTTGGGCAACAATGACTGTTTCGCTGGCAGAGTGGATTACCCTCCTCTCGGAATGTTCCTCCTACATAGATTGGCTCAGTTCTCTGATGACACAGATGCTCCTGTTACCCTTCAATCAAATCTAAACAAACAAACGCTGCTAAAACGATCCTCCTCCAAGTCGTCGATGGGCATTCTGTGCCAGCTCTGCTTTGCCCTCTCACCACTGAATGGACTTGAATTGTTCCGTTGCTTCTCATCCAAAATGCAGGGCTGAATTCACTCTCTCTGATCTCACAGTGAAGTTGTGAAGGATCCCAAGCAGCATGTAAGAGGAATAAAACCCTTGATGCGGATTTTTATTTAAAAGGACCTAGAGTTGGTCATACAGAGTGAAGTAAGTCAGAAAGAGAAAAACAAGTACCGTATGCTAACACATATATATGGAATCAAAAAAAAAAAATTGTTCTGAAGAACCTAGGGGCAGGACAGGAATGAAGATGCAGATGTAGAGAATGGACTTGAGGACATGGGGAGGGGGAAGGGTAAGCTGGGACGAAGTGAGAGAGTGTCATGGACATATATATATTACCAAATGTAAAATAGATAGCTAGTGGGAAGCAGCCTCATAGCACAGGGAGATCAGCTCGGTGCTTTGTGACCACCTAGAGGGGTGGGATAGGGAGGGTGGGAGGGAGACGCAAGAGGGAGGAGATATGGGGATATATGTATACGTATAGCTGATTCACTTTGTTATACAGCAGCAACTAACACACCATTGTAAAGCAATTATACTCAAATAAAGATTTTTAAAAATAAAAAAATAAAAAATAAATAAAAGGTGTGACTGCCTGGGGTGTTGTTCTCCCATTATATGGTGTCAGAGCAACATCAAACTCCCCTTTTTGCCTCTAAAAGAAGGAAAGCCTGAACAAGCAATATCCAATTAAGCAAGATTTTAAAAGTAGTGTTAATTCCAGGTGAAATTTGATGCATAATATGGAAAACTATAGATTATCATTTTAAATTTTAATATTGCATTTATTTAATGCAACCCTTTGATGTCTGTTTTAGCAAGCAATGGTCTAAGTCATGCTAGAAGTATACAAGAATAGAGACCACTATTGCCTCTTATTTTAATATGAGTGAATACATTTTAATATTTGCATTTAATATTCGGGAAAAAATTTCCCTTTTCTATAAGCTGATAGTATTTCATTCTTTGACTTAAGGTCTTTCTGGCTAATTGGAACACAGATTGGCAGAGTTAATTAAATATAACTACAACCTAAAATGAAGCATTTGTTTAATTACCTTTTATTAGTTACATAATGCTTAGGGTTATTTTCTTAGTATTTTTCTGGTAACATGTGAAACACTGTTTCTAAAAACCCTACACTATATTACAAAACAGGCATTATTTTTCTTTAGGGAATGTCTTTTTTTTTTTTTTTAATAAAAGATTGTCTCTCTGAATGTAGTTTTAAGCTACCTTTGGCATCCTTGATGCTCAGGTTTGAGCTAAAATCCCATCAGACACATCTCTAGCATCGGGTGCTGCCATCTGGTGTTTTCTTTTAATGTAATGTCTTCTACACTCAAAAATATTATTGCCTTTCTCTTTGTGTTACCTTCATATTTGAGAACGTGCCCTTATAATACAAACTCAAATTAATTAAGGCTACAGTTATATATTTGGTTTAATATCATCAATGCTGTTCCATAGCTAAATATCTCATTCTCTAAAGGCAAACCTCTCAGTGGGAAGGTCACGATCAGAAAGACTCAGAAGGGCAGGATGGATGTTCTCACATTGTCAAATGTTGTGTGTATGTGTGTGTGTGTGTGTGTGTGTGTGTGTGTCTATTAGATAAAAAGTATTTGGAGTTTATTAGGAGGCATGGAATAAAGGGAAGTAACTTTTATTAACTATCTTTATGATCAGTACTTCATATACATGTTCTCATTTTAATCCTCGTAATATTACTATATGACAGATATTACTTCCCTACGTTCCAGGTGGGGAAACTGAGATTAAGCAACTAGCCCAAAGTCACACAGTGGGCTTGGTAGTGGTGTCAGAGCCAGATCTGTCCAATTCCAAAGAACAATACCTTTTTATGTCACTAAAGAGAGAGGCATATGTGTGGTACAAAAAGGGTACGGCTATGCTGCCAGGCTTATAAGTGCTAATTAAGCAGGACAAAGAGGACAGAAGTTTGTTCATTCAATAAATATTTATTGTTAGGCACTGGACTAAGTACTAAATATAGAGTCATAAAAAAGGTAGACACAGGGCTTCCTTGGTGGCGCAGTGGTTGAGAATCTGCCTGCCAATGCAGGGGACACGGGTTCGAGCCCTGGTCTGGGAAGATCCCACATGCCAAGGAGCGACTACGCCTGTGAGCCACAATTACTGAGCCTGCGCGTCTGGAGCCTGTGCTCCGCAACAAGAGAGGCCGCGATGGTGAGAGGCCCGCGCGCCGTGATGAAGAGTGGTCCCCACTTGCCGCAACTAGAGAAAGCCCTCGCACAGAAACGAAGACCTAACACAGCCATAAATAAATAAATAAAATTTAAAAAAAAAAGTAGACACAGTTCTTGATCTCCTGGAGTTTTTAGTCTTATGGAGGAAATGATAGGAAATAAATAAAAAGAAATATAAAAATTCTAATTGTAATGTGACAGTGTCTAATGGTGGGAGGTGGACATTTAAGTTCTTGGTTAGAGACAACCTCGTGACATTTCAGCTGAGACCTGAAAAGTATGAAAGCATTAGCCAATAGTCAGGATGTGAGGGGATGGCAACGACAGGAGGAGGAGACATGCTGGCTAAAGGTAGCATGTATGAAGGCCTTGAGGTAAGAAAGATCTTAAAATGGAACGAAAAAGTCCACATGTGGCCAGAGTGTGATGAAGGGAGGGGACAGGCACACAAGATAAAGCTGTGGAAACAGCACAGTTTCTGCCAGCTGCCCAGTGGACACAGGGACATCAGTTATTTGGCTATTGCAGGAAGCCAGGTGGAAGCAGATGAAAGCTTGGCCTAGGGTATTGGTAGCAGAGATGGAGATAAGGTATAATGGGCAGAACCTGGTAATAGTTGGGATGTGGAGGAGTAAGGAAGGGGGTCAAGGATGACTCTAAGATTTCTAGCTTGAGCAACTGCACTGGTTGTGTCACTTTCTAAAATGGGAAAAACTTGAGAAATGGGTAGGCTCTTGGGATAAAGACCAATTGTTTCATTCTGGACATACCAAATTCAAAATGCTTGTGAGATATCTAAGTAGGCAAGTCAGGCTGAATATATAAGTCTGGATCTCAAAAGAGGAATTGGGCTGGGATATACATTTGTGCATTGTTAATATATATTTAAAGTCATCAGAATGAGTATAGGGCTAGAAAAATCAACCCAGGGCTGAGCCCTGAAGCATTACAGTATTTAGGGGTTAGAGGAGAAGGAGCTGGAGAATAAGTGACTGGAAACGCTGGAGGAACGACTTGAGAGTGTGGTGCCCTGAAAGTTGTGACAGGAGAAAATGTGAAGAATAAGGGTGTGGAAAACGGTACGCAGTGCACAGAGGTAGGATGAAGGATGGAGTAGGATGAAGGCCAAAAAATCTATTTGATTTGGCAACGTGAATTTAGTTTGACAAACTTGGAGAGAACACATTCAGGGTCGTGACGGGGGTTGCAGACTGTATGGATGATAAAGATAGGAGGTGTTTTGAGAAGTTTGGCTTAGAGACTAGGGAGAAATGGGCACCAAGGTGGGATCCCAGCCTGTGCAAAGGGAGAGGATTAACAAGAGGGGACATGTCTCCATTTCAGGCGGAAACTGTGCTGTTTCCACAGCTTTATCTTGTGTGCCTGTCCCCTCCCTTCATCACACTCTGGCCACATGTGGACTTTTTCGTTCCATTTTAAGATCTTTCTTACCTCAAGGCCTTCATACATGCTACCTTTAGCCAGCATGTCTCCTCCTCCTGTCATTGCCATCCCCTCACATCCTGACTATTGGGTAATGCTTTCATACCTTTCATGTCTCAGCTGAAACGTCACGAGGTTGTCTCTAACCAAGAACTTAAATGTCCACCTCTCACCATTAGACACTGTCACATTACAATTTGAATTTTTATATTTATTTTTATTTATTTCCTATCATTTCCTCCGTAAGACTAAAAACTCCAGGAGATCAAGAACTGTGTCTACCTTTTTATGACTCTATATTTAACACTTATTCCAATGCCTAACAATAAATATTTATTGAATGAACAAACTTCTGTCCTCTTTGTCCTGCTTAATGAACACTTATAAGCCTGGCAGCATAGCCATACCCTTTCAACCCTTTTCAGGTTGAATGCAGGTGAAGGTAAGATTGTAGGTTGTTAGTGGGAAGATGAAGGAGCTACAGTCTGTTAGCTTATATTTTATATTTTCTCAGTGAAATACCAGGTAAGCTGATCAGGCCTATCAGATGAGAAAGAGAGACATATAAAGAGAGAGGGAAAAGCGAATCTTGAGGGTCTACTTAGTCCTTTGTCTCTTCACGCCTTCAGTTAAACTGAGTTTCTGAAATAAAGACAGGCTCCTAGAACCGTGTGCCTCTTTAATCCCCAAACACAAGAATGACTTGGAACTCTCTGGAGGTGGTAGATAAAAAGTCCAGTGTGATCCGCCTGCGGGTTCTCATTCTTATAACCATCTTCAGTGGCCCGAGCTCACCTCCTCATGGTCGTCAGTGCCGATGTCATGAGAACCAGGCTCGACCTCACAAACCACCCCCTGATGATGCTGCCAGCTGGACCACTAATATCCAGCTCCATGTGCCATTTCTTCGTCTTTCCTTGGTGCCAACCATGCCTGAATATCAGGGCAGCGTTCTAGGATCCCACGGCTCTCAGGTGTACCAAGTGCAACTTTAAGGTAATGAGAGCATTCCCCTCTGCCCTGTTGGCTCCAGAAACCAACCCAAAGGAATCTGTGTGTATATAGCATGTGTGACATACGTGCTGAGGGTGAGAGAGGGTTCCACATCTGATGTGACAGCAACAGCAACCCCAATGAAATTGATATATATTACTTCCTAAGATAAAAATGTGAAGAATAATACTCATCTGTACAAATTACACTCTAACATATTCATTTTTAAAAATCAGCCTCAAATGATAATTATCCGTATGTCCTACATATCCGTAATGAGAGAGACCATAGTAGATATAGCTACCTCTCTCAGAGCCCAAAGATGAAAGCAAAAATAGGTGGTCCTTGCATTGGTACTCCAATATGTGGATTTCTGCTCCTCTGAAAAGAAAAATACTGATGGTAACCTCTGTGAGAAGAGAGGATCACATATTATAAATTCAGGTATTATTCAAGCCTAAAATGAACAGAACTACAACATGCTGTACCCTCAGATAATCTTTCTAGCTTAAATGATTTCATGTGTCTTCCTAAACCTGCTTCTCCATGTCACCCCCATCTCGCTCCTTCCAGCCCCAAACACACAGACATCCACATTTTCTAGTGATAGATGCTTAGGAAATCTTTATGTAATGACTGAACGGATATACATAGTTCTTAGAAACCTAAATTCCAAGTCAACAATTAAAATCTCTCCCAAAATTCTTAGAACTCCACCAAAGGCAGTGCAACACAACCTTGAAAAAGTTCCTCTTGAAACGGAGGCGATTGTCCTATGAACAGACTCTCACTGCTAGATGTGAGGACAAGTTCAGCTTTATGAATAGGTGGAAACTGAGAGAATTTGACTTAGGACTCACCTCTTGCTTTCCCTTTATATTATGTAATTCATCTCCTTCTTACATCCATTGTCTCTTTCACATATTTACCTCTGTGAGGCTGTCTTATAGGGAGAGAGATGTCCTACAAATTAAAGAAGGGTCTAATAAATGGAGGAACTCAATAAATTTCCAATAATCCTGCTCCAAGCACCAACTCTGATGCCCTAATACTGTCATTAAAAGTCCCCAAGCAGCTCTCACATCCAGGCTACCTTTGTTTAAGCAGAAAAGGTAAAACCATAAAGATATCACTGGTCCCAACCTAAAGCTTCAGGAAATCAGAGGCAGAGGGTAGGGAGACAGAGAGGAAAGGGAGAGATTGGGACCAAAAACTCTGATAAGAAAAGAAAAGGAAAAGACAACAACCAAAGAACAAAACTATCTCCTAAGGTTAGAATCCTTTCTGTCCTATATCCAAGATGATATCTTTCTTCTTTTCATTGGAAAACTTCTTTCCTGGGCCTCCCCCCAGAGCTGGGGGCCCTTTAGCATACAAGTTGTAGACAAACCATTCATGGGAAATAACCCATCTTCCAAGTTCCAGGTCAGATAGTGCCTATGCTTTACTCTTTTTCTCTCTAACTATAGAAGCTGGAAAAACTGTGTCTGCCATAGTTTTTAGGTTTTTCCTTTCTTGTCCCCATTGCTTCATTTTACCCTGTGACCCAGAGCCATCTGACCATGAAGGTCAGGCCTGGTGCCAAACTGAGGATCACAGGAACCAGACACCAGGGACACATCCGTTTTCTTCAAGGAAAGTCATTCTTACAAGCATTTGCCAAGAGGTTGAATCAATATCTCAAACATCTCACTTTCTAACCAATATCCTTTCAAGGGATCAGAAAAGAATGCTTCTATCTCAAATGTGAAAAGAAAAAAGAAAAAGAAAAACCTTCAGCTAAGAAACTGTATTCCTTTCATAAACAGAAACTAATTTGGAATTTGTTCTTTGACTTAGATTTTTCAGCCTTTGTATGTCAGGACAAGGAAGTAAATAGCTAAAATGCCAAACATATATTCAAAATACCAATAGTTTGTTTTAAAAAATCAGGTACATGAAAATACTTTAATGTTAACAACATTTCCAAATGAATGACCAAGTCTTTCTTATTGTTAAAAGGAGCAAAACAAAACTCCAAATCACAAATAGCAGACTCTCTAATAGTTGGCCAATAGACAGGCTGGATTGGAAAATTCCTTTACGTGGCATCCAGTGATTTCCAAAAACAATTTAATTTCAAACAACGATCCTTCCAGATGTGACATTTGGGTAGGATTGTTTGAAAACACCAGAAATGTGAAATACCAGTGGTTTTGAGACAATCAAACTCTGCGATTGTTGAGGTTTGAGACTGAACTACACAGTTACTCCTATATATTAAAATGCTATTAATACTGTGTCTGCATGTGTAGGACATGCCTGGGGGAATGGAAACTTAATTATACACTTTCAATCTCAGTCAAGTTTGTTGAAATTGTGTTTTAAATGGCTACAGGCAAAATTCTGACTTCGGGAATGGCTTTGGGTGACCTGGATCTCCTTTCCCTTCCAGCACCTTCTGCATCTCCCCTGCTCCTACCAACCCCCATCTTTTGATATTGTTGGAAGGGGGTTGGGAAAATCTGATAAAATTCTTCATAGAAAAATCTCTCTCATAGGACTATTTGCATTTTGAAAGAGGATCTGGGGAGAAAGGATTTTAATCCAAAGGAATGAACTTTGGAGGTAGTCGAGAGAGCAGAAGTAGGAATTTTGCAGGTTTCTCTCAAGTCCCATGCAAAGGCTGACTGTGGACACATAAGGCAGAGCATGATACTCTGCCGACGACGGACGACTTTATGCCCCATGTTTCTAGAAGCCGCTGAAATCAAACAGACCTGGAATCAGTTGACAGATGCACGACAAAATCACATATCTCTGAACAAATTACTTCCCTCAGCCTCAGTTCTGCAGGCCAGAGCTTAAATGTGAGAATACCCGCGAAAGACCTGGGATCGTGTCTGACAAACCGCCACATGTCATCTCCTCCGTGCTCCCTTCACAGAGGCAGTGCAGTGACAGGCAGTGTGAAGATCCGCTGTCTGGGTGAAAAGCAACTTCTGTACCTCAGTTTCCTGGTTTGTAAAATGAGGGTATTACATTTTATCCAGAGGATTATTATGAGAAGTATTGAGATAAAGCATGTTAAATGCTTAGTACAGGGCCTGGCACATAGAAAGTGCCTCGTAATTGTTAGCTGCTACGTGGTCAGACATTTTCAATATTGGAATACGCACATGGATTTCTAAAAGAGGTTTTACTCTTTTTTCCGCAAGTACAGGGAAGAAAAACTTTCCCTCATATTTCCCCATCTAACCTTACTGCATTCTACGACATGCCTTGTGCGCTTACCACAGACATTTCAATTATTTGGCCTAATAGAAGAGATCAAGAATGTGGAAAATCTAAAACAGCAGCTATGGCCCAGATTCTTTATGTTTAATTTTGTCATGCAGAAAGAGGAACACTATGGATGGAATGATACCCATTCAAAAGCTGCACGGTCACATAACAATTCCCTCAGACCCTGGCAGGATTGGCCCTGTTTTTGACAACCTGGGATCCAGCTAGAAGTGAGGGAAGCAAAAAATCCTCTAGCAAGTAAATGACTTAAGGATTATGCACAGTTACTGTGTGGAGGTGCTGTTGGACCCTCCTCCCTTCATGGAGGGTTTTCTTTTGCCTAAGGATAGGTTTCCAGCCTCCTGTCAAGTTCAAAGTGCCTAAGTGCTTATACTCAAAGGGAGCAGGTAATTTTCAGTGTGACAACTGCTAATGTACCACTGCACATTTGTTTTCTAAAATACCTCCCCTACTTTTTAAATTCCAGAGCCAGAGATTCAGTCCTTTGACTCAAAACACTGACTCCATAGGAAATCCCAGCTAAAATACAAAGATCCCCTAGCTAGGTAGCAAACCATGTCTAGCTATTGGCATATTAATACAGATTAACCATAAGTTTAGCTCATTTCTTAGAAATGAGATATAAGGCAAATACCTTTTATTGGGGGGCTAAGTGGGGAGAGGGAGGGAAAAACAGGCTGCTCTGAGTCACAAGCTCATATGCTTTCAGGGTTTGGGCAGCTGCATATAGGACCATAGGGAGTGGTGGAGCCTATGGTATCCTGGAGAGTAAGTCCCACCTAAGGATATTCACACTGGAAATTTGTAAGAACGTTGTGCCAGTCAAATAAAACATGGAAGTCCATTGGCTGAAATGGTGGCGAGTCCATCAGTTTGCAATCTGAGATCCAGAGTGTAGAGCAGAGGGGACATAGTTCCACGGGGTAGCCTGGGTGAGATGCTGTAAAGAGGAGAGCTTGGGTCATGAAGGACCCATGAGGGGACCCACACAGTTGTGTAGTAGTTGAGTACAGTGTCCGCTGGCACACACGCTTCATGCTGGGGAAAAGGGTAGCTCACCCTAGCTGCCAAACACCATTTGGATCACGTGTGGGTGACTCCAGAACAATGAGGCGATTCTTGTGGGTCAGATATCTGGGATCCAAAGCTTCTAAGACTTTTACAAGGCCACAAAAAGTCCAGGACCCTAGAGAGGTTTCCCATCTGGAGAGTAGTCTTCAGAACTAATCAGTCTGACTGAGTTCAAACATATCAATGGGCAAAGAAGCCAAGAATGTTTGCTCCACTCAGCAAGCCCCTTTCTCCCCCTGCCCCTGTTCCTTGACTGATTTCAGGGGGAATGGGCTCTGTGCACACCAAATAGGGATCTGTCAACTAGACTTATTGCCTCAGACAAAGAGCTTAGGAAAAAATAAAAAATATTCCCAAATAAAGATGGTGAATTTAAATACGATCATTCCCACAGTCAGGGCCAATTGCCGGTTCTGTCCCTAGCATAGTGCCTTGCACATTGCCTGTAATCAGAACATTCTTCTGAACAACGGCATCTGGGCTACACTTGAACCACCTCCTGGGAGACAGCCCTTTCCTCCAAACGAATTTCCATTTAGGGCCGAATCAGTCTCAGCTGTGTTTTCAGCAGATGTCTCTGGTTTCTTTCCGCTCACAGTGCAACTTCAGTATCAATATTTAGAATCCAAGTGCTTTATTGGCATTCACGAAGTTGAAAAATTTCTGATTCAACCCAGATATTTACAGACTGGCTCGTTACCAGTCATGCTCTATCTGAGAAACAAAGTACACGTCCACCTATAAGGCCAATTCTAGGCCGTGTCCTGAGACAGGGCAAGGATTGTCCTGTGTATTCTTTCCCACGGCCACCATATTTAAATTTTGTATCTTGTGACTTGTGTCATTACAGATGATTGATCACAACCAGATGTTTTGAAAGTGTCTTAAGGTGGGGCATCTTTTTCTAATTTACTCAAAGTGGTGGTGCAGGCCAGGGGGACATTTTCCCTTTCAGGACGTTCTCACACCTCTGGGTTCTTTGATTTCTCTTTGACTCTTAGGTTAATGAACGTCCCCAAATGAACACAGGGCATGTGGCTGTTTTGTTACAGGGATGTTATGATGCAACCTAAAAGGAAGAAAAAGGACCATTAAACTTTCAGCAGTGTTTGTTTGTTTCTAAGTAATGTGTGAAGCATGTTACCTGGGGGAAAGAGCGAGGCATTTTATTTATCATACATAATTTGGTAATAAAAGAGACATCTTTTACATTTTGATATAGCTGCTTTGGCCCAGCCCCACTAAACTAGCCTCTTCGAAAAGAACAGGCCAACTGCTTCAATGACAGCAAACAAATCCAGGTAACTATGGCCTTACAATGTGCAAATGTGCGAGGCTTCCTTTGTTCCCTGGTAGCAGGGAGGTAATTGTACGTGTGACCTTTTAGAGGCAAAGCTCTCAGCTCTCTTTCTTCCTGAGGGGATTGAGTCTGGAAATGATCATTGGAGGCTGAAAGGAGGGCGAAGGCAAAGCCAGGGAAAATGTAGTGGAATGACTAGTGTGATACAAAGGGAGCCTTACGATACCCCTGAGATCAACTGAGGAAAACGACTAACTTAACTTACTTGTCTTTTGTGCACACGTACTCATGTTCGCGCATGTGCACGCGTGCGCACGTGCGCGCACACACACACACACACTCACACACACAGACACACACACTCATATACTAAAGGACCTCGAACTTTCTCTTACTAGAAGATGAGAAACTGGTGTCAGTTATGTTTCAAATGCCAGATGCCATACACATGGGCACAGAGGGCTAGCCCTGCTTTTAATCTATCCATCCCTGGTGCAGGGGCTCAGGCCCTGACATTCTAAAATTGGATTTTCTGGATGAAATTGTATGTGAATGGAGTTGTTACCCAGTGCACTTACTCTGGCAAAAATGTTAATGTCCTGGAAAAGAAACTCAATAAAACACTTTATAATTTTCTCTAGTTCTTTTTTTTTTTCTTTTTTCAACTGGAGAATTTCTTGGGTGACAAATTAAAGGGTTTAGAATTTAGATCACTAAAAAATATTCTCCAGTTTCTAGTAAAAGTAACCCTAAAACACATTATTTGATTTTGGAATTTCATCTGACAATGTGTATTGCTGACTTTGAACTGACTGCATTGCGTGAGCAGGGTGATGCAAAAATACTCCACTAAACTAGGTCTGCATGAGTGATGTTTAATCAGCTTCACTGAGGAATGACATACAAACAATAAACTCCATCCATTAAACACACGCAATACAATGAGTTTTGAAAGTTTTATATACCTATCACCACCATAACCCCTGATTTGATTTTTAGCCATTACAGCTTAGTTTGGATGTTATATAAATGAAATCAGGCAGAAATGTAGTCTTTTATGTCTGACTTCTTTCAGCATAATGATTCTGAGTTTCATCCATGTTGGTGTGGGTAGCAGTAGTTATTTTTTATTGCTGAGTAATAGTCCATTGAATGGTGGAATTACACTTTGTTTATCTATTCATGGATGCTTCCAGTTGCATTAGAGTTTTTATTATCACTTAACAGTGCTGTCTACTTCAGTGCAGACACAACCAGTTTACATTTCTTCAATACGGAAGAATCAAGGTGTTTTAATATGCGAAAAGTATAAATTGCCTCATCTGGCCCATTCCTTGATCTGATTCTGTCTCAAAGGTCCTCATCTTTGAACTCAGGTCTCAACACAGTCAAGACAGTTTCCATTACTGTTTTTCATTGCCCAGTCTCTGCCTGACTCCCAAATAATACAATGCCTTCACATGGCCAAGGCAGCTCTCTTGGTGTAGGAAGTACTTGCTTCCAGTGCTGGCTGTCAAATCCCTCCCCAGCTACTGAAGCATGGCCACCTTCTAATGACAGGAGGTTGGAGTCTGGGGTCAGGACCAAGGTGGGAAGCCAGGCAGACCCTTAGAAAAGGTGCCGATCTTTGACTGCATTCTTGAGGTCTGATACTCATGTTTTAGTCCTGTATTGAATACCCCGATTCCTGCTTTCACACTTCCTCTGGTCAGTTATTCCACTATGGACTTTAAAGCTTTCATGTTAACACACTACAGTACTATTAAGCCGTTTTTGAATAGGTCATGTTGTTGGGCAATTTGTTTGAGGGAGTTCTGCCCACATCAGTACAATTCCACCCATTCAACAAACCCATTTCTATTATCACCCTCTTCACTGGTTTCTGGTCAAGACTCTTCCCTTTCTTCCTACTTCAGGCTCCTATAGCACTCTGTCTCTGTATCACGACACATGAATTTTGCCTTCTAATTTAGTTTACATGTTTGTCTCCATTACTAAGGAAAGCTAAGGATTGGGGTTCCCCATAACCTCCAGCAGGGTGAAGGTATATACTCAATTTAAATGCTTGTTGGAAGGAGCAGATGAATAAATCCAGGGAGGCAATAAAATAGAGGACTGTGGCCTCTACCTTGGGGAATAATGTTGATCCTGTCCTCAGATTATTTTTCCAGGCCTTTGTTACTGCTTTTTAAAGTAATAGAGCTGAATTCTAAGACTTCAGTTGTGTTACATCATGCAAGCATTTAACTAATGTATTTTCAACTATAAACCATTGACAAAATAAAATAGTATTGGAATAATGTAATTTAAGATATTGCCAATATTTTCATTTTGCATTGTACTTTTATGCTATGCAAAGATGTATTCATTCTTAATGTTATTTTAATTCCAGTTACTAACTGGTTGCATTACTAAACTGTATTATATACAGTACCTTGAATATCATCTTTTATCAGTTATTTAAGGAATTTTTAGAAAGTAATTGGGGCTCCACTTGATTTTTCCTTTTAGGACTGATTTTATTACCTAATCTCTGCTTAAGTTTTGACTCGGGAGTTGACATTCTTTTTTATTACTTTATTATTCTTATAAAAATGACACAAGTTCATTATAAAAGTTCGAGCTGTTATAAAAGTATAAAATTAGCATAACAGTTACTCCAGCTTAGTTTGACCTTAGTGAGTATCATTCCAGACATCTATGTAAATAACATATAAATAAATAGACATGCAGGTTTTCATAGAAATGAGATCATCACATTCAAGTTATTATTGATAGAGGTAATATATTTAATTTTACTTGAATTCAACAAAAAGAAACCAAAGTGAAACTGATGATATTGCTGAACTTCAGAAAAATATTTCTTTACTAAAAGAACGTTAGTTTTAAAGGACCCACTAATGCTAAAAAACAAAGATATGTTATTAAGGAATATGAAAAAAATTTTAACTCCACGTTTCAATTTTATACTGCTTTAATTGACTGTTTGCCATGAAAAGTGGAGAATTTAGTACCATTAACATCCTTGTACCTACCTCTCCTTCTGTGGCCAATTTTTGTAAGTAAGGTATTTTTATTTGTCAAGGTGTGTTGCTTTTCTATTCTCTTCCCTAACCATAATTTCTATAGTCATTTTACCTTAGTTCTCTGTTTAAATGGATTCATTGCCATTCTTATAAATCTATATTTCTCCATATGGATTACAGCTTCAATATTTCTGAGCTTTTTTTTTGTTTGCTGTTTTTGTTTCATCTCTTGATTGCTTATATTTTATGGATTGATGTTTTTCAAAAGTGTGTAATTTATTGACTAAACCGGGACATTTTAGCGAGTAAAAGAAGGAACTATTAATACTTAGTCAAGACAACAGGTGCATTAGGGACTGTTTTACACAAAGCAGAACTTAAGATCTTCCTAAAGCCAGAGGTGGTATATTTCATAAGTTCTTGCAGGCTTCAGTTCAGTACTTTTAGAGGCATTTAAATGGTGCCAAATGGCTCCTTACACAAAGGAACATCTATTTGAAAGAAAAGGTTTGGCTCTGACTAAAGGCCCAACACCTCACTTCCTGGGGTTAATGGATGGGTTTTAGTGAGTCCCCCAATCATTCCAAATCATATCCACTGTTCTCCGTACATGTGCATTTTTCTGGGGAGATGGCCAATGCAACCATTAGATTTTCAAAGGGGCTTATGGCTCCATATACATTACTAATTGATATTTCACAACATAGCTCCCAAAAGCTACACCACTGGAGCATGTTCTCCTGTCTCCTATAAATAATATCACACAACTATAATTTCACACTATTATTACTTAGTATTTATTGTGGGATTAATATAAGAAATGACCAAATGTACTAGTCATAACTTCCACTTTAGTTTTTAATGTCTCTTTCATTAGGATTCATGCAACAGTATTTAATGTTAGGAATATCTTTTCCTTCTGACCAATTACTATACTCCCTTCTATAAGCTCTGTTACCTATTGAGTTGTGTGGTTCACTGTGGTTTTCTTTCTGCCTGAGCACTCAGGGAGGTCATCAAAAGCTATCTGAAGCTATTTGAAATAGGTATCCTAGTCTAGGTTTTCTGGAACTATGTCCATTCCTCTTCAATCAACACCTCTCTTAAGGTTCTCCACTAAACCACCCTCTTTCCTTGGTCCTTATTCTTTCCCCTTTGATTCAATGGTGATATTACAAATTGTAAAAAAAAGAATGGATGGATGACAGGTCATCTACACTGATTAGGAGAAAAGTTGTTAAATGTCCACTTCCCTTTGCATTGCACAGTCCTGGCCTAAAAGATTGAACATGAGGCATTCCTGACAGAGAAGAGACATTAACAGAAAGAAAAAAAAAAAAATGCTGCGTGGAAAATAGAATAATAATTCCAATGGTGGCCAGAAAAATGATTGAAAACATATGAAAGTTAGTGGATTCAACTTGAAAGAAATATACACATATGAAAACTTCCCCTGAAGTGTTCAAGTGCCTCTGGCTACATCCAACCTAAACAGACTTTCCCAGGAAACTGAAAGAACAAGGGCAAAATGTGATGAGCCCTAATAAACTTGCTGTGTAGGGGCATTTAGCTGCCCCTCTAAAACAAGTCACATCAGAAATAGTGCTTATGTAGATTCAGAGATGAACTTTTTAAAAATCTTTTACCCTGATATTAAAAAAGTAAAACCTCACCCCCAAAATATTATCTGAGATGTTGACAGGAAAACTGTTGATCTAACCCTTTGCTTTGCAGAAACTTTAGACTGACTGGCTTCCTCTTTGCCTTCCTTTGATTACGCTTCCTGGAGTTGGCTTGCCCTGGCAGGCCCCGTGTAGACAAGCCCCCTGGGCACACCTTCCGCCACCCCGCCTTGCTCAGTTATTCGAGTCCCAGTAGCACACTAGCCAAGAAGCGGCCATCTACCCTTTCCACCTGGAATATGGTCTCTTCTTCCTGTTCCTCCTCTCCATCCCCCACTCATCCACTTCCATCTGAAAACACTGAAAAGGCTAAAGAGTAAAACCTTGGCAGTGGCCGTAACCACAAGTTGGAGATGGTTCAGCTTTCTCTGGAAGTTTCAGACTGACAGTTGTGAAATTAATGGACAATAAAAGAGGTTCTCTTATCTCTGTTCAGACCCATGGGGATGCATTTTTCTCTTCAGCTGTGTGTCTGGGCTGCTTGCACTTCCCTAGAGCGTGGCTTAGGAGCGAGATGCTCAAAACCTAAGAATATGGAGTATGTTGAAAGTTCAGCTGCAGTTCACCAACAAATATAGAGCATGCGGCAGGCTTTGGAAAATATAATATAGAATATCTTAGCCTTTCTATGGTATTAATTTTCTCCCACATCCCTGTAAGTTATTTTGTGCCTGTCTTCTAGCCTCTGTGTCTGCCTATTTTCTTCTAATTTTTCCTTCCAGAAGAAGCCTTATGACAACGTGACATGAATGTCTTCATTTATGACCCATACCAATTATTTTGCTCACATGCTTGGTTAAATATTACATTTGGCTCATACTTTCCATATGGAGTTTTAAGAAATTCATTATTCTCAAAGTAAAAAGAATAACTTCTTATTTTCAAACTTCAAAAACCTGCATCTAATTAATCTTTCAAGTAAATAAACATATAAAAATAAGAAGGAACTTTTGGATACTTTGAAGATTATTACTTCTGCTTTACTCTTTCTCTTAGGTCTTGAATTCCCTAAATATTTATAAAGTCACTTTTCAAGTGTTAGACATTGCTACATGGCTAATAAGAAGGAAGGATAAAGAACTATTTCATTATTTTGATTAAGGTAGTATATTGACATAGGTCAGTATAGAAAAATATAATAAAAATATTTTTCCTCAAACAATGTGCTTTTTGAAAAACTTGCTTCATCCCGGAAGTAACTCCACTTTCCATCTTGCTTGGTCTGCATTAATTGTGGATTTACTCATCAAGAATCTGTTATTTCTGCTTGGGCATGCAGAAATCACAAAACTGTTTCCTTCTGATTTTGATCTTGCCCTGTGCTTTTTGCACTGCAGATGTAACCCCCAAGTGTCTTCGTTAAAAGCAAGCTGATTCTAAAACATGCACACATTTCACCATGTTTTATTTCCCCAGTGGAGATCACACGACCAACTTAATTTGGTTCTGCTTTCATGCCACCCCAGTGTTACTTCAGAAATATTGAAAAAGGTCATTTAATTCCACTGCAATTTCTTGCAGCTCAACTTAACTGGGCCTTTTCCATTATTCTGTGAGTATTCTTCCCTAATTGAATCACTATTTTCCACAGTGCTTAATCCCAGTATTTTTCACTATTCTATTTCCCAGAATCAGAAACTTGTCATTCTCTAAAGATCACTTTACCTCATACTTACAAGACTAAATTCATTTTATATTAGCTTCACTAGTGCCTCGCTTCTCTACAATAATCTTTCTCTAACTCCACCTATTTTATTTTTCTTCCTTTTCCCCTTCCCATTTTCAGTTACACCCTTGACCCCATCTTCTCTTGCCTCCTCAGAGACCTTTTTCTATTGATTATCGCTTTTCTCTTATCTTAGTTCCCCAGCCAGGGATTGAACCCAGGCCCTCGGCAGTGGAGGCTCGGAGCCTTAACCACTCAACTGCCCAGGAATTCCCAGGCCTACAGTTTCTTATTCTCCATCGCAAACACTCGTATCCCCAAAAGAGCAAAAAAACAAATCTTTCTTAACTCTACTTACCTCTCAAATTTTCTTTCTGTAAACTTTTGGAAAGTGTATTCCTCTTCTTCTTGACCTAATCTTTAACTCCTAACAATTTAGTTTTTATTCTTATCACTCCTTTGAAACTAAACTATCCAAAGTCACTGGCTTACAACCTACTGGTAACCAGATCTACCTGCCTTCCTCAGCCACCCATTCATTACTCTCTGTAGCATTTGACAGAGTTGATGACACCAACTTTCTGGAACCAGAAGTGTTTCCAGAATTCTGAAGGGAGTCTTTTTTTCTCCATGCCCAAGTTTCTTTAACTTCAAACTTGAACCTTTATCTTTTTAGGCTGCAATTTCCCTTGCTCCTTATTGTAGATATTCTCCTGGGAATTTTTCTCCATACACTCTCTATATATGCCTCTTCTAGAATTTTTATGGTTTTAAACCTCTTTTCTGTGCAAACAGTTCTGAATCCCACTAATCCTGAATTACAGGCCTCTGTTTCTTATTTTGCCTGGACTAATTTGTGTTTAAGTTCTACTAATACATCAAACTCAACAGGTCCAGAACAGAATCACTTTATTGTCCTCCACCAACCTGTCTTTCCAGATTTCTCCCTTTCTGTAAGTGACATCACCATCTTCCCTGTTATTTAGAATAAAACATTGGTGTTCTCTTGGACCCATGATTTACTTACCCCCCAGAGCCATGAATGCTCAAGCTCTCATAGATACGCTGCCCTGCTACTCCTTTTATATACAGCCAAACAGACTTTCCTGCAGTGAAGTTATAGGTTATTTCCCTGCCTAACAGCTTCCTATCACTTACAAAACAAAATCCAGATCTTAGCCTGGCATTCATGGCTGTTCACAGCATGGCCACCGCCCACCTGTTTGATTCTAGTTCTCAGTGCTACACTGAGCGTCAGGCAAGCTGAATTATTTGCTATTCTCTGTACTAACCTTCAGATTCCTGTCCATGGGGCTTTGCTCATGCTGTCTTTGCTCAGCCTCCAAAATCTTTCTCCATCCTTCACAGCCCTTGTGGTCTAAATTTTACCCATTCTTCAAATGCTACCTCCTTAAAGCTTTCCCTGATCTTCACAACTGGAAGAAACATTTCCAACCTCTGAATTTAATTACATTTTAATAATATAGCCATACTATTTTCTTTGGCTTCATGTTTATATGAATTTTTTCCCTTCCTTTTACTTGTAATCTGTTTGTGTCTTTATGTTTATAAAGTGTGTTTCTTTTTTTTTTTTTTTTTATAAACTTATTTATTTATTTTTGGCTGTGTTGGGTCTTCGTTTCTGTGCGAGGGCTTTCTCTAGTTGCGGCAAGCAGGGGCCACTCTTCATCGCGGTGCGCGGACCTCTCACTATCGCGGCCTCTCTTGTTGGGAAGCACAGGCTCCAGACGCGCAGGCTCAGTAATTGTGGCTCACGGGCCTAGTTGCTCTGCGGCATGTGGGATCTTCCCAGACCAGTGCTCGAACCCGTGTCCCCTGCATTGTCAGGCAGATTCTCAACCACTGCGCCACCAGGGAAGCCCCAATAAAGTGTGTTTCTTAAAAGCAACATATAATTGGGTCTTGCCTTCTTTTTTATCTAGTCTGTCAATCCATGCCTTTTAATTGTGTTCTTTGGTCCATTTATATTTACCCCAATTATAAATATACATAGAATAAAGTCTACCACCTTGGTGTTTTAATCATACTTGTTCCTTCTGCCTTTATTTTTCTTTTTTTAAATTTTTAAATTTTTTTCAGTTTTATTTTCATTTTATTTTTTAAAATTGTATTGAAGTATAGTTGATTTATAGTGTGTTAATGTCTGCTGTATAGCAAAGTGATTTAGTTATACATATATATTATTTTTCATATCCTTTTCCACTATGGTTTATCAAAGGATACTGAATATAGTGTGTTATACAGCAGGACCTTGTTGTTTATCCATCCTATATATAATAATTTGCATCTGCTAACCCCAAACTCCCAACCTTCCCCTCTTCTCCCCCCTCTCCCCTTGGCAAACACAAGTCTGTTCTGTATGTCTGTGAGTCTGTTTCATAGATAAGGTCATTTGTGTTGTATTTTAGATTCCACATATAAGTGACATCATATGGTATTTGTCTTTCTCTTTCTGACTTACTTCGCTACTACAATAATCTCTAGGTCCATCCACGTTGCTGTAAATGGTATTATTTCATTCTTTTTTATGGCTGAGTAATATTCCATTGTGTGTGTGTGTGTGCACGCACGCACACATGCGTGTATGTGTGTGTGTGTGTGTATATATATATTATATATATATATATATATAGCACATCTTCTTTATCCATTCTTCTGTCGATGGACATTAAGGTTGTTTCTGTGTCTTGGCTATTGAGAATAGTGCTGTTATGAACATAGGGGTGCATGTATTTTTTCAAATTATAGAGTTTTTTTTCTGGATATATGACCAGGAGTGGGATTGCTGGATCATATGGCAACTCTATTTTTATTTTTCTGAGGAACCTCCATACTGTTCTCCATAGTGACTGCACCAGTGTACATTCCCACCAACAGGGTAGGAGGGTTCCTATTCTCCACACCCTCTTCAGCATTTGTTATTTGTAGACTTTTTAATGATGGCCATTTTGACTGGTGTAAGGTGTAGTACCTCATTGTGGGTTTTTTTTTTTTAACATCTTTATTGGAGTATAATTGCTTTACAACGGTGTGTTAGTTTCTGCTGTATAACAAAGTGAGTCAGCTATACATATACATATATCCCCATATACACTCCCTCTTGCGTCTACCTACCACCCTCCCTATCCCACCCCTCTAGGTGGCACAAAGCACTGAGCTGATCTCCCTATGCTATGTGGTTACTTCCCACTAGCTAGCTATTTTACATTTGGTAGTGTATATGTGTCCATGCCACTCTCTCACTTCATTCCAGATTACCCTTCCCCCTCCCTGTGTCCTCAAGTCCTTTCTCTACATCTGCGTCTTTATTCCTGTCCTGGCCCCTAGGTTCTTCAGAACCTTTTTTTTTCTTTTTCTTTTTTTTAGATTCCATATATGTGTGTTAGCATATGGTATTTGTTTTTCTCTTTCTGACTTACTTCACTCTGTATGACAGACTCGAGGTCCATCCACTTCACTACAAATAACTCAATTTGGTTTCCTTTTATGGCTGAGTAATAGTCCATTGTATATATGTGCCACATCTTTTTTATCCATTCATCTGTCGATGGACACCTAGGTTGCTTCTATGTCCTGGCTATTGTAAATAGAGCCGCAATGAACATTATTGTACATGACGCTTTTTGAATTATGGTTTTTTCAGGGAATATGCCCACTAGTGGGATTGCTGTGTCATATGGTAGTTCTATTTTTAGTTTTTTAAGGAACCTCCATACTGTTCTCCATAGTGGCTGCACCAATTTACATTCCCACCAACACTGTAGGAGGGTTCCCTTTTCTCCACACCCTCTCCAGCATTTATTGTTTGTAGATTTTTTGATGATGGCCATTCTGACCGGTGTGAAGTGATACTGCATTGTACTTTTGATTTGCATTTCTCTAATGATTAGTGATGTTGAGCATCCTTTCATGTGTTTGTTGGCAATCTGTATATCTTCTTTGGAGAAATATCTGTTTAGGTCTTCTGCCCATTTTTGGATTGGATTGTTTGTTTTTTTGGTATTGAGCTGCATGTGCTGCTTGTATATTTTGGAGATTAGTCCTTTGTCAGTTGCTTCATTAGCAAATATTTTCTCCCATTCTAAGGGTTGTCTTTTTTCTTGCTTATGGTTTCCTTTGTTGTTCCAAAGCTTTTAAGTTTCATTAGGTCCCATTTATTTACTTTTATTTTTATTTCCATTTCTCTAGGAGGTGGGTCAAAATGGATCTTGCTGTGATTTATGCTATAGAGTGTTCTGCCTATGCTTTCCTCTAAGAGTTTTATAGTATCTGGCCTTACATTTAGGTCTTTAATCCATTGTAAGTTTATTTTTGTGTATGGTGTTAGGGAGTGTTCTAATTTCATTCTCTTACATGTAGCTGTCCAGTTTTCCCAGCACCACTTATTGAAGAGACTGTCTTTTCTCCATTGTATATTCTTGCCTTTATCAAAGATAAGGTGATATATGTGCATGGTAGATCTCTAGGCTTTATATTCTGTTCCATTGATCGATATTTCTGTTTTGGTGCCAGTACTATACTGTCGTGATTACTGTAGCTTTGAAGTATAGTCTGAGGTCAGGGCACCTGGTTCCTCCAGCTCAGTTTTTCTTTCTCAAGATTGCATGGCTATTCGGGGTCTTTTGTGTTTCCATACAAATTGTGCAATTTTTTGTTCTAGTTCTGTGAAAAATGTCATTGGTAGTTTGATAGGGATTGCCTTGAATCTGTAGATTGCTTTGGGTAGTATAGTCATTTTCACAATGTTGATTCTTCCAATGCAAGAACATGGTGTATCTCTCTATCTGTTCGTATCATCTGTAATTTCTTTCATCACTGTCTTATAGTATTCTGCATACAGGTCTTTTGTCTCCTTAGGTAGGTTTATTCCTAGGTATTTTATTCTTTTTGTTGCAATGGTAAATGGGAGTGTTTCCTTAATTTCTCTTTCAAATAGTGTATAGGAATCTCTTACGGAAAGAGATTTCTGTGCATTAATTCTGTATCCTGCTACTTTACCAAATTCACTGATTAGCTCTAGTAGTTTTCTGGTAGCATCTTCAGGATTCTCTCTGTACAGTATCATGTCATCTGCAAACAGTGACAGCTTTACTTCTTTTCTGATTTGGATTCCTTTTATTTCTTTTTCTTCTCTGATTGCTGTGGCTAAAACTTCCAAAACTATGTTGAATAATACTGGTGAGGGTAGGTAACCTTGTCTTGTTCCTGATCTTAGAGAAAATGGTTTCAGTTTTTCACCATTGAGAACGATGTTGGCTGTGGGTTTTTCATATATGGCCTTTATTATGTTTAGGTAAGTTCCCTCTATGCCTACTTTCTGGAGAGTTTTTATCATAAATGGGTGTTGAATTTTGTTGAACGCTTTTTCTGCATCTATTGCGATGATCTTACAGTTTTTATTCTTCTGTTTGTTAATATGGTGTATCACACTGATTGATTTGCATATATTGAAGAATCCTTGCATTCCTGGAATAAACCCCACTTGATCATAGTGTATGATCCTTTTAATGTCTGTTGGATTCTGTTTGCTAGTATTTTTTTGAGGGATTTTGCGTCTATGCTCATCAGAGATATTGGCCTATAGTTTTCTTTTTTTGTGACATCTTTGTCTGGTTTGGTATCAGGGTGATGGTGGCCTCGGAGAATGAGTTTGGGAGTGTTCCTCCAAACTTTTGGAAGAGTTTGAGAAAGACTGGTGTTAGCTCTTCTCTAAATGTTTGATAGAAGTTGCCTGTGAAGCCATCTGGTCCTGGGCTTTTGTTTGCTGGAAGATTTTTAACCACAGTTTCAATTTCAGTGCTTGTGATTGGTCTGTTTATATTTTCTATTTCTTTCAGGTTCAGTTTTGGAAGATTGTGCTTTTCTAAGAATTTGTCCATTTCTCCCAGGTTTTCCATTTTATTGGCATACAGTTGCTTGTAGTAATCTCTCATGAACCTTTGTATTTCTGCACTGTCAGTTATTGCTTCTCCTTTTTCATTTCTAATTCTATTGATTTGAGTCTTTTCGCTTTTTTTCTTGGTGAGCCTGGCTAATGGTTTATAAATTTTGTTTATGTTCTCAAAGAACCGCCTTTAATTTTATTGATCTTTGCTGTCATTTCCTTCATTTCTTTTTCATTTATTTCTGATCTGATCTTTATGATTTCTTTCCTTCTGCTAACGTTGGGGTTTTTTTGTTCTTCTTTCTCTAATTGCTTTAGGTGTAAGGTTAGGTTGTTTATTTGAGATGTTTCTTGTTTCTTGAGGTGGGATTGTATTGCTATAAACTGTCCTCTTAGAACTGCTTTTGCTGCATCCCATCCCAGGTTTGGGCCGTTGTGATTTCATTGTCATTTGTTTGTAGGTATTTTTTTTATTTCCTCTTTGATTTCTTCAGTGATCTCTTGTTATTTAGTAGTGTATTGGTTAGCCTCCGTGTGTTTGAATTTTTTATAGTTTTTTTCCTGTAATTGATATCTAGTCTCATAGCACTGTGGTTGGAAAAGATACTTGATACGATTTCAGTGTTCTTAAATTTACAAAGCCTTAATTTGTGACCCAAGATATGATCTATCCTGGAGAATGTTCCATGAGCACTTGAGAAGAAAGTGTATTCTGTTGTTTTTGGATGGAATGTCTTATAAATATCAATTAATCCCATCTTGTTTAATGTGTCATTTAAAGCTTGTGTTTCCTTTTTTATTTTCATTTTGGATGATCTGTCCATTGGTGAAAGTGGGGTGTTAAAGTCCCCTACTATGATTGTGTTACTGTCGATTTCCCCTTTTATGGCTGTTAGCATTTGCCTTATGTATGGAGGTGCTCCTATGTTGGGTGCATAAATATTTACAATTGTTATATCTTCTTTTGGATTGATCCCTGGATCGTCATGTAGTGTCCTTCTTTGTCTCTTGTAATAGTCTTTATTTTAAAGTCTATTTTGTCTGATATGAGAATTGCTACTTCAGCTTTCTTTTGATTTCCATTTGTATGGAATATCTTTTTCCATCCCCTCACTTTCAGTCTGTATGTGTCCCTAGGTCTGAAGTGGGTCTCTTGTAGACAGCATATATACTGGCCTTGTTTTTGTATCCATTCAGCCAGTCTATGTCTTTTGGTTGGAGAATTTAATCCATTTGCACTTAAGGTAATTATCAAAATGTATGTTCCTGTTACCATTTTCTTAATGGTTTTGGGTTTGTTTTTGTAGGTCCTTTCCGTCTCTTGTGTTTCCTGCCTAAAGAAGATCCTTTAGTATTTGGTGTAAAGCTGGTTTGGTGGTGCTGAATTCTCTTAGCTTTTGCTTCTCTGTAAAGGTTTTAATTTCTCTGTCGAGTCTGAATGAGATCCTTGCTTGGTAGAGTAACCTTGGTTGTAGCTTTTTCCGTTTCATCACTTTAAATATGTCCTGCCACTCCCTTCTGGCTTGCAGTCTTTCTGCTGAAAGATCAGCTGTTAACCTTATTAGGATTCCCTTGTGTGTTATTAGTTGTTTTTCCCTTGCTGCTTTTAATATTTTTTCTTTGTATTTATTTTTGATAGCTTGATTAATATGCGTCTTGGCATGTTTCTCGTTGGATTTATCCTGGTTGGGACTCTCGGTGCTTCCTGGACTTGGTTGACTATTTCCTTTCCCATATTAGGGAAGTTTTCAACTATAGTCTCTTCAAATATTTTCTCAGTCCCTTTCTTTTTCTCTCCTTCTTCTGGGACCCCTATAATTCAAATGTTGGTGTGTTTAATGTTGTCCCAGAGGTCTCTGAGACTGTCCTCAATTCTTTTCATTCTTTTTTCTTTATTCTGTTCTGTGGTAGTTATTTCCACTATTTTATCTTCCAGGTCACTTATCCGTTCTTCTGCCTCAGTTATTCTGCTATTGATTCCTTCTAGAGAATTTTTAATTTCATTTATTGTGTTGTTCATCATTGTTTGGTTGCTCTTTAGTTCTTCTAGGTCCTTGTTAAACGTTTCTTTTATTTTCTCCATTCTATTTCCAAGATTTTGGCTCCTCCTTACTATCATTACTCTGAATTCTTCATTTGTTACAAACGAATTCTTCATTCGTTAGGTCTGGTGGGTTTTTATCTTGCTCCTTCATCTGCTCTGTGTTTCTCTGTCTTCTCTTTTTGCTTAGCTTACTGTGTTCGGGGTCTCCTTTTCACATGCTGAGGTTCATAGTTCCCATTGTTTTTGGTGTCTGCTCCCAGGGCGTAAGGTTGGTTCAGTGGGTTGTGTAGGCTTCCTGGTGAAGGGGACTGGTGCATGTGTTCTGGTGGATGATGCTGGATCTTGTCTTTCTGGTGGGCAAGACCACATCTGGTGGTGTGTTTTAGGCTGTCTGTGACCTTATTATGATTTTAGGCAGCCTCTCTGCTAACGAGTTGTGTTGTGTTCCTGTCTTGCTAGTTGTTTGGCATGGGGTGTCCAGCACTGGAGCTTGTTGGTCATTGAGTGGAGCTGGGTCTTAGCGTTGAGATGGAGATCTGTGGGAGAGCTCTCGCCGATTGACATTACGAGGGGCTGGGAGGTCTCTGGTGGACCAATGTCCTGAACTCGGCTTCCCCACCTCAGAGGCTCAGGCCTAACACCTGGCTGGAGTACCAAGACCCTGTCAGCCACACAGCCAGGTATGTGGGGAGCTTCTTGCCTTTTGGGAAGTCTGATTTCTTCTGCCAGCATTCAGTAAGTGTTCTGTAGGAGTTGTTCCACATGCAGATGTATTTTTGATGTATTTGTGGGGAGGAAGGTCATCTCCACGTCATATTCCTCACCATCTTGAAGGTCCTCTCCCTGCCTTTTCTTTTAATCCTCTGTTCCTCTTTTCCTATCTTTCTTTGGGGGACGGTTAACTCATCAATCTTTTAAAAAATATTCTCTCTTCTCATTGACTTTTTAGTTATTCCTCTTGGCATGACTTTGTACTTTAGTGGTTATTATAGAGACTAAAACATGCATCTTTAGCACATCACATTCTATGTTTAAAAAATTACTTCAAGAAAAATCTAAGAATTCTATGACAATCTATTTCCAGTTTTTAGTCCCTACAATTTGTACTCTTGTTTACTATAACTTTACACATTAGAGAACATAAACTCCATTTTCTTTTGTTATTATTTTTCTTTAAAGAGCCCATGGTCTAAAGTGATTTTGTCATATATATGTACAAATATTAGAAACATTTTTTAAAATAGTGTTTTAATTTATTGACCTATTTGCATTTTATAGTGTTTTTCCATTCCTTCTTGCAGAACCAGATTTCTAGCTGATATTTTCCTTCAGCATTTATAATGTCTTTTAACAGTTCTTGTAAATCAACTCTGCTGAGGAAATTCTTTCACCTTTTGTCTAGATAAAGACATCTTTAGGACTTCTCTGGTGGTCCAGTGGTTAAGACTCTGTGCTTCCACTGCAGGGGGCATGGGTTGGATCCCTGGTTGGGGAAGTTCTGCATGCCACATGGTGCAGCCGAAAAAAAAAAAAAAGATGTCTTTATTTCACCTTCATTTTTGAAAGATATTCTTACTGACTATGGAATTTTGAAATGACTTGATAAATTTAAGCATTTTTAAAATGTCGTTTTCTTGTCTCCTGTTCTTCATTTCTTTTTTTTTCTGATGAGAAGTCAACTGAAATTCTTATAGTTTCCTTATTCCCTTGTATGTATTGATTCTGTTTGAGAGCTTTCAAGCCTATCTTTGGTTTTTAGCAGTTTCAGTAGTATATATCTAGTTCTGTTTTTTGTTTATCTTGCTCGGATTTCTCTGAGCTTCTCAGATATGTCATTTTTAGTTATGTTCAATGCATTATAGGCTTTAAATTCCTCCGTGGTAAACTGCCCCTGCTTTGTACTTAGTGTAAGGCCTGGAGCCAAAGGTCTCCTCCTAGTTCTTCTACTACACCTTTAGACTCCTGTGGACTCTACATGCCTGTAACAGAGGGGGGTTCCCTCTTAGTGCTCCCAAGCCTCCCCAGCAGTATACTGCTCTTATCTGGGACTAGCACATGGCCTAATTCTCCAGCTTTACCGTCACATTTATGCAGGCCCTATGTTCCTGAATTGGTGAGCATTTCTTTCAATGCTCCTGACTCTCTCCAGTGTTGGACTGTCACCCTCTGTTACTAGTTGCAAGACCCAGTGGGTGGGAAAGTTTCTATAGACAGGACCTGTATGCTGCACCTCTGAAGGGTTCACACTCAGCTGTCCTGCCCTTATCTCCGTGGCTGACAAATGTTGTTTCTAATTCATGTAAAGTTGGAGTGTGGGAGTTGTTCTCTTGTTTCTGCTGATCTACCCTCAAACTGAGGCAGTCCTTTTAGTTCATTAGTTTACCTTGCAACTTTGAGTATCCAATAGGCTCAAAAATTATGTTTCTGCAGGCTATCTGATTTGTTCTCATTGTTTAGGTGGGAGAAGTGTTTCTTGTAATGTTCTATATCCTAGACAGAAGGGTTATATCCTTAACTCTTCCTTAGATTTGGTTCTCCCAGAAACAAATGTTAAGAAAAGGATTTTAGTTCAAGTAGTCTGAGGAGAGGTGATCCCAGGAACCCCAGTAAAAGTAGTGGGAGGAGAGACAGGGAAAAGAAGGAAGTCTACATAGTGTATTAATGAGTAACTGTGATACAGTCTCACTGGGGACTTCTGGAGGACTGTATGGAAACAGCCTAAGTGAGCAAGCTGGGTCTTTATCCACCAACTCCCATGTGTAATTGATTAGTTGTCCTGCCTATAGGTGGAGTCTACGGCAGATCAAAAAAGGCAGAGACTCGCAGGTGCAGCAGAAATTGTATACATGAAGGAATGTGAGAGGGCACAACAGTGTCTGTTAAAAACTCTCTCTGTGCCAGTTAGGGCATTTATTACTTTATTTCTCAGGCATCTTGATGTACTGAGAGGATGATTCATACCTGATTTATCTTTGTATTCTCCCAGCATGGAGAAGAGTCAGAAGACAATCAATCACTATTTATTCAATGAGAAAATACCTTTTATAAAGTACCAATATGTAAAATTCTGGTTAGCTCTTCTTCATTTCCTGTCCTCCTCCCAGCCAACATCCTTACTCCCCACCTCAATCACTCAGGTAGTATAGTTTATTCTCTTAACTGCCAAAAAGGTTAAACTCACCAGAATGGTTAGACTTTTTAAAAAATTTATTGATTTTTCTAGCTAATTTAAATGTATTATAATTTAAAAGTATAGTTTCCAAACCTGAACTTTATCTAACAGATATTTTGTATTACTTGCAGCCAACAATGATAAGGCATCCACCAACAGTTGTTTGCTACATTTGTGGTCGTGAATATGGAACAAAATCAATTTTCATCCATGAGCCACAATGTCTGAAAAAATGGCATAATGAAAACAACTTGTTGCCTAAAGAGCTAAGGAGACCAGAACCGAAAAAGCCAGAAGTCAGGACCATTACTGGTAAGTTTTTGGAAAAAAAAGACTTGAGTGTATAAGGGAAGACTTTTCTCTCTAAACTTAAAAGAGTAGAGGTATTCTTTTATTACTTGTTCAAGTAACTGAAATCAGCAACATTTACTGTCTAGGCTACAGCCAAATAGAAAAAACAGTTCCAGAATACCCGACCAAAGTGTTGTCTTCAGATGCTGAGACATAAAGATACTATATCCTGGCAAACCGTACAAGGAGAGGGACTCACTGGTATTTGCTATATTTCCCAAAAGTTACTTTGATATATTATCAAACACAAATCTTTAAAATTTTGTAGCTTAAAAAACCTTTGGGGACATCTGGAAACATGTTTTCAAATATGAATGTGTTTTAGTGTTCAAAGAGCGGGGGGACCAAAGTGAAATGCTTATAGGGTCTGCTAGTCAGGATACACAATTGAATAAATTTGTCCATGTGTGGAAAAAGGGAAGGTGGGGACTAGGAGTGGGAGAGCACTGCCTTTCTAAAGGAGACAGCTGCTACCCAGTTCCAGCTGGTGTTACACTTAAGAAATATAGCCTTAAATTTACTGTGATGTATCTTTCAATAATACAAAAGAAACTGGAAATCTAGACTTCTATATGAAATGTCCAGATTTTAAAAATTTTGCAATGAATACTTTGTAAAACACGGCACAGGCTACATGACACTGGAACTTCATAAACTGCCATGTGTGGTCGCATTACAGAGCCTTATGCTTACTCATTTAGGGTGAGAAAGAAGTAGTTCAGAAAGTGTGTTTGCCATACAAGCTCAGGCTTGCTCATCATCTGCCATTGTCATTTTCTCAGCTGATCTCCTGATTCCCCTCAAAGGAAAACTACTCTTGGTTTTAAGAGAATCATTCAATTAATTGATTTTCTTTATGTAACCATAGATTTACATGTCCGGAAGGTACCTTGGAGGTCATTTAGTATCAGTTAGCCCAAAGCACTCTTGTTAGAGATGTGACCCAAAGAGACTTTTTTTAACAACCCACAGAGTGGAATCTAGATTGTCATGATAAAGTTCTAAAGGCTGCCAGAACCCAACTATTTACATTCCTTGCCTAAAGGAAGACTCTGCATGAAGGTGGGAAAAGAGCTCAAGATGAAAATATCCATCTACTGAAATTAGAGCATTTGCTCACAAAGAAATTGTTTACCTCTTTGAGACTGTCTTCCCATCATTTCTCATTTGGTGTCAAAAATCTATTTCCTTCACTTCTGATCTTTATCACTTTCTCTGCTTGAGTATGCTTATCACAATTCTAGAAGAGGTGAGAGAAACGGCTGGTTTGGAAGCCCTGGAGTGTTGGCCATTCTGTTATTGGCTGCAGATGGAAAAGGCAGGTTCTATAATTGCACTTTCTGCAATTTTTCTCTTGGCTCCATGCTTTTGTTATTTCCGAAGGTGCCCTTCCTCTCTAGGCAAAGAGAATTCCCATGAACGTTTCCATCCCATGGACTTACTGTAGTCATAGGATTCAAATAGCTCTTCCTCCAGGTCCAAAGTACAAGCCTTAAAACTTTTAGAAATGTGATGAATCATCTTCAGCTGAGAATCAGTGAATACTCTGGATTTTTTGAGTCCATATTAAAACTCATATGAGTAAGGAGAAAGTCAGAGCCATTCTTTTTTTAACTGTTTTTAAAGCACTCAAAATATACATGCATATCCTGCATAGAAAGTGACACTTCCTTTATCCAAGGGAGAAATACTAGGTTGTCCCGTTGTGCTGGAGTTTAATTTCCCACGGAGGAAAAAAAAAAGAAAAAGAACATGAGTAAGCTTGTTAAAGAATCTAAGGTTTGCTATGTTTGTGTGAGCCACTAGATAGAAGTCATATGAGAATTGCCTGGGCTTTAATGAAGAAATATATGCTGTGAAAATAATTTTTTAAAAACTATGTGATATATTTTTGCATGTCTGGATACATTTTGGGGGGCCTATTTTGGGCAATTCTAAGACATAGTCAATTTAATGTACTAAAGCCATTCTATTTAAATAAGGTTTATTAAAGTTAAATCCCACACTGTTTCTCTAAAATAAACCCATATGCCTTTTTTCCTATGCTCTGCCAATGGAGATTATATATCTCTCAGCTGCCTTTGTTGTTTTCTTAAGGACACTTTTTTTCGTCAGATGAACTATTCTGTTTGCATTCTTCACTTTAATTACTTAAAGAATCTCTGAGTTTACGGCCACAAAGAGATGATACATTTTTAGGATATAATTCATCTTAAATTCACTCTCAGCTGTCAGATGTCCTCTAAAAACATTCCACTGAAGGATTACAGAAGAAGAAAATACAAATAAATGTTCTTTTCCTTTTGTAAGCTTATATTTAGAGTCAACTGAAAGAAAGCCAAAAGTTATATTTGCAAGATAATAATGTGTAAGCAAAGATGTTAATAATTAGTGAAGAATGCATATCACAACACATAAAACAATGTCTTCCCCTTTTTAAAATCTGAGGACTGAAAAACCTCTAGTTCAGAGCTAACGGTTTTCATCCCTTAAAAGACTGAGCAGCATTTTTTTTTTTTTTTTTGGCAAAAGTAATACGATTTGTTTAAAAGCCTCAGTCAACAGGTATTTCCTGAAAATACTTTCCATAAAAAGTAGAGCATGGTTCTCCAGAATGAAAACTGATCCATTTTCCCATTTTCTTTTTCTTTTATTTTTTGTTCTTCTTTTTTTTTTTTTTCCTCTGTTTTTCTTTAACTTTTCAGCCAAGGGTTTCTATGATCTTGATGCCTTAAACGAAGCTGCTTGGAAAAGTGCCCAGAGCCAGTTGGTTCCCTGTAATATTTGTGGGCGTACCTTCCTGCCAGACAGACTGATTGTTCACCAACGATCCTGTAAACCAAAAGTCGCCAAGTAAAGCCCTTTCTCCCTACGAAATAGTTACAGGAATTAAATCCTTTGGAAAGAGCTGGGATATGATGGGGAGGAGGAAAAGGAGGGGAGGAGAGGAAACAAGGAAAAGTGGAATTGACCAAAGGCACGAGACGCCCAGCTCAGTGCTTTGGTGGCCTGGTGTGACCACTGTGTCACTGCTTTTAGCATGCAGCTGCGTGCGTGTGCCTTGGCACGCCGGGGCCTCGCATGTCACACGGTTGTCAGGCAGAATTACACGTGGCCGCGCCTCATCACAGCTGGCATTTTTATCTCCAGGAAATTTCAGAGCCAGTTGTTGCTGTTTTTCTTCTGGTCTGATTTCCTGAACAAGATTGTGAACCTCACACTTAGGACTATTATTCAGTGAACAGAGGCTTTGGGTGGTGACTTCAGGCAACTCTTTAGTTCCCGAGAAAAACTGGATTCCCTCCCATCCCTGTGCTTTCTGAAATAATGTGCCACTCCCTGCTATTTCTGATCCAGGGAAATGTTTTTAATTGAGTTAGTGACCAGGAATCTTCTTTTCTCTATAAAATTGTTCAACAGGAGACACATACAAAAAAAGAGCTAAGGACTTAAAGTACTAGAAACACACAGAACTCATACTGCCTTACTAATAGTGAAAAATGCTACAGGGAAAATTCAGCATCAGTGCCAGCCTCATATGTTGGGAGATTGCTGTGATGTGATTCATCACATGGGTGGAAGCTAGCTCCCTCCTCCTATAGAAGATGTCCACCAAGAGTTCTCTCTGCCCTCCTAGGGGCTTATAGGTGTTTTATTGTGGAGATCTAAAAGCCTGCCTGGAAGTCCTGTGCCTCCCCACCCAAGGGCCACGCACAGTACGTGGGTTGTGCAGATGCCCTGGATTTGAGTCCTTGAACGTGTATTCAGAGAGGCAGGCCTCCTGGGAGGAGGCCAGGGCCAGGGAGGTGCTCTGCCCAGGAAATTCTGCTCCCCTGGAGCAGCGCTGCTTTGCCTGGACTCCCAGCAGTTTTGCTTAAGATCTTTGTTCATTTTATGGCTGACTTTCAGGGCCATTTTGGATCCACCAGGTTCCTGCAAACCTTGCTATCATGACCTTACACAGCACAGTTAACTCCAAACTATACAAGCAAATTTATCTGACCTAATAATTTGGTCATAATCTACAGATTATAAAAGGTTAGGTTAGCATAACTGTGCTAATTATTTGGGTTTTCCTGCCTGTTGCAAAGGAAACAAAGATGAACTTTTAAAAAAGTCTTTTAGATATCCCCAAATAAGATTAGCATCTTGTAAAGGATAGCCTTTAATGACTCCTACCTGATGGTTTGTTCTTTTATTTTGTTAACAAAAATGACAACAACATCTAATGTGTAGTGAGTGTACTGTGGGTCAGGCACGGTGCCTAGTGCTTCCTATATATCAGTTTATATAAATCTCACATCAACCCTACAAGTAGATAGTATCCTTATTTTACATGTGAGGAAACTAATACTTAGACTAAAATAGCAAACTCAAGGTCACACTGGACTTGAGTTAAGGGTTGGAGTCAGGAAGCAAACTCAGGACTGTTGGACTTCCAAGCCCATAATCTTATCCATTGCCATTTGCGTGCTAGATACCACCATTAATCAGATTAATTCCAACACAAATGATCTGACAAATGTCAATTTTGTACACTCTTTAGTAACTAAGGCAAATGGGAATTTTAGCATGCTTGCAGTTTGGCTGCTGGTCTGGGTTTATCTTAAACCGAGGTGAAAACAAAAGTTTGAACTGCATTGTGTTTTAAATATCTGTAGGAATTATTAAATCTGAGTTCTTGAAGCGGTTGAAAAAGATGAGCTCTTGTAAGAACTGTGCTTCCACAGGGAACAGCTTGAGGAACGTCAAGGTGCCGACCGTGGGACTTCCACTTCTGGCCCCAGCTCCAGCTCCATCTGAGCCGGCCTGCAAACGTTACAGGGGATCAAATCTGAAGCAAGTTCAATCACAATGACATCAATCCAAGGGCTCATATCTTTCATCAAGACAAGTCACTGAAGTCTCACCATTAATAGGACAGAGCTCACCTGCTCTCTGCCAACTGCCCTTCCCCCAATTTGTTCACATCTGTGCAGATTTCTGTAGTCTAAAAAGGAAAATGATTTCTTTAATAGTGGTTGGCACATCCATAAGCTTTGAATCTGAATCTTGTAATGGTTCCCATAGATAGTCTCCTAGGCGATGAAGAGCAGATACTAGATGAAGGTACTTGGAGCTCTTACACTGGCTCAGGTAGGTATCGGCTTGGGATGCAATGTTATTAGAGGCATCGGCAACAATACAATTGCCTCTCTGCTCTGGCAACTGGTGCTGCACAATCTTTTATTGAATTCCCCTTTAGTTGAGGTTATGGGAAGAATTCCAGGATTTCTTGATGCTCATTTGCACATTAAATTCACATCAACGTTGCGGGGCATGTCTTACCAGAAAGGAACACTGGAGACAGAACAAGCCTGTCCTACTAAGGGATGTAGACGGGGAGACTCTCCTCCGGTGAGTAAGCATGGAGATCTGTTCGAGCTCCGTTGTGGGAGCTCCTCAGGTTGTGGGAGCTCCTCCTCATCAGGCAGCCTTGGATGTATTTCCAAGTAGGGTCCCAGTATTTCCAAGGATGGCTCCCAGATGACACTGCTTCAGCTTGGGGAATATTGGCCTGAATCTCTTCACAAAAAAAGAAGCTTCTACTGACAAGCAGACCCATTTGTGAGCAGGGAAGAGAAAGAGGGCAGATATCCAAAGTCTTCCAGCTCCTGAAAACCTGAAAACAGCCCTTGGTCTCTCTGTACTTCTGACATTAGCAGCATCTCTTCTTTACACCCTCATCTAAACCAACTCATATGGCTTTAATCCCAGACCAGGTCAGGTCAGGAAGTTCAGCCCTTTCCTTCCCCAACCCTGTGGGGACCTTTCCCTGCTCTGGCAATGGACAACCTTCCTTTATCATTTATTACTTCCCTCCTGACTCTCTGTCTGGCCCACATGAATGGCCGTGCCTGTTTCAGCTGACCCTGCCCACTCTCTGTGAGCACTGTGGCCAGAGATGGAAATGAGGTTTTCCTGCACTTGGAAGAAACAGCACACATGAGAGGCAGTTGAGTTTCTGGCGGGGGCCAAATTGGATGGTGTAGAGAGAATTACACCAGGAAAAAACACTGTTAATTTAGCATAGGATGGTACACTTTTTTATTTTTTAAAAGACTATTGCTTTAGGATTTTTTAATTTTTATTTTTTTTTTCATTTATTTATGGCTGTGTTGGGTCTTCGTTTCTGTGCGAGGGCTTTCCCTAGTTGTGGCAAGTGGGGGCCACTCTTCATCGCGGTGCGCGGGCCTCTCACTATCGCGGCCTCTCTTCTTGCCGAGCACAGGCTCCAGACGCGCAGGCTCAGTAATTGTGGCTCACCAGCCCGGTTGCTCTGCGGCACGTGGGATCTTCCCAGACCAGGGCTCGAACCCGTGTCCCCTGCATTGGCAGGCAGATTCTCAACCACTGCGCCACCAGGGAAGCCCAGGATGGTACACTTTTATGCTTAGTTCTTTTAAATTTTTGTTATAAAAATATTCAATAGATAACACCTGTAGGGTAAAGAATAATGAAATCTTATGTCCTCCACATCCAGACAAACTTAGTTGAAACCCCACTAAGGTTGAATTTGAATGGTCTAAATTTCAACTACTATTCTTTTGGGTATAAGAGGATGAAGGAGGTGGGGAGAGGTGCTGGGAGCACAAGATTGCAGAGTATCTCTGATAATGCCTTTTATTTCTACTTCTGGAAACATGAGATTAAACCAGCATGGATATAAACCAACTGCAAGTAAGAAAGTGAAACCTGGCCTAGGCATCATGGGGGCCTATCATTGATTCATACTGATCACCTATAGACAAATGTTTTCAGATAATACTTAATTGAGAGTGTGTTTGGCAAAATAATGTCCCCAAAGATGTTGATACCCTAGTTCTCCAAACTTACGAATATGTTACCTTGCATGTTATGCTACCTTTGCAGATGTGGTTAAGGTTTTGGGCCTTGTAATGGGGAGAGTATCTCGGATTATCTGGGTGGGCCCAGTATAATCATGAGTCCTTAACAGTGGAATAAGAAGAAAAAAGGGTGCTTGAGAGAGATGGCAGCATAAGAAGGATTCAACAGTCTGTTGCTTGCTCTGAGGTGTAGGGAACTATGTGCAATGACCAGAGAAAAACCTCTCCGAGTTAAGGGCATCCCCAGCAGACAGCCAGCAAAGAAACTGGAACCTCAGTCCTATAACCACAGGAACTGGATTCTGCCAACAACCTGAATGAGCAAGGAAACAGATTCTCCCCTGGAACTTCCAGAAAGGAACACAGCCTGCCAACAACTTGTTTTTATCTGGTGAGTCCAGGGTTGAACTTCTGACCTACAGAACTGTAAGAAAATAAATGTGTGTTGTTTAACCTATTGTTTATAATAATTTATTATGGCAGCAGCAGACAACGAATAGAAGAAGCATCCACAGACAGACCTCAGAGATATTGTGAGTTCCTTTCCAGATCACCTCAATAAAGTGAACATCACAATAAAGCAAATCACAGAAAATTTTGGTTTCCTCATGCATAGAAAAGTTTTGTTTACACTGTAGTCTGTAAGTGGACAGTAGCATTATATCTAAAAGAGCAATACACATACCTTAATTTAAAAAATGCTTTATTGCTAAAAAATGCCAAAACAATTACAATAGTAACATCAAAGATCATTGAATGCAGATCACTATAACAAATATAATAATAATACAAAAGTTTGAAATATTGAAAGAATTATCAAAACGTGACAAAGAGATATGAAATGAGCAAGTGTTGTTGGAAAAATGGTGCTGATAGATTTACTTGATGCAGTGTTGCCACAAATTTTTAATTTGTCAAACAAAACAAAATGAAAACTCATCTGCAAAGTACAGTAAAGCAAAGCACAATGAAACAAGGTGTACCTGTATGTGGCATAGGGTAAGACCCCCAAACCTTCTACTGATCAGAGAGATAGAGTCCTCAACTCCACGTGGGACACTGGCCACCTCCACTGCTTGCATTAGTGAGAAGGCACCATAATCAAATTCAGTAGGGCCAGATAACCCAACAAAAACTGGCTCCAAGATTTGCTACCCGCAAAATACCCAGCTATTTTACAATATGCACAAAATATGGATGCAAATTTTTAATGTTCTGTTAATATTTTTAATCATAAAATGGATTCTGTTACATGTACACACTTGTTTAAAAAATAATAAATGGACAAATGCAGTTGAATTACTCGGCAGTTGACTTTTCCTGCCAATGACCCCATGACCTTGTCCTACCCACCTGTCTGTCTTTTCCATGAGCTGCAGAAAGGAAATAACTGCATAATCTGAAATGGTAGAAGGTTATTGTTATGGGAATCTCTAAATAAGGTACTAGCTGAAAACAGTCAAAATATCCGAGCACTGAAAATGCAGATATGGCTTAAACAAATCTCATCGTTCTCTTATGATGTTTACCAGGGCTTTTCTGAGGGGCCATGTGCGGATCTAAAAAGTAGGCTGGACCATCAAAGAAACGTGCTCAAAGTGTAGGGGAAGGGTAGAAAAAGCACCTGATTTGAGGACCGTCATTCAGCCAAATTATTAAGCAAGAAGTTTGCCTTCAATGCCTTCATCTCCCATCTTTGAACCTTCTGAACTCTTTCCTCCCAACCCCCATGAAGGTTTCTCCAGGATCCTGCTGTCCTGTCTTCTATCTACGACTGCCCAGACTTCTGTTTCTGTTGGAGAAGAAACTCAGGTGCTCCACCTTTCAGATATCCGTCCTTCTCTCCTAGTCTGCCCATCCACATTTCTCTTCCTGTGTCCCTTTCTGGACTTTCCACTAGCTATTTCATTAGAAAGAAACTTGAGAAAGTCGTCCACGCTAAGGGGTTCATGGAAGTTGATGGTTTGATGCTCTATCTCTCTCAGATGGTATGGTTATTTTTAAAAAAGTTTCTTAGAAGTATTATGTCTTTATCCAAAGTAATGAAGTCCATGTGGTGGAATCTTAGACAAAATGTTGTGATGGAAGTCAATAGAGCATGGGAAGCAGGCCTCTCCTTGACCTTTAGTGACCCTCATCACACCACATAGACCTCTGTTAACGCCACACCTGAGTAGAGACACCTCTGATAGGGTTTCTACTGACAGGTTGTATTAAGGTAGGCTAAGTGCTGTAACAAATAGACAAAAATATTCTAAGGGCTTGAATAAGACAGAATTTTATTTCTTGCTTTAAAAAGAGCCCTGGGCAAGTGAGCAGTATAGTGAGGCATCCCTCCTTCATGACATCATTCAGGGCCCCAGGCTGATGAAATCGCTGCCACTTTCAACATGTGACACACAAGTTGTCCTGGTAGGTCCTCTCCTTTCAGCTCATCCACGAGGAGAAAAGAGCATGGAGTTACCTATTCTGCCTAGAAGAAATGCTCATCATTCCACTCACATTCATGGGCTAAATCTCAGCCACGTGACTGTACCTGAGTGCAAGGAGGTCTGGACATTGTGTTCTCACTGCCACAGCAGGAGGAAGAGGTGACCAGGGATTTGGGGGAATAATTAGGATTTTCTGGCATGAGCTCAAATCTCTTCCTGGCTTCTTGTTAGGGGACCACTTTCCCTTTTGTGGGAAATTGACAATATTTGGGCATAAACCTCAGAGGACAAGAAATTATTCTTGCCATCAAGGCAGGCAAGGTTGGTAAATTAGGCCCCCCAAAAGATAAAACTTTAAAAAATTATAGCCATTTTCACATATCAGAAATAGCAGCATTCAATGTTTGAAGGAAAGATTGTCGTTTTTTTTTTATTATTTGAGGAAACACTTTAAAAGGCATTTTCGGTATGCAAAGTTTAGTCCTGAGTTTAGTCTCATAAGGGTAGTTGGGGCAAAGAAGAACAATTTTGCAAAAGAATGTGAATGGCCACCTTTACAGTGGACAAAGCTCCAACACTGAGGAAGTATTATTGAGCACACTGGTTTTTCATCCTCTTGTTAGAGACTGACAAAAAAGAAATTGGAGTTTTGGGCTCAGAACTAGGTCAAGGGGAACTCCCACCTATGTGACGAGGGACTGAAACCATGGCAACACGTCAGCAAGACAGCAGGTAGGGGGCACCCTACATTGGGACAAGGCTGGTGGACTTAGGAGCAGCAGTCACTGCTGCCGAATTTTAAATGTCCCTTTCCTGCGCTCTAATTCTGTATGTTATCTTCGAGCCTTCACTTTGCCTTATTGGTAGCTGTGCTGGGGTGTGGGGTGGAGCTGTGAAATAAGAGAGGAGCCAATGTCTACACACGGACAACCAGACCAAGGAAGCCCTTGAAGCTACAAGGAGCCCCCAAGCAGCAGTCAGGAGCAACAGATGGCAAGCAACAGCCAAGGCAGGTGCATGGTCTCCAGGAATCCTCAGAATCACCTGAGGAGAGGACTGGGATTCCTGACATCATCTATGAGAGACTTAGATCCTGGTTATTCGGCTAGCAAAGGGGCAAGCAACCCTGGAATGCCAGAGACCGTAGGTATATGGTTAAACGTGCTTCAGTAAAGCATCAGTGAACAACACAGCACTGCATGTAACTGTGACAAGTGGTGGTACACAGGTTCTGATTCCTGCAGCCAAAGCAGATGAGGGAAATGACATCTTTATGAAGACCTCAAGGCAGAGGGAGTTCGGAGCTGGCCCTGAAACGATGAACAGGTAGAGGCAGCAGGGGTGCTAAAGGACACACGAGGGAAGAAACTCACAGAAACTGTGGTCTACTCCACGTCCCTGTAAGCAGCCTCAGGGATGAACACTCTGTACAATACCAGTATCAGCATTTTCCAGGTGAAACACAGCGGGAAGCTCTATATCCTTTATGGGTTTTTCTAAATTTAATTTTTATTTTATATTAGAGTATAGTTGATTTACAATGTTGTTATATCCTTTATGTTGATGGGTGACTTGACCACAGGAAAGACAAGTACAGAGCCTTTAGACTATGAGATCAATTCATACAAGAAGTTATCAAAGTTAACGGCTGAGTTACTTGTTCTGGATAAAGGTATTTCTCTTCCTCTTTTTAAATATGCTTCCTGCCCAACTTCTGTCACCAATGTGGTATCTTCCAGAGATGAAGAACCCAGAACCAGAAGGTGGTGAAGCATTAGCACAGAGGGTTAGAAGCAGTCCCCATATATAGCTGGGCAAACAGGGCAGGCTTGGGAGGGGCTCAAGAGCAGCCCTGTTGTGCGGGGAGATGATCTAGGAGAGCAACAGTGGACAGCAAGTGAGAGGAACAGCTGAGCAAGGACGAAGGGCATGTGCAGGATTTGTGTGCAAGGAAGGTGACGGGCAATGACAAGGCAGAGACCAGGGTGGTCATGGATTTATTCTTCCAAGCCTGCAACTTGAGGTAGGTGCAAAGCAAATCAGAAGAGGTGTACAATTTTCTGTTTTTGTTCAGGAGGGCACTGGACGAGATGACATCTAAAGAAAAAATGAGGGTGAGTGAACACAAAGGGTAGGAGGGGTATACATCTGCTTTTCCCATTTTGTTCCCGCATTTGCCTTTTCCTCCTTTTCGTCCTCTCACAGTATCACTGTCTCTGGCCCCCAGTTCCCTTTCTCCTTCCAAGCAGGCTCATTTCGCACAGATCCAGCAATGAGCACGCTCTGCCAGAAGAGGACAGCATTGGGAAGCAATGAGAAGAGGCACCCTCACTGCACAGGCACAAGTCCGGCCAGGCAGAGACAGGGTCTGGTTTTCTGTTTATTCTAGCAGCAAGCTCTGAAATAAACATGAATTTATCCCTGAAGTCATATCAAGTGACTCCTTCATCTCCCCCGCTCCCAGCTTCTTAAAGGAATAATCATAAATATTCAGGGTATAGATACCAACTTGGCTTCATAACAGGCGATGTTTCAGCCAGTTTTCTGACAAAACTTACATAGAATATTGAATGCAAATTTCTAGATATTGTGAGTAATTCAGGCCAAAGAGGCACTTTGCTTAAAGTATGCTGGCTCTTATTATGCAGTTGGCAGGTTGAATTTGTATTCTACCTGGTTTTTTTTTGTTTTTTGCTTTTTTAATGATTGCACAAGTCATTTATTAACTTTCTCAACACATATTTCTTGAGCACCTGTGAGGTGTCATGGGATGCCTGGACAAGGGGGAGGTACGTAAACAACCAGGTGGTATAGATGGATGATGTGGGATTGAAAGAAACTGGACTTTTGAAGAAGGAAGAGAAAGTTCTAACAAGGGAAAGCAATGGTGAGTACAGATGACACCTGCCCCATCCCCAGGCATTGTGTTATATGGGATATGGGGATCTGACGGTGTCCTTGGGGGGACAGAATAGATTTAGTTAGAGTAAGAAGAATTTTTTTGAATATTTAGAGAAGAAATTGGGGATACAGGTAAAAACAGGTAAATTACAGATAAACTGCTGATAACAGAGTATTAAGGAGTAAAGAAAGGGTTTGAGGTAGGAAACACAGGCAGCCTCATAAGTGTATAATCGCTGTATCACATGGAGTACCACACTTAGAAGGCCCCCGTGCTTGATTTAATGTCTTGTTTTTACCAGCAGGAAATTCCTACTAATTTTTGAACAGGAGATCCCCATTTTCATTTTACATTAGGCTCTGTAATTTGTGTACCTGAAGGTGGGGGATATGTGGAAGTTTGGGTAAAACAAGACCAGGGAATTTCCAGATCTGTCTGCGGATAAGAGTTTCCCTGATGCTCTGGGAAGCTGGAATTTCTGTTGGTGTTGAAAGCACACAAGGGTGTAATTCCCAATGATATAAATACTGATGGTCTTTTATTTATTAATTTTTAACATATTTATTGGAGTACAATTGTTTTACAATGGTGTGTTGGTTTCTGCTTTATAACAAAGTGAATCAGCTATACGTATACATATATCCCCATATCTCCTCCCTCTTGTGTCTCCCTCCCACCCTCCCTATCCCATCCCTCTAGGTGGTCACAAAGCACTGAGCTGATCTCCCTCTACTATTCGGCTGCTTCCCACTAGCTATCGATTTTACATTAGGTAGTGTATATATGTTCATGCAACTCTCTAACTTCATCCCAGCTTACACGTCCCCCTCCCCGTGTCCTCAAGTCCATTCTCTACGTCTGCATCTTTGTTCCAGTCCTGCCCCTAGATTCTTCAGAACCATTTTTTTTTCAGATTCCATACATATGTGTTAGCATAAAGTATTTGTTTTTCTCTTTCTGACTTACTTCACTCTGTATGACAGACTCTAGGTCCATCCACCTCACTACAAATAACTCAATTTCATTTCCTTTTATGGCTGAGTAATATTCCATTGTATATATGTGCCACATCTTCTTTATCCATTCGTCTGTTGGTGGACACGTAGGTTGCTTCCATGTCCTGGCTATTGTAAATAGAGCTGCAAAGAACATTGTGGTACATGATGCTTTTTGAGTTATGGTTTTCTCAGTGTATGTGCACAGTAGTGAGATTGTTGGGTTGTATGGTAGTTCTAGTTTTAGTTTTTTAAGGAACCTCCATACTGTTCTCCATAGCGGCTATATCAGTTTACATTCCCACCACCAGTGCAAGAGGGTTTCCTTTTCTCCACACCCTCTCCAGCATTTATTGTTTCTAGATTTTTTGATGATGGCCATTCTGACCGGTGTGAGATGATATCTCATTGTAGTTTTGATTTGCATTTCTCTAATGATTAATGATGTTGAGCATCCTTTCATGTGTTTGTTAGCAATCTGTATATCTTCTCTGGAGAAATATCTATTATGTCTTCTGCACATTTTTGGATTGGGATTTTTTTTTTTGATATTGAGCTGTATGAGCTGCTTGTAAATTATGGAGATTAATCCTTTGTCACTTGCTTCATTTGCAAATATTTCCTCCCTTTCTGAAGGTTATCTTTTCGCCTTGTTTATGGTTTCTTTCACCGTGCAAAAGCTTTTAAGTTTCATTAGGTCCCATTTGTTTATTTTTGTTCTTATTTCCATTTCTCTAGGAGGTGGGACAAAAAGGATCTTGCTGTGATTTATGTCATAGAGTTTTCTGCCTATGTTTTCCTCTAAGAGTTTTATAGTGTCTGGCCTTACATTTAGGTCTTTAATCCATTTCAAGTTTATTTTTGTATACGGTGTTAGGGAGTTTTCTAATTTCATTCTTTTACATGTAGCTGTCCAGTTTTCCCAGTACCACTTATTGAAGAGGCTGTCTTTTCTCCATTGTATATTCTTTCCTCCTTTATCAAAAATAAGGTGACCACATGTGTGTGGGTTTATCTCTGGGCTTTCTATGCTGTTCCATTGATCTATATTTCTGTTTTTGTGCCAGTACCATACTATCTTGATTACTGTAGCTTTGTAGTATAGTCTGAAGATCAGGAGCCTGATTCCTCCAGCTCCGTTTTTCTTTCTAAAGATTACTTGGGTTATTCAGGGTCTTTTGTGTTTCCATACAAATTGTGAATTTTTTTATTCTACTTCTGTGAAAAATGCCATTGGTAGTTTGATAGAGATTGCACTGAATCTGTAGATTGCTTTGGGTAGTAGAGTCATTTTCACAATGTTGATTCTTCCAATCCAAGAGCATGATATAACTCTCCATCTCTTTGTATCATCTTTAATTTCCTTCATCAGTGTCTTATAGTTTTCTGCATACAGGTCTTTTGTCTCCTTAGGTAGGTTTATTCATAGGTATTTTATTCTTTTTGATGCAATGGTAAAATGGTAAATTGGAGTGGTTCCTTGATTCCTCTTTCAGGTTTTTCATCTTTAGTGTATAGGAATGCAAGAGATTTCTGTGCATTAATTTTGTATCCTGCTACTTTACCAAATTCATTGATTAGCTCTAGTAGTTTTCTGGTAGCATCTTTAGGATTCTCTATGTATAGTATCATGTCATCTGCAAACAGTGACAGCTTTACTTCTTCTTTTCCAATTTGGATTCCTTTTATTCCTTTTTCTTCTCTGATTGCTCTGGCTAAAAGTTCCAAAACTATGTTAAATAACAGTGGTAAGAGTGGACAACCTTGTCTTGTTCCTGATCTTAGAGGAAATGGTTTCAGTTTTAAACCATTGACAATGATGTTGGCTGTGGATTTGTCAAATATGGCCTTTATTATGTTTAGGTAAGTTCCCTCTATGCCTACTTTCTGGAAGGTTTTCCTCATAAATGGGTGCTGCATTTTGTCGAAAGCTTTTTGTACATCTATTGAGATGATCGTATGGTTTTTCTCCTTCAATTTGTCAACATGGTTTATCACATTGATTGATTTGTGTATATTGAAGAATCCTTGCATTCTTGGGATAAACCCCACTTGATCATGGTGTATGATCCTTTTAACGTGTGGTTGGATTCTGTTTGCTAGTATTTTGTAGAGGATTTTTGCCACTATGTTCATCAGTGATATTGTCCTGTAGTTTTCTTTCTTTGTGACATCTTTGTCTGGTTTTGGTATCAGGGTGATGGTGGCCTTGTAGGATGAGTTTGGGAGTGTTCCTCCCTCTGCTATATTTTGGAAGAGTTTGAGAAGGATAGGCGTTAGCTCTTCACTAAATGTTTCATAGAATTCGCCTGTGAAGCCATCTGGTTCTGGGCTTTTGTTTGTTGGAAGAGTTTTAATCACAGTCTGAATTTCAGTGCTTGTGATTGGTCTGTTTATATTTTCTCTTTCTTCCTGGTTCAGTCTCAGAAGGTTGTGCTTTTGTAAGAATGTGTCCATTTCTTCCAGGTTGTCCATTTTATTGGCATATAGTTGCTTGTAGTAATCTCTCGTGATCCTTTGTACTTCTACACTGTCAGTTGTTACTTCTCCTTTTTTCATTTCTAATTCTATTGATTTGAGTCTTCTCCCTTTTTTTCTTGATGAGTCTGGCTAATGGTTTATCAATTTTGTTTATCTTCTCAAAGAACCAGCTGTTAGTTTTATTGATCTTTGCTATTGTTTCCTTCATTTCTTTTTCATTTATTTCTGACCTGATGTTTATGATTTCTTTCCTTCTGCTAACTTTGGGGTTTTTTGTTCTTCTTTCTCTAATTGCTTTAGGTGTAAGGTTAGGTTGTTTATTTGAGATGTTTCTTGTTTCTTGAGGTAGGATTTTATTGCTATAAACTTCCCTCTTACAACTGCTTTTGCTGCATCCCAGAAGTATTGGGTCATCATGTTTTTATTGTCATTTGTTTCTAGGTATTTTTTGATTTCCTATTTGATGTCTTCAGTGATCTCTTGGGTATTAAGTAGTGTATAGTTTATCCTCCATGTGTTTGTATTTTTTACAGATTTTTTTTTCCTGTAATTGATATCTAACCTCATAGCACTGTGGTCAGAAAAGATACTTTATACTATTTCAATTTTCTTAAATTTACCAAGGCTTGATTTGTGACCCAAGATGATCTATCCTGCAGAATATTCCATGAGCACTTGAGAAGAAAGTCTATTCTGTTGTTTTTAGATGGAATGTCCTATAAATATCAGTTAAGTCCATCTTGTTTAATGTATCATTTAAAGCTTGTGTTTCCTTATTTATTTTCATTTTGGATGATCTGTCCATTGGTGAAAGTGGGGTGTTAACATCCCCTGCTATGATTGTGCTACTGTTGATTTCCCCTTTTATGGCTGTTAACATTTGCCTTATGTATGGAGGTGCTCCTTTGTTGGGTGCATAAATATTTACAATTGTTATATCTCCTTCTTGGATTGATCCCTTGATCATTATGTTGTGTCCTTCTTTGTCTCTTGCAATAGTCTTTATTTTAAAGTCTATTTTTTCTGATATGAGCATTGCTACTCCAGCTTTCTTTGGATTTCCATTTGCATGAAGTATCTTTTTCCATCCCTTCACTTTCACTCTGTATGTGTCCCTAGGTCTGAAGTGGATCTCTTGTAGACAGCATATATACTGGTCTTGTTTCTGTATACATTCAACCAGTCTATGTCTTTTGGCTGGAGCATTTAATCCAATTGCATTTAAGGTAATTATCAATATGTATGTTCTTATTACCATATTCTTAATTGTTTTGGGTTTGTTTTTGTAGGTCTTTTCCTTCTCTTGTGTTTCCTGCCTAGAGAAGATCCTTTAGCATTTGTTGTAAAGCTGGTTTCACGGTGCTGAATTCTCTTAGGTTCTGCTTGTCTGTAAAGTTTTTAATTTCTCCATCAAATCTGAATGAGATCTTTGCTGGGTAGAGTCACCTTGGTTGTAGCTTTTTCTCTTTCATCACTTTAAGTATGTCCTGCCACTCCCTTCTGGCTTCCAGAGTTTCTGCTGAAAGATCAGCTGTTAACCTTATTAGGATTCCCTTGTGTGTTATTTGCTGTTTTTCCCTTGCTGCTTTTAATATATTTTCTTTGTATTTAATTTTTGATAGCTTGATTAATATGTGTCTTGGCGTGTTTCTCCTTGGATTTATCCTGGATTGGACTCTCTGCACTTCCTGGACTTGATTGACTCTTTCCTTTCCCATATTAGGGAAGTTTTCAACTATAGTCTCTTCAAATATTTTCTCAGTCCCTTTCTTTTTCTTTCCTTCTTCTGGGACCCCTATAATTCGAATGTTGGTGTGTTTAATGTTGTCCCAGAGGTCTCTGAGACTGTCCTCAATTCTTTTCATTCTTTTTTCTTTATTCTGCTGTGTGGTAGTTATTTCCACTATTTTGTCTTCCAGGTCACTTATCCGTTCTTCTGCCTCAGTTATTCTGCTATTGATTCCTTCTAGAGAATTTTTAATTTCATTTATTGTGTTGTTCATCATTGTTTGTTTGCTCTTTAGTTTTTCTACGTCCTTTTTAAAAGTTTTTTGTATTTTCTCCATTCTACTTCCAAGATTTTGGATCATCTTTGCTATCATTATTCTGAATTCTTTTTCAGGTAGACTACCTATTTCCTCTTCATTTGTTTGGTCTGGTGGGTTTTTACCTTGCTCCTTCATCTGCTCTGTGTTTCTCTGTCTTCTCATTTTACTTAAATTACTGTGTTTGGTGTCTCCGTTTCACAGGCTGCAGGTTCGTAGTTCCCATTGTTTTTGGTGTCTTCCCCCAGTGGCTAAGGTTGGTTCAATGGGTTGTGTAGGCTTCCTGGTGGAGGGGACTAGTGCCTATGTTCTGCTGGATGAGGATGGATCTTGTCTTTCTGGTGGGCAGGACAGCATCCAGTGGTGTGTTTTGGGGTGTCTGTGACCTTATTATGATTTTATGCAGCCTCTCTGCTAATGAGTGGGGTTTGTTCCTGTCTTGCTAGTTGTTTCTCACAGGGTGTCCAGCACTGTAGCTTGCTGGTCGTTGAGTGGAACTGGGTTTTAGCATTGAGATGGAGATCTCTGGGAGAGCTTTCGCTGTTTGATATTACATGGAGCCAGGAGGTCTCTGGTGGACCAATGTCCTGAACTCTGCTCTCCCGCCTCAGAGGCACAGGCCTGACACCCAGCCAGAGCACCAAGACACTGTCAGCCAAACAGCTCAGAAGAAAAGGGAGAAAGAAAGAAAGAAAGAAAGAAAGAAAGGACAGAAAGAAGAAAGAAGAAGAAAGAAAGAAAAAAAATATATAAAGTTATTAAAATAAAAAAATTATTAAAAATAAAAAAAATTAAAAAGTAATTAAAAAAAAAGAAAGAAAGAAGAGAGCAACCAAACCAAAAAACAAATCCACCAAAGATAACAAGTGCTAAAAACTGTACTTAAAAAAACCAAAAAAACGGACAGACAGAACCCTAGGACAAATGGTAAAAGCAAAGCTCTACAGACAAACACTCACAAAGAAGCATACACATACACACTCACAAAAAGAGAAAAAGGAAATATATATATATATTTATATTTCAAAAAAAAGAGAGCAACCTACTCAATAAACAAATCTGCCAATGATAATAAACTCTAAATACTAAACTAAAATAAACATAAAACCAGAAACAAATTAGATTCAGGAAGGAAGCCCTAAGTCTACATTTGCTCCCAATATCCACCACCTCAATTTTGGGATGATTTGTTGTCTATTCATGTATTCCAGAGATGCAGGGTACATCAAGTTGATTCTGGAGATTTAATCCGCTGCTCCTGAGGCTGCTGGGAGAAATTTCCCTTTCTCTTCTTGTTCACAGAGCTCCTGGGGTTCAGCTTTGGAGTTGGCCCTGCCTTTGCATGTAGGTTGCCTGAGGGTGTCTCTTCTTTGCTCAGACAGGACGGGGTTAAAGTAGCAGCTGATTAGGGGGCTCTGGCTCACTCAGGCCGGGGGGAGGGAGGGATACGCAATGTGGGACGAGCCTGCGGCGGCAGAGGCCAGCGTGACGTTGCAACAGCCTGAGGCGCACCGTGCGTTCTCCCAGGGAAGTTGTCCCTGGATCACGGGAGCCTGGCCGTGGTGGGCTGCACAGGCTCCCGGGAGGGGCGGTGTGGAGAGTGACCTGTGCTCGCACACAGGCTTCTTGGTGGCTGCAGCAGTAGTCTAGCATTTCATGCCCGTCTCTGGGGTCCGCGCTGATAGACGCGGCTTGTGTCTGTCTCTGGAGCTCGTTTAGGCGGTGCTCTGAGTCCCGTCTCCTCGTGCACCCCAAAACAATGGTCTCTTGCCTCTTAGGCAGGTCCAGACTTTTTCCCGGACTCCCTCCCGGCTAGCTGTGGCGCACTAGCCCCCTTCAGGCTGTGTTCACGCAGCCAACCCCAGTCCTCTCCCTGGGATCTGACCTCTGAAGCCCGAGCCTCAGCTCCCAGCCCCCGCCTGCCCCAGCAGGTGAGCAGACAAGCCTCTCAGGCTGGTGAGTGCTGATCTGCAGTGAGCCTCTCTGCAGGAATCTCTCCACTTTGCCCTCTGCACCCTTGTTGCTGCGCTCTCCTCCGTGGCTCCGAAGCTTCCCCCCTCTGCCACCTGCAGTCTCCACCTGCGAAGGGGCTTCCTAGTGTGTGAAAACTTTTCCCCCTTCACAGCTCCCTCCCAGAGGTGCAGTTCCCGTCCGTATTCTTTTGTCTCTGTTTTTTCTTTTTTCTTTTACCCTACCCGGGTACGTGGGGAGTTTCTTGCCTTTTGGGAAGTCTGAGGTCTTCTGCCAGTGTTCAGTAGGTGTTCTGTAGGAGTTGTTCCACATGTAGATGTATTTCTGATGTATTTGTGGGGAGGAAGGTGATCTCCACGTCTTACTCCTCCGCCATCTTGAACGTCTCCTGTGATGGTCTTTTAGGGACTGATGGTTCCCAGTTCTAATGAAGTAGGGATGTCTGGAGAGAGTCGAGGTCCTGCGAACACTTCTTGTTCTTTGGATCTGGAAAGTGGGTCTACCTTAGAGCACGTGGGGCCTCGTTCAGATTTAGGGGTATTTGGCGCAGAGTTGTTTCCTTTCTAGGCTGTAGTGTCAGGTGTGATAGGGTAGTTAAGGGAGGTTTGTGGGCCTCCCTTAAATCCCATAGTAGGCAACGCTATAACTGGAAGAAAGGCATCTTATCAAGAGCCAGAGAGCCAGTAAAACATCTCCATGTGGTAAAGTATGTTAGACTTTCCCTGTGTGCTTATGTTACTGAACCAAACTTGGGTCCGCTTGCCCAAGCACAGTAAAGCCAACCTACTGACACTGGGTTGTGGTAAAGGAAAGTGCAGCATTTATTGCAGGGCATCAAGCAAGGGTCCAGGGCAACTAGTGCTTAAAAGACCTGAACTCCCCAAAGGCTTTCAGGGAAAGGTTTTTAAAGACAGAGTGAGGAAGGGGGTTATGGGATGTGTGATCAGCTCGTGGACTTTCTTCTGATTGGCTGGTGGTGAGGTAATTGGCATTCAGCATCATGAACATTCTGGTTCCAGCCGGTCTGAGGGTCTACGTGTTTGTGGGCAGCATGCGGTTAACTTCTTCACCTGGCGGGGGTTTCAGTATCTGCAAAACAGCTCAAAGGACATGGCTCAGAATATTATCTATAGCCCTTAAGGGGGAACTAAAGGTCCTTGACTTTTTTTAATGCCTAAACTATTATTATTTGGTCTTGTTTGACTGTTTTCCTTTCTTTCTGCATTTTCTCCCTTCTTTTTTTAAATATTTTTTAAAATTTTATTTTATTTTATTTTTTTGGCTGTGCTGTGTGGCTGCATTTTCTCACTTCTATGATTAAATTTATTCTTTGACTAAAATTTTTCTATAGACAAAAGACAGGCAGAGGACATGGCAGGTGGTGGAGTTTTGTTCTGGGAAGGCCCCATAGGGTCCTGCTCGGTGTTTACACTTTCTGAGTATGATGTCTAGCTTAGAGAGCCTTCTCCCTCCCCAAGACTCTATAGATTCTTACATTTCTTCTAACACTTTTCAGTTTTTATATTTAGCCTTTAATTCCTCTGAAATTTTATTGCTATATGTTGCATAGTAGAGATCTAACTATTTTTCTTCATTGCAGTTTTTCCATATCATTTATTAGTTACTTTATCCTATATATGAATGGATGTCGATCTGTTTTCCTATCTCTGCAACATTATCGCATGGTTTACATGCTGTATCTTTAGAGGACATTTTGATATTGTATGGCAAAGGCCTGCTTCTTTTTCACAAAAAATAATTGGCTCTTCTTACTTATCTCTTCTTCTAGATGAATTCTAGAATCAAACATGTCAAATAACATAAATAATTCTGCTAGGCTATTGATCTGTATTGAATCAAATTGATAATTTTTTTTAAGGAAGAATTAGCATTTTTACAGTATGTACTCTTTCCATTCAGGAACACTATACAATTTGTGTTCAAAATCATAAATCTTCAATCCTGAATTCCATTCACCCACCCATACTAATTTGTTTTACGAGTAACAATAGTTTTGCATCTTTTCTACTTTTTTGTGGACCCCTGGGCATCTCCCTTTTCACAGCCATGTGTTTTCAGATAACTCTAAGGGGCAGTGAATACACAGGGAATGGAGAGTTTGAGGATAGTAAAACGTCACATTCAGAAATTTTCTAACTACTGGGAGTTTTTGTTCTTTTCTTAAATCTATCTTGTTAAATTGAAACGTTTATTCTCTTAAGTGCTCTAGAAAAGATTTGGAAAGTTTTGCTTTAGACCCTGAAGATGTCCATATCAATAGTTTCTCTATAATCAGATAGTTAAAATACAAAGCCATATGAAATTAAATGCCAAACATCATTGCAAATCAACATACAGCTGGAAAAGCACTCTACATAGCTCAATATATTTTTCAGGAAACCAAAATCTTCAGCAATATCCATCTCGTAAAATGAGGATGTTCATAAAGAAAATAATTTTTATTCAGCCAAATTATTTATTCCACCGACCAAGGCTAATCAAGGCATGTGATTAATAATATTCACTTAAAATTGCATCCTGGGAAGTGTTTTCACTTAGGTTTAATGAAAAACACTTGGAAGCAATTGAATGCTGTGGAGACGTGGTTAGTTATTATCCTTGTTTAAGAATTAGCATGATTTTAAAGAGTAGTTGATGCTGAAGGCTAAAGTTTTTATTTCTTTTTCATAACAATATTCCACCCAAACTGAAACAGAGAGATTGACAAATGTCAGAGGGCATTTAGCCTGCAAAAGGAGCCAGAAGCTAGAGATTTGGAATCAGAGGTGGTGGGACTGGATAGTCTGATGAAGACCGTGGAGCCCAGAAGGTGGCGATAGAGGCTCTTCTCTCCCCTCCTTGTGCAGGCATCTCAAGTTGTCCAGTTTCTTAACCCAACGTTAGGGTAAACCTAATTTCAATTATCTATGGTCTCCTTGTTCTCATGGAAACAAGAATAGGAGGAGACAGGGTAGCATAGGAGGAATGAAAACTTGTATATAAATCTGAGCCCTTGGGAAGGACTTTGCTTTCGCAAGTCACTGAAGACTCCTATTCATAAAGAACATGTATGTTTCTATAGCCTCTGTAAGGATTGTTAGGATTTTTTTGGGGGGGTGGACGATAAAATATTTTTTTAATTAATTAATTTTATTTTTATTTTTGGCTGCATTAGGTCTTCGTTGCTGTGCACGGGCTTTCTCTAGTTGCGGCGAGTAGGGGCTATTCTTTGTTATGGTGCGTGGGCTTCCCATTGCGGTGGCTTCTCTTGTTGCGGAGCACGAGCTCTAGGCGCTCAGGCTTCAGTAGTTGTGGCTTACAGGCTCTAGAGTGCAGACTCAGTAATTGTGGCACACGGGCTTAGTTGCTCCACGGCATATGGGATCTTCCCCGACCAGGGATCAAACCCGTGTCCCCTGCATTGGCAGGAGGATTCTTAACCACTGCGCCACCAGGGAAGCCCCTAAAATTTTAATTATCAATAGTTTCAGCTTAATAGTAAGGTTCTTGGCAGATTTTGGTACGGCTAATTAGTTCAAAGGGAGCTTATTGAAAGGCTTAAACTACTAATGACTGTCATAAACAGCAAAAATTTAAAAAGTGTTTTCAAGCAGAGCACATAGAGAACTGAGATGTTACAAGAAGGAGCTGGAAGACTAAAGGTGCCTTTTGTTATGTTAATGAGGTGACCTTTGGAAAGTGCCCCAGGATGCTGAATGGTAGCCAAAGAACCAAACAGGTGATTAGAGGGTTGGAACTTTCAGCTCCACCCCCTGACCTCAGAGGAGGGGAGAGGGCCCTGGAAACTGAATCAATTGTCAATGGTCAATGATTTAATCAATCATGCCTGTATAATAAAGCCTCCAGAAAAACCCAAAGGAGAGCTTCCAGGTTGGTGAATGCATGGAGGAACGGAGGGAATAGTTTGCCCGGTGAGAGCATGGTAGCTCTGTTTCTGAATTAAGTCATTAAGTCATATGGACCCTGCTTGGGCCCTAGCCCTTCTGTCTTGGTGGGGGGAGGGTTTTTTCCCCATTCGGGTGGGGTTCGGGCAGCCTAATAACGAAACTGAATCTGACATTGACAGAGCACAAGCTTTATTCAGTGGCCAAAGAATGGAGAAGCAGGAACTAAATTCACAGATCTACTTCTCACCCATGTGGCGAAAGAGATTTAATTTTAAAGAGTAAAGACAAAGGGAGGAGGAGTGAGGCCATTGATGGGGAGGCATATGTATTAGTCGACCAAGGAAGGGGCAGGGCTTTTTCCTAGGGAGTGGGGTGCCACCCCCTTTTTATCCTTTTTTGTTCCTGAATGTCTGGTCGTGGCCACTGGTAGGTGTGTCATATAATACACTAATGTGGTAAAAGCAGCATATAATGAGACTCAAGGTCAGTTGGAGGTCAGGTTTTGTGGCCACCTTGGTCCCAGCTGGTTCCATCTGTTTTTTGTTTGTTTGTTTGTTTGTTTGTAGCTTCTTTTCTTATCTCTGGACCCTTTAACTTAAAGATTTATGTTAACTCCTGCTAAGGGGCCTGGGGGTGGGGAGGTGTTGGCAGGTTTGAGGAAAGACCTGTAGCAACTCTGGCAACAGCTCCATGCTCTTTCCCCATACCTTGCCCTATTCATCTCTCCCATCTGGCTGTTTCTAAGTTTTGTATACATTCTTTCATAAAAAACCAGTAATCTAGTAAGTAAAATGTTTCTCTGAGTTCTGTGAGCTGCTCTAGCAAAATAACTGACCCAAGGAAGGGGTTGTTGGAAGCTCTAATCTATAGCTAGTTGGTCAGGAGCACAGGTGATAATCTGGATTTGCAATTGACATCTGCAGTTTAGGGGGGAGGGGCAGTTTTGTAGGACTAAGCCTGTGGAATCTGATGCTATCTCCAGGCAGATAGTGTCAGAATTGTGTTGAATTGTAGGACATCCAGCTGGTGTCTGAGAATTATTTTTGACGTGGACCCTCCACCACAGTGGAACTAGATAAGAATCTTTAAGCACTTAGAACAGTATTGTTACAAAGAAGTTCTCAACAGACCCTGGCTATTATGGCAGAGATAATTAGTGCTCAGGGCTTATTTGTTTTTTTCCATTGCAATTCCCAGCCTCCCTTGCAGTTAGTTTAAGGCCAGGTGCCTAATTATAGTCAATGAACTGTAGCAGAAGGACTGAGGCAGGTAAGAGCCAATGTGCCTTTGAGATCTCTCCTTCCCTGATGAAGAGAACTTGGAGACCATGAGCTCCCATTGGTAGAGCACCACCCCTGCCACATCAGGGTGCAATGAGGGTGACAAATTGTTGTGTTACATTACTGAGATTTCAAGGTTAATTCATTACCTTAAGATGTCTTCACTAGGTAAGGAAGACATAGGATTTTACTCTTAGAGTTTCTTTGCAAGTATTAATTCTAGATAATGACTAATAAAGTGTTAAAATGAGTAACTGACTTCTAGTTCTTCATAAGCAGAATTTAATCCCCTTGAGGGTAGGGCCTTTATCTATCTTATTTAACATTGAAACCCCAGTGCATAGAGTAGTGCTTGCTTGGCACATAATTAAGTGCTAAATACATCTTTTTGTGCAGGTACTGTGCCTTTTCAATATGCATAGCACTCTTCATACGTTGTATAGTGCTCAAGAAATTAAAACCATGGTCTTTACCCTCAAGGAGTATATAATCCAAATGAGGAGACAAATATACCTTTTCTTCCCTTGCCTCCTTCCCCCCTCACCCCCAGGTACACAAACCAATGACATTGCTGCTTCAACTAAAGACACCGTATTTAAATGCTACTTTATGCCATAGATGGAAGGTGTTCAGATAACAGAGTGCTCAGCAAGAGCAGCAAACAACAGGGACCTAAAGAAGAGATAGTATCTCAATAGAGAAAGAGAGACCCCGTGAGTGTAAGTGAGAGGTTAGTGGCATAGCTAGAGGAAAGACCCAGGATTCTGGATATGAGACTACAAATGTTGATGAGACAGAGCCAGGCTAGAAGAAAAATATGGGTGGAGAGGAGAAAGAAAAAAATTGGATGGTGGATGTCATGATAGGCCACCCAGACACCCCCCACTTCGGGACTTAAGCACTCACTCCTTCCTCCAGCCGCTGGGACGGTTGACTGCTGAAGACCCCTCCAGAAACAGCCCTCAGCTGAAGACAGCCGTCTGGGTCAAGGTCTCACCCTCTTTCCAGGGACAACCCATATCCAATGATTAATTGATGCTAAAATGCAAAGGCTGGGCCTCTTGCCTCAATGAAGGGTCCCAGCTCCAGGCATCCTGTGGGATTATAGAGGCCTCTGTTGTGACCTTATCACAGCCTGACGTTTGTCTCTTGCTCAGTCCTGCTTTCCTTACTTCCCTACAGGTATCACTTACGAAAGTAGGCTCCATACTTCCTGCGTGCAGATCTCCACCTCAAAAATCTTCTCAGGGACAGGCCGTAAGTTATGGACCATCACACAAGCCAGGAAGAGCTTAGACTTGTTGGAGTTGAGAAAACACTCACTAATGACTTCTGAGGAGGGGAATGAGAGTCTAGGAAGGATTCGGCTGGTGATGGGATGGAGGGTAGGTGGAGGCGAAGATCCTTCATTTGCAAGGGCAAGAATCACTTTGACAAAGTCTGCTCCACAGTCTATGAAGCCCTTCAGTGAAATTCCATTGTCTAGACCCCAGAATATTTTCCCAGAACGTGTCTAGAATTTCAAAGTTCACTCAGAACTCTGAGCTATATGTCTGATGAAAAAAAGGGAGTGAAATTCCTTCCTTGGCTCCACTTCAAGTAGGATCACCTGACTAGAGATAAGTGTGAGGAGTAGCCAGAGTTAAAGGTGAATGCTCCATTTCTTGAAGAAAATGTCAGCATTTTGTGACCTTTCTCAACATAGAATTGGGATTGTGAGGAAGTGAGCAATTGAAGGGAAGACAGCATCCTTATGTGGAGAGCTGACTACAGCTGCTCATTCTTACCACTCAGATCTTAGTGTTCCACAGTAGCACTGGTCATAGAATAAAAAACCAGCTGATAGGAATATTCTGCCAGGAGAGAGAGAGAAGCCAGGGGCAGACAGCCAAGACGAGCTAAGTCGACCTAAGAAGCTGTGGAAAATAGAGATCAATGAATATTGTTGATTGTTTGATGTGGTAACATTTTCAGGTACGATTTACGTAACATTTAGGATCCTTTCTCTACATTAATTAAAAGACATTTTCTCTCTTCCCAACTTTATTTTCATCTCTTACCTGTTGTTTTAAAGATGTTTGTAATGGCAGTGGGAGTACCAGAGTATCAGGCCTTCGAGAGTGATCGTTACTAGAATGATGCTCATTTCACAGAAACTATGTGCAGATCTAATAAATGGTATCAATGGAGTCTTGGAAAACTATTATTTTGATTGGGGCAGTTTTAGTAGTGTTGATTGAATATTTAAATAAGAACTTGGGGAAAGAAGTTAGCCATCCTAATGTTTTTATAATGGGGCCATTAGCTCAAGTGAGCTTGGCGTGCTGTCCTACTGATCGTAGGTGGATGGAGCAGATGTTGTAAAGGTGTAAATGTAGGGATTTATGGATTCAAACAAAAGAACAAAGATGGGACATCCTGAGGCAGGACGTGTGCAACGAGTGGTTTTGACACTAATGAGCCCAGTAAAATGGGCATTACCTGCTTTCTAACCTTATTCAACAAACATTTCTTAATCCTTTACCTGCGCCAAGCACTTCGTGGGAGTGTATTTGGCAAACTGATGAAAAATCAGAACTAGTAAGGCCTTCTGAAGTCAGAAAGATGAGGGAAAAGGTAGAAGAGACAAAGGGTTTGAGAAAGGACGGAAAGTTGGAATTAGGCAAATGAGGAGAGCTGAGTCTGGACGGAGTGGTCACTGTGAGAAGCAATTGCTCTGTCAGGTTCCCCTGTGAGTCCGTGGAGTCACCAGCTGGATCGGACGATCCTGCGACTTCTGGGAGCAGAGGCGTCTGTGACACATGGGACTTTGGCTAGTTCCTTAATCTCTCCATCCCCCGGTTCCTCATCTGTACAATGAAATTAATAACAGGCCCTCAGGGGATTGTTGCCAGAAGATAATAAAGTAATTCATCTGGAGTGCTCTGCACAGTGCCTTACACTCTGTCACGGTGCTCAAATAGGTTTGCATGTGCTGTATGACAGTGGACACACTGTGTATGGGCAGAGAGATCACTGGAGAAATGGAAAGGGCGCCAGTCCCTGGGATGTAGTCCTTTCAAATGTCTTCCCTCCCTGAGTTCCCTAGGGGATAAAAATAGAAAAATCACCCAGCATAGCAGCATGGGGAACAAAGACGGGATACATTCTCTTTGGAGTCATTCATCTGACCACAGACATCCATAGAGACATGCAATTTCTTTTCTCTTAAGTTTATAGCTTATGGAGTGTCTTAGCTTCTGATGGACTGCAGGTACCTTCTGGTGAGACTTAAGCAATTTTCTCAATTTTTGCTTAATAAGAATAATTCACTCTATGTGCTAAGTCTGCATAAATAGTTTCTGACAGATGAAACAATTTATAAATCCTCAAGAGTTTTTTTTATTATCCTTGAAAAAACCTTTACACTTACTGTGTACCCTGAGGGCCTGTTGTATGGAAAGATCTCTCACTCTAAAGAACAAAGGCAGGCGATGTTTTCTTAAAAAACAGGCATATCGTCCTGCTTGACTAAGGCTCCCTCTGATTCCAAACCTTGAAAATCCTGTTCAGTTTTAATATAAGTGCTCTAGCAAGGATAGGAATAAGCCAGATTCAGAGGATTTCCATGTCAGCAGTGCCGGATCCTTGCATGACCGGTGGCAAATGGCTTTTCTTCTTTTTCTTTCACCCTTGAAACCTCTGGCATATCTGAACTCTTGTTCTTGTGTCTTTTCTGGCCTTTGAGGATAACAGTGCAGCTGTGTGTTAAGCGAAGGTAAAACAGCCTTTAAAGGGTTATTCTGGTTTTCATAGGTTCCACATAAGAATAAGATAAAGAGAAGTGATTTAACGTGCCCCAAATGACAATATATTCTGACAGGAGAGCAGAATAGCTTATTTGGAGTTTTTCCTCATCCCTGTCTTAACTCCCATCTGACACACAAAAGCCAGTTGATAGAAGGGGTGCTTGCCTCCTGCTCTCTCTTCTTAGCTGGACACTTTGCTTTCTAGCTCTTCACCCATCTTATTCCATCTTCTGACGTTAGCGTGTGTAAGCCATGTAGAGGGCTGGAGGATATCTTTGTGCCCATCCCTGTGTATCAATTAATTTATTAAAGGCCCTAGGGAAAAACTTTTCAGAGACATGGTGTCGGGTGACAGTTCTCCATGAGCCTCTCACGTTTCTGCACATCTTGCAACAGAGATACCAACTGCCCTTTCTTCTGGGCTATCTTTCTAAGGATGTGTATAGAGTGGACAGCCTTGGGAAATAGAGCATCTCTCTCTAGAGCAAAGTACAGGCATGTTCCCTCCCCATTATAAAAGATTCAGGTTCCCTGAGCTCAAGGTTCCCCTCCTGTGGCATAACCCACTGCATGTACGGGTTTAGTATGGCTTTCCTCCCAGGGCCCTGGGGTTCAGTGACTAGCGTAGAAATGTTACTGCTCTTGCTGTGTATAATGAACTGTTCTGTGTCTCTGATCCAGGGGTCCTGTGTCATCTGCCGGCCTCCATGAAACTGTGGCAAGCTAACTTGTTGGTATGTACGTTAAAATCTCAGACCCATCTCAGTTCTTGACACATAGTTCCAAATTTAAAACAATCCTGAGAGATTTATTGATGTACAAAACCCCTGATGAGGATTCTTTTTTTAAAAATTAATTATTTAATTTTTATTTTTTATACAGTTTTAAAGGTTACTTTCCATTTACAGTTATTACAAAATATTGGCTATACTCCCTGTGTTGTATAATACATCCTTGGGCTTATCTTACACCCAATAGTTTGTACCTCCCACTTCCTCATCCCTATGGTGCCCCTTTCCTCCTCCCCACTGGTAACGACTGGTTTGTTCTCTATATCTGTGAGTCTGCTTCTTTTTGTTATATTTGCTAGTTTGTTGTATTTTTTAGATTCCACATGTAAGTGATGTCATACAGTATTCTGACAAGGATTCTTAGCGCGTTGACCACTGTGACACTACAGCAAACTGTTCAGCATGTCCCACTGCTTCCTCAAATTCTCAGAAACTCATGCTTTGTGTGTGTAACAATAGCTTCACTCAATCACCGTTCTTCTTGGATCATTATTTTAGAAACTTCTTAAAAATTGGCAAAAAAAGCATTTAACTCTCAGACCACTTTCTAAATATTATCAGATCTTTGATCTATGCACTGAGGATTGAGTTCCTGTAAATGGCTTGGACAAGTTGTGACTGGCAAAAACACAAAGGCTGTCTCTGTTCCCACTGTATAGATTGGCTCAGTCATTCAGACCCATTCATTTATTCAAATAAATTTATGCATTAACTTAAAAATATATTTCACAGAGTCAAGTAAGACAGGCACATTCCTGCCTTCTTGGAACTTGTAGGTTAATGTGAAATAAAATATTAAAAATATTTACATAAAATTATTTAATAAATCATAAATACTAGAAATGAAATAACTACTGTGAAGTACTATGAAGCATGATAAAGGATTTAATAGGGAATTTTTTTATTTTCTCAAATTTCAAATGTAGCATAGATTAGCAAATAACTCTGCTACAAAAGTACAAAACTTTTTGAACCGTTGAGATCTTTTTTCCTTCCTTTTTTTCTTGCAGATAAACAAGAAGTAAGAACTAAAATTTGTATGTTCTTTAAAATTTTACCCAAATAAAGTAACATTTCCCCCTGGATAAAGTGGATTTGGGGGAGGTTCCATGATTTCTTTTAAGAAAGAAGATGTTGCTCTATTGACAATCTTTAAGAATAAGTTGAAATTTGCTGGCCATTATGTAGAAGTTAGAAGCTGAAGGGAGCATGAGACAAAAAGAGGAACATTTCACTTCTCAAACGAATGAGGTAGACCTAAGACCCGAAAAAATTTTTTCACCTTTCCCAGCAACGTTTTATAACTATGTTAGGTGACTATAGCCTGTGATGATAAGCACCTAATCTGTTATATTTTAAAATAAGTCTTTTGAAATTATGAGAAGGGAGACACACATAAAACAGTTGTTATTTATAAACGTTTCCAATTAAAATTTCAGAAAAGCAGAAACTTGTAAAATTTTCTAGGCAGCTCTCACCTTCATTCAATTCACAGGCTGATTTGAGCAGAAAAACTGCAAAATGGCAGGATCACCCAGTATTCTGGAGCTGTATTCATATCTGTCTGTCTCTCTCTTTCTCTCTGCATGCATGTGATTTATATTTATCCTGAAAAATGGCAGGATCACCCAGTATTCTGGAGCTGTATTCGTATCTGTCTCTCTCTTTCTCTCTGCATGCATGTAATTTATATTTATCTCCCCAGTTTTCTGAATAATTCAAACATTGTGTTTTAATTTGTGAATTATTCCAAATAATGCAGATAATTGATTAAAATCTGTACTTTTGACTAGCGTTGGCAAGGTTTAATCATAAAATCCAAGATATAAAAGCTATTTTTAAATGGGAATGAAGAAAGCATGTGATAGGGATTTGACTGAGGAATGGTTAAAAAAAGAAGGTATTATTATGTTCATATAGATTAAAGGAATGTAATCCCATTGAAATTCTTCTTTTAAGGTGGTGCCAGAAAGGAATTTATTTTTCTTTGTAGTAATACTAGGACTTGAAATAACTTATCTACTAATTAGTTACTTCATGGGAAAGAAAAAACTCATTTGTGTTTGCATTACTAAACATGAAGGCAAAGAAGCCAAGATGTGGTAGACCAGTTCTCTTCATCTGTCAGCAATGGCAGATGTTTATCTCTGTTTTTCCCTGAATGCTGCATGAATATCTGGATGAGGCTGAGTTTCTGCCTAAGCAGGCAGAGCTGATCCTTGCATCCAGCAAACCACATTGCTCCAGCTATTGTTTCTGGCTTGGTAACCCTCATTACACTACCCGGCTCATTTTAGAAGGGATTGTTCAATATGATTGTCCCTTGCTCCTAAAAGCAATTACATTACAAACTGGTGTAAGATTTCTGGTTTCCTTTCAGAGCATTGGTAGGTGAGTGTGTTTGCTCCAATTCTATTGGTAGCACAAATGCCCTCTCATTCAACGTTTCAGTTTTATGAAACCTTCAACCCTGCCATCAAAGTCAAATAAAAGTTCAAAGCCTGAAACCCTTTCTTTCATTTCTTCATCCCTTTGAGGGAGGGACTCTTGGGATGAAGTACGGATGGGGGTAAAATGACTTTTTGTGTAAGAAGCAAGACTTCATTATATTGCCTGTGTTTGGAAATATCCATGTGGAGCTCAATTTATTTCTTCACATCTGACACTGACAGTTTCTGGCACATAATAGTAAAATTCCAGTGTTTCCTAAAAGATTCTTGGTAACTGGTTCTATTTTATCTGAATTATAGCTTATAAAATAATGTAAGCAACTAACTCATATCATATTAATAAAGGAAATTCTCCTGCTAGATCCAAGTCAGTATTACAAGTCTAAACAGAAGACAATTGTATTGGGTTTATAATGGAATTCTTAGTTCTATCTATTTCTATGAGAGTGGATCTCAGTGATGCTGCCTGGAGAATTTTGTATAGTGTAAGCCATTTGCATTTAATGACCATCGAAACTAAGGCAAATATTTTCTTCTTTAGGACGTTATCTTTCAAAAATTCCACTGACAATTTGAAGCATAGCAATTCAATGAGGGATTATAGAAGCCATACCTTGGGATGTGTTTTTAAGTGGGGTAGAATAAGGACTCTTGCTGGTCTGTATATCTCTCTATGTGTCCTAGGGTTATAAGTACAGAGATATTTACCTTAAGTACTGGGTTTTGGACTAGCTACATCGTAATCAGTTGGGTAAATTTAAAAATAATATAGATTTGACAAAAGTCCCAGGGATTCTTATTCAATTGGCCTGAAGCAAAGCTTTAGAATTAGTGTTATTTATAAGTATCTTACTCAATTTTAAGTTATGCCATGTTTGGGAAACAGTTTTTAAATCCATAAGCTACTTTACTTTTTCCTATAATGCTCTTTCATGAAGACATGAAGAAATAAAATAATAACTTGTGATGATGCCAAAATAAATGTCCCAGTGCTTTTGTCTGTTTGATTTTATCTTTTCAAAGAAAATGTTGTGGTAGGAAAACAGTAGGTTGTTTAGGAAGAAACAACTCAGGCAAACTTGTGTAATTTGTCAAATGTGTTTTAGGTACTCTTGGGCCCTATGGTTGCATAGGTGTCTGTACCAGTCAGGATAAATTAGGTTATACTGTAGAAATGAACAGACCCCAAATCTCAGTGGCTTAATATAGCAGTTTATTTACTACACATGCCACAGATCCATATGATCAACGGCAGCTTTGCTGCACAGCATTTTCTCTGGGGCTCAGGCTGACAGAGCAGCCTCTGTCTAGGACATGGCTGGTGACTGTGGAGAAGTAGCAAAGAAGGCACGGTGAGCCACCTGCAGGCTCTTAAAGCTTTTGCCCAGGGAAGGTCCCACAGCCATGCCTGAATTCCATGGGGAAAAGTGTAGAATCAATCCCCCAGTAGGAGGGGATAGCAAACATTTGAGAATCAGAGTGCACCACATAATTCTCTTTAGAAAATGAACAGTGCTGATCTTAAACCAACAGAAAACAAGTATTTATTGAGTACCTACCATGTTCCAGATACTGGGATATAACTGTAAATGGGAAACACAAAATCCCTGAACTCTTGGGGCTTTCATTGAAGGGGTGGGAGGAGGAATAAAACAAATATTTTTCTTTGAAGAAAAACAAAGCAGAATAGGAGACTAAGAGCAATGAGAGTGTTGGGAGTTCTATTTAGACAAAGTCATCAGGGGAGTGTCTTGTGAGATATTTGAGCATAAAATTGAGAGAAGAGAATGGACTCCATTCCAAGACCTGGGGGAGGAGACTTTGAGACAATGAGAGCAGCAATTGCAAAGGGCCTACAGCAGGAACATGTGTGGCCTGACAGGCACTACGAGAAGGTCAGAGTGAATAGACGCTTCCATTTCAAAAGGGAGAAATAGGAAAGAGAAAAGGGGTAAGAGGTCCCAAATAAGTCCAAACTACAAGGCAATTTCCATGAGATTTAAGGCTTAAGTACAGTCCTCTTTGACTTGATGCTCTGCCCTCCAGATCCAGGTGGGGCAAAGGTCCCACCTTCCAGACACTGGGGCAGAAGTTCCATCTTGTAGGCCCACTAGGAAAGCAGTCTTTCCCCTGAAGCTTTGGCAGGGCTGGGTGGGAACCCCAAGACGCTGGGCAACCCCACCCCCCATGGCTTTGAGCAGAGGCCGTCTGGCCTGTTGAAAGTGAGGTGATAGGCTCCCCTTTTGAAACCAAGGGGGTGGCCCTGATGATCTCTGAATTGCCTTCAGGGTTATTCTTTCCTTGTCTCGAAGAACGGTGCACATTCATAATCAAATAGTTCTAGGGTTCCATCTTGAGAAATTCCAGAAGTCCAACAGTCTGGTCTCCCTTCATCATTCCCATCTCCTTCCTCCTCAATTCAGACTGGAAGTTTTCCTGCTGGGGTTGCTGATGAAATCCATGGTGCACACACAAACCAATCTCTTTATCAGAGAGATGCTTGGCCACATCCTTAGTGTTCTCTCCCGAACACACTTTCTCAATTTTGCAATATGGGTAGGATGAGAAATTGTCAAATCTCTAAGTTCTGCTTCCTTTTTGCGTAACAATTCCATCTTTAAGTCATTTCTCTCTTCTCACATTTTCCTATAAGCATTCAGAAGGAGCCAGGCCTCACCAACACTTTGCTTAGAAATTGCTTTAGCTAAATATTCCATTTCATTGCCTGCAAGTTCTACCTTCCACAAAACACCAGAACAGGAGCACAATTCAGTCAAGTTATTAGACACTTTATTACAAGGATCACCTTTTTTCCAGTTTTCAATAACATGTTCTTCATTTCTGTCTGAGACCTCATCAGAATGGCCTGTATAGACCATATTTCTACCAACATTCTGGTCAGGATTACTCAGGTATTCTCGAGAAAATGTGAGGCTCTCTCTAGAGCTTTCCTCTCCTGAGCTCTTACCAGAATCACCCTCAATGGTCTGTTCATAGCAATGTAAGATTTTTCTAGCATGCACGTCAAAACTCTTCCAGCCTTCACTCCTTACCCAGTTCCCAAACTGCTTCCACACTTTTAAGTGTTTGTAATAGCAACACCTCACTCTCAGCACCAATTTCTCTCTTAGTCCATTCAAGCTAAGACAGACTACCATAGACTGAGTGGCTTATAGCAACATAAATAAGAAATTTATTTTTCACAATTCTGGAGACTAGAAAGTTCAAGATCAAGGCACAGACAGATTCTCTGATGAGGGCCCACTTCCTGGTTCACAGGCAGCCGACTTCTTGCTGTATCCTCACAGGCTGGAGAGCGTGAGGAAACTCTCTGAGGTCTCTTTTATAAGGGCAATAATCCAATGCATGACCTACTTATCTCCCAAAGGCCCTACCTCCTAATTCCATCGAAATGGGGTTTAGGATTTCAACATATGAATTTTGGAGGGACACAAACATTCAGTCAGTCTATAGCAAGGTCATTGGTCATTTTGGCAAAAGAGGTTTAAGTGACGTGATATAAGGATTAAAAACTTGACTTGAGCAATAATGGAGGCTGAGAATTTGGAGAGCAATTACAGACTCTTAAGAGGTTTTACTGTGAGTGGGAACAGTTGGCTAGGGTTCACTGCTTCGCAGTTATTTTTTTCCACTGTAATTGTACCATTTTACACGTTTGCCAGCAGTACTTTAAGAGTTCCAGTTTTTCCACATTTTTACCAACACTTGGTATGGCCAGCTTTTGTTAATTTTAGCCATTCTAATGAGTATATAGTTATATCTCATTGTGGTACTTCCCTGATGACTGATGATATTATTGATCATCATTTCATGTGCTTATTAGACGTTTGTATAGCTTCTTTTGTAAAGTAGCTCTTCCAATTTTCCATTTTCTTGTTGGGTTTTTAGTCTTTATCATTGAGTAGTAAGAGTGCTTTATGTATTCTGGATACAAGTCTTTGTCTGGTATCTGGCTTGCCAATAGTTTCTTTCATGCTCCATGACTTGCCTTTGTGTGTTCTCATTAGTGTCTTTCAGTAAGAAAAAGTTTTCAATTTTTGAAGAGTTCCAACTTATCTATTTTTCCCTCATGCTTCATACTTTCAATATTTTATCTAGGAAATATCTCCCTACCCCAATATTGCAGATTTTCTCTTATGCTTTCTTCTAGAAGTTTTCTCATTTTGTGTATTATATTTGTGTCTGTGACCCTTTTTTAGTTACATGTTGGGCATCATGTGATGTGAGGGTTGATATTCATTTTTTCCCTGTGGATAGCCATTTGATTCAGCAATGTTAGTTAAAAAAAAAATTTTTTTTTCCCATTGAATTGCATTGGCAACGTTGCCAAAAATCAATTGAATATACAAACTTGCTTTACTAAATTTTTGGGCAGTGATCGCTCATCCTCTCTTTTTTACTATATTTGAATAAGATTGGTGTGCTTTTTCTTTCTTCAATATTTTATAGAATTCACCAGTGAATTTATCTAGGCCTGGATTTTTTCTTCTTGGGAAGGTTTTGATAACAAAGTAAATTGCTTTAATACATATAGAGTTATTTATATCATTTATTTTTTCTTAAGTCAGTTTTGACATGTCATATTTTTTGGAAATGTATTTATTCATTTCAATATTCCTATTTTTTAGCATAAAGTTATTCATAGCATGGTCTTATTGTTCTTTAATATCTGTAGTGTTGATAACCCCTTTTTCATTACTAATATTGGTGATTTATATTATCTCTCTTTTTTTCTTGATCAATCTAGCTAGAGTTTTGTCAATTTTGTTGATCTTTTCAAAGAGACAGTTTTTGGGTTTGCTAAGCAGTTTCTCTATTGTCCATTTTCCATCTCATTGATTTCTGTTTTTATCTTTATTATTTCTTTCCTTCTACTTACTTGGGGTTTACTTTGCTCTCTTTTTCTTGTTTCTTGAAGTGAAACTTAGGTCTTTGCTTTTAGATCTTTCTTCTTTCTTATATAAAGCAACTTTTCCCTCTCACCACTGTTTTAGCAGCATCCCACAAATTTTGCAGTGTTGTATTTTCATTGTCATTCAATTCAAAATATTTTCTAACTATGCCTCTGATTTCATCTTTAACCTGTGACTGTTACTTAATTTCCAGATATATAGGATTTTCCTAAGATATGTTATTGATTTCTAATTTAATTCCTTTGTGGTCAGAGAATCACTTTGTATAATTTTGATCCTTTTAATTTTATAAAAACATGTTATATGGTCCCACTTATTGTCTATCTTTGTCAGCGTTCTATGCGCACTTAGGGAAAAAATATGTAGTATTCTCTAGTTTTTGAATGTAGTGTTCTATAAATTAGATCAAGATGGTTGATAGTGTTGTTCAGATCGTCTGTATCTGTACAAGGGTTTCATCTCATTGTTCTATCATTTGGTGAGAAATGGGTGTTAAAATCTCCCATACATCAGGGTTGAACCTGAGATTGTGCAGGTTCACACTGAGTATCTGAGCACGTTCCTCTCCAGCTCTCCCCTCTAGGATTCTCCTCTCACTCTCCAAATGGACACTCATTTTCCTCTGGCCAGAAATATGGGATATTTCTTGGAGTTTTGCCACTTACAGTATTGCTGCTGCTGTAGCACTCCAAGACCAGAGCCTGCCATGGGGGCAAAGCCACAAAAGAAAAGAGAACAAAATGAGAAACTTAATTTTGTCTACTTTTCAGAGTCTTCACGTTTTTTTGTATTTTGCCCAGAGTTTTTAGTCATAATCAGTGAGAGAAATGGGACATAGGTGGATGGAGCTCTTGTGGTATGCCAATATCAAAACATCCAAAAAGTTTCAGAAGTTTTATGTAGAAAAACTTTAGCCTTTTCACCAGGAATTCTGAATTTTTGTGTTTTTTCAATAAGGTCTTCTTTATCCCAAGAATATAAATAAATATATATATATTCTATCTTGTTTCTGATTTTTTTTTTTTTTTTTTTGGCTGTGCCATGTAGCATGTGGGATCTTAGTTCTCCGACCGGAGATCAAACCTGTGCTCCCTGCAATGGAAGTGTGGAGTCCTAACCACTGGACCGCCAGGGAATTACCTAGTCTATCTTGTTTCTGTTAGCACTTTCAAAGTTCTTTTGTTTGTTCATTTGTTTTGTTTTAAGCTTACTTATTAAGCCAACTAAAATTCATTTTTTAATGTTTTAGCATGGGATGAAACAGAGATCTAAATTTAATTTTTTTCACTTTGAATAGATGATCAAGTGTTCAAGCACCATTTATTGTATAGTACATCATTTTCCCACAAGAATTTGTTTCTGGATTGTCCATTCTATTCTGTTGATCATTTTGATTATTAATTTTCCAATATCTAGCATTATTACTTTAATCCTTTTTTGGTCATAATGTATATTATTCTTGTTTTATACTTAACTTGTAATTCAAGTTGAATTTTCAAAAATTGTCTGAAGTAGGAATCTAATCCTTTTTTAAAGGACAGTCAATTGTCCCAACACCACTTTTTGCATACTCCATCATATACACACACAAATAAATGTACTTCTGAATTCTAGATTCCCTATACTGTTCCATTGACCTATTTATCTATTGCTTTTCCAATATTTAGCAATACTGTGTTAAACCCTTTTTGATCATGATGTATATTATTGTTTTAATGAAGTTCTTCACTAAAAGTGCTAATATCTCCTACAACTGTGTATGGTGACAGATGTTAACTAGCCTTATTGTGGTGATCATTTTGTAATATATACCAATATTGAATCATTATATTGTATATCTGAAACTAAATAATGTTGTATGTGAATTATACCTCAACAAAAAAAATGCTAATATTAAATTTAGGGGGTTTGCAACTAGTTTTATAAGAGAAGATCTATTGCATTCTCTTCTTTCAGTATTCTGGTTCTGATTTTGTAGAATCCACCCATAAAATGTTCTGATCCTGGCTTTTGTCTATATTTTAGGTTTTGTCTATGCTGCTGGTCTATTCTGTTTTTAACTTCTTGAAGAAATCTTATTAATGTATATTTTTTCTGGAAGAGCCAATCATTCCAATTTAAAACATTACTTTGTATAAAAATGTTCTCTTATGTTTTAAAAAATTCTGGAATTTATAGTTTTGATCTCTTTATCATTCTAATGTTTTTTTTATTCTTGATCAGGTTACAAAAGGGCTGTTTATTGGTATTTTCAAAGAGGCAACTTTTGACTTTAAATATATGTTCTATTGTGCTTTTAATTAATTAATTTCTATTTCTGTCTTTTGACTCCTCTTATAGTTTCTTTGGGTGTGTTTTTTTCATTCTTTTTCTAGTTTATGTGGAATATATGGTTCATTTATATTTAATTTTTACTTTATTAAATACTTTTCAGCCTAGGTTTATTATTATTATTATCATTTTGTGTGTGTTTTTAAGTTTCAAAGTGGATAGATTTTCCTGTCTTGGCTTCTCTCCTTTTTCTATCCTTTAGGAGTTTCTTTTGTTTGTTTTGTTTTATTGCATTTTTTGTCTACTTTATACATATTTCTTGTCTACTTTTATTTCTGAAGTTTGTTAAAGTCTCCCAAATTAAGATACTTTTTTGTTGCTGAACTAGTCCTAGAGCATACATCCCAAAATACCTGTGGACTGCACTTTCCATAGCTTCCCATAGCCTCTGGAACCAGCTCAGAGTTCCAGAGGGAGAGAGCTAGGAAGACAATACGCAAAGGTCCTTAATGCAATGCCTGTTGCATCAGCTCTTTGCTTCCCTAGCGAGAGCCAAATCAGCAGTATTCTTGGCAAGGCAGACCCTTTCTCTGGAGGTAACTGTATGTAATTGATGAGCAAAGCAGTCTCTCTGTGTATGACATTATTTATAAGATTTCCTTGATGTGATGAAGGAAATTGGGAATTCCCTGGGGAAAGTCAGTGTATACACTCTGAGCACTCATTCACTTCCATAAGATACAAATATCTGAACTGTTAAACAACCAACTAATTTTGACAAGAGTACCTCCATTTCAGAGGAGGAAAGTCTGACTTGTAAAGAGACTGAAAATGTCATGGCTTCAGAGAAATATTTCCAAAGTAAATTAAAATTAAAGTTTATTATATTTCATAGAGTATTCTCTTATACACTAGATAACTTTATACTAGCAACCATCCTGTGACAAAAATTTAAAAAACATGACTATCATCACCATACTGATAATACCATTGAATACAAAGGATCCGAAGTGACTCATCCAAAGTTATACAACTAGCACGTGGTAACATCAGTATTGGAATACACATCTTAGGACAACACACATCTATTTCCTTCCACTTTATCATAGCAATCTCCTACAACCTAAAGACTCAATTTCCATGGGAAAGTTCTTGGATTCCAATTCACGTAGATGATGAAATTTGGGAAATGAGGAATTCCTCACCTGTAGTTGTTGAATAGATATCGGTTGATTTTAACAGAAATGTGCCAGATGTCTTCCAGTTTCCCTTCACCCTTTCTGCCACACTCTGCATACCAGGGGACTGACTTAAGCCTTAGCATCATGGGTTCACTTGCCCTCTGAGATCTGGTAGGGTTGACCAGTGGGAGAGCCAGCAGGAGACCTGAGGGAAGAGGAGAATGAGGTTTGGGCATTTATATCCATTTTCTCCCTGCAGGTTGATTTGGGCTGGCCATGTAACTTTAAGATCTTAGCTCTTGCAAAGGGTCTTCTTCACCCCCTTCTTTTCTCCCCTATTCTAGTAGCAATGTCCTCCCCTTGCCTTCTCAGGCCTAGGGTGAGTGTGGTTCCTTGGTGTTCCTTACCCCAAGTGCCACACCATCCCTTCTGGTTTCTCTATACCCTACTCACACCTTTGTAAAGGTGTCTTTTTTAAATGATCCACAAATTATCTGATTTAAATGTGCCAGCTGTTTCTTGCAAGGACCCTGACTGATATAGGAAACAAATTACTCTTAAAGTTTATAGTTTAAGTACAAAAAGATGGGGTAAAGAGATAAGTTTTCTAGCCAAGCCCAAAATTATTCATATACTAACATCTGATTACTACAGTTTTGGAAAGGAGTTGACTCTTTTAATACATGCTTCATTGGGGATTACACATTTTCTGGACCAAACTCATAATCAGATCCAAAGGATTTCTAATACTTTATATATAGTTAATTAAATTTAACAGTAACAGGAAAAAAAAGATAAAAGGAAACAACCCTTTCAGTTTCCAAAGCAGAGAGAAAAAACAGGGCACTGCTCCTAAATCACTCTGTTGCCATGCAAACTTCTTAGCCATACCACACTAAGACATCTCTTAGAAGAGTTAGAGTCTCCTGATTCTGATTCTTTGGCTATTTAAAGCAGGCATGGGGCACTGCAAGGGCTCACTTTCCAAAATTCAATGTAAGAAGAGAGCGGGAATGTTGATTACATGTGAACAGAGGGATTGAAACAATTTCCAGCAGGCGTCTATGTACACATGAGGATTCATACACACACACACACACACACACACACACACACACACACACACACACACACACACACACAGCCAGAAGGGCAAACCTGCAGAGAAAAAGGTATGATTGTCAGAATTCATTCTGGTGCTTGGGAACTAGACGGGACCAAAGGCTATTACTTTCCTTCTGAGCCAAAGCAGGGTGACATGCTGACATGTTCAGTATTTTCTGCCAGTTGGCCACAATTTGGGTGGGTGGGAAAATATACTTCATTCCTATTCTCCTCCCTTATCCCCTGCCATGGGTTAATTTTTAATATAATGCCATAAGGAATATTATAATTCAAAAAATAAGAAAGGAATCCAGCTACATAGTTGCTTAATCAACATAGAATAGGTTTCCACTGTCAAAGTCGAGTGAAGAGTGGAGCGTTATCCTCCAGTGGATTTGTTTTTGTTGTTTGTACAAGAATAAGGCTGAATACATTTCCATTTTTTGCATTTTAATGAGAAGGGGAACTGAAAACTAAAAATTTTGGCTGCAGCCACTGAGGGGTATGAGGTGGCACAAAATAATAGTGGGTTGTTCATACTAACAATTTTCAGTTTTGAAACAGTCCCTCTTGTCAGTCAAGGTAATGAGATAAAGTGGCCTACTAGATATTTAAGTTATAAAATTTGTGTCCTTGAACAATTATTGCAGGTTGCTAGTCTCTTGTCTTTGTTTTTAGCAATGTAATAGTATTTCTTCAGACACCAACTTAGGGGTACAGTTATGGCACAAATTAATAATAAAACAATTTGTGCATCAGTCCTTCTAGGTTTGGAACAAGGGAGATGAGAGTAAGCACTTAGAAACAAAAATGATTGTCAAAATTAACTTTTGTTTCCTAATTTCTCAAAGTGAGGATAAATAACTATACCTGAAGTGAAAGTTGATATATTGAGAACTGTAGGATTAAGCGTATTATTTAAAACTGTAACTGCAATGGCTTTTTGAATTTAAAATAGTCTGTATTTTTTTCAAACATCAAAGAAGAAGATGGCAAAGGAAGAAGATGCAAGACATTAAAAGCAGAAAAGATCATTGGTATGACAAAAAAATCTAATATATTAGTTTGATGATAAAAGTAAACGGCATAATGATCTACTAAATAAATAAAATGATGGGAGAAAATGTTACTATTATCAAGCAGAGGTGAATGCAAGCTGAAAGTCTTATGTTACTTAATGATGTAGGTTAAAATTTACAGAGAAGTTATAATTATTCCTTATAAGTAAAAATATGAATAAAATATAAAATTACTGAAGATAAATGATATATTTACAAAAACACAATAATAGTGAAAAGCAATGCATCGGTTTCTATACTTTATGGATAAAAAAGACAAAATTTAAATACAGAAGATTTGAATAGCAATATGTGTAATAGTATTTAATAGATACGTAGATGTCAAATATCAAACCCTGGAAACAAAGAAATGCATCAAGGGCTTCCCTGGTGGCGCAGTGGTTGAGAATCTGCCTGCTAATGCAGGGGACACCAGTTCGAGCCCTGGTCTGGGAAGATCCCACATGCCGTGGAGCAACTAGGCCCGTGAGCCACAACTACTGAGCCTGTGCTCCGCAACAAGAGAGGCCACGACAGTGAGAGGCCCACACACCGCGATGAAGACTGGACCCCGCTTGCTGCAACTAGAGAACTAGAGAAAGCCCTCGTACAGAAACGAAGACCCAACACAGCCAAAAATAAATAAATAAATAAATAAATAAATAAATAAATAATTTTAAAAAAATGTAATGCATCATTTTTTCAAGGACCCATAGATATTCACCGTTTGAAACAAAAAAAAAAACCCCAAAGTAGAAATACTATAAGCAACATTCTCTGACAAAAAATGCATTCAGTGCTAGAAACAAATAAGAAAATCAGAAACAAAACAAAAATTTTTTTTGTAAAATAGTTCTCAGGTTAAGTAAACAATAACATCACAGTTACAGAATATCTGAAAAATAACAGTGAGGGAAAAATTTTTAAACCATATACATTTATATTACTCGAAAAAGAAAAAGAATGGAAATAAGTGAATAAGGTGCCAGTTTAGCTAGAAAAATGAATCTAAAATAAACTTTAGAAAAACATAAGGAAGAAATTTTTTTAAATGAGAAGCAAAAATCCATAATGAGAAAAGTGATAGAAATTATAAATTAATTCAAGACTTGGTTCTGGAGGGAGGGGGTATCAAATACAATTAAATAAATAAATAATCCACCAATACTAAATATGAGCGAGACCAAAAGAGAGAGAAAAAACATGAATTCATAAAATATGCAAAGAAAAGCAGAAATGACTACAAATAATGAGAAAATCATCGTAAGAAAATATTTTGCACAATTTTATACTAATAACTTTTAAAACTGCATTTTTTTTTCTCAAGAAGAAATAGACTACAAATTGTGCAAGAAATTGTGAATGTTGTTAAAGTTTTCCAAAATGCTTCTGACACAGAAGGTATCTTTGGAAATTATTTTCATTCTTCCAAGAGCCAGATTACTCCAATGTGATTTGAATTTGTTCCAGAGCAACACAAAATAAGGAATTCACTTCATATTCTTTTATGACACTAGCATATGTGTGACAGTAACATTGAACAGATTCTCTTTTGTATCTCTCTCTCTTCCCTCTGTCTCTTCCCCTCTCTCTTTCCTCACAAAAACTGTGAATGATATATTAACAGAGAGAATTTAGCAGTACATCCAAAGAGTAATACAATATAACTGAGTGAGGTTAACTCCAAGAATGTATCCAATTCAGTATTGGCAAATACACTGATTTCTTTCAATCAGTCAAATCACAATAGATGCTAAAAATATTTGATTAAATTCAGGACTTTTCCTGACTTTAAAATATTGTTTTAAGTCTCCCAAAAACTATAAATAAGAAGATACTCTTTACATAATAATAATCCAAATTTGACAAAAAAGATAAGTATTGAAAATAGTAATAAAACATAAAATACAAAATATATTTGAATAAACTGATCAAGAAATAGTTTGCAGGTATATAAAAGAAAAATAAAATATTCTAAAGGACACTAAATATAATTTAATAAATGAAAATAGGTGCCATGTTTTTGGTTACCAATACTTAATATTTTACTATTATTTTATTCACTTTCCTCAAAATAATAACATTCATGTATTTTTATTCAATATTGAAGTACTATTTCTTTTTTGCTTTTTTTTAAAATATCTTTATTGTGTTAGTTTCTGCTGTACAACAAAGGGAATCAGCTATATGTATACATATATCCCCATATCCCCTTCCTCTTGTGATTCCCTCCCACCCTCCCTATCCCACCTCTCTAGGTGGTCACAAAGCACCGAGCTGATCTCCCTGTGCTATGTGGCTGCTTCCCACTAGCTATCTATTTTACATTTGGTAGTGTATACATGTCCATGCCACTCTCTCACTTCGTCCCTACTTACCCTTCCCTCTCCCCGTGTCCTCAAGTCCATTATCTACATCTGCGTATTTATTCCTATCCTGCCCCTAGGTTCTTCAGAATCTTTTTTTTTTTTTTTTAGATTCCATATATATGTGTTAGCATATGGTATTTGTTTTTCTCTTTCTGACTTGTGAAGTACTATTTCTTTAGAAGCTTTTGAACTATTCTAAAATTAATTTTTAAAATAGATAAATGAAAAAGCTAAGACAATTTGGAAGGATCAAAAAAAGAATTGTAAGAATACTTATCCTACTAGATCTTAAAATTTATGAATTACAATATCTAACACAAAACTGCTACAGGAGGCAGAAACAGTCTGAAATGAAACATAATAAAGCAGCCAGAAATAGACCCAAGGATATGTGGTAATTAAGTATATGATAAAGATGGCATTTCATATTGGTGAGATGATGAATAGAATTTCTGGTATATAACATTGGGATTACTGGCTAGACATTTGGGGGAAAGAAAGCTGAATCCCTTATGGTAAAATAACTTCTAGATGGATCCAAGATTTAAATGTGTATAAAAAAAGATAAAGAATGGAAAGAAACCAGAAACTACTAGAAGAAAATATGGGTGAGTAATTTTATAGTCTTAGAATGCAACAATCTTTCTAAGCAATATAAGTAATAAAAGATCCATAATTAAATTTTGATAAATTTGGTTACATAATAATGTAAAATTTCTCCACCATGAAATGTCTTTAAGTTAAATCAAAAACAAAATACAACCTGGGAAATATATGAGAAAGAGTTAATACACTTAATATATAAAGAGCTCTAGCATATCAATGAGGCAGTCAAACACTGTAACAGAAATATGGGTAAAAAAGTAATAGGTGGTTCACAAAAGGAGAAATGCAAGGGCTGACAAACATGTGGAAAATAGTCACTCTCACTAGTAGAGAAATGGAAAAGAAATTACATATATTATTTTTTGCTCATGAAATTAACAGATGTTTATGTGGCTGTAGGGAACACTGAGTTGTCCAGGTCTTATTGGTGTAAATGTAATTCTACAGATTTCTCTAAAGCAGTGTAGGAGTGAGTATATTAAATTAGATACCTTTGGCCTAACAACTCTACTTCTAGAAATGTATCCCAAGGAGATCATTGTGTAGGTTAAATTAGTATATATGAGGTTTTTCTTTAATGTGTATAAACAATCTGTAAATGTCTCTCAGTATGAAACTGATTCAATAAATTATAGTACAAATTATAGAACATCATATATCCAATAAAATAACAATATAGATCTGAATTTAATTATTCAGAAAGATGTTAATGACATTTTTTTGGTTGAGAATAGCAGGTTAAAAATAATAGGTAAAGAATAAACTGAAAATGAAATTATAAATAATAAGATCCATCTATGCAGATGTATGCATAGAAGTATACAAACATGTATTAGTTATATTTCCCTTGAATACAAGTGACAGAATCTCAGTCAAATTTAATTTAAGCAATCCAATCTATTTTTGGCTCAGATAGCTGAAAAGTATAGAGTCCTGGTTTGCTTCTAGGCACATCTTTTTCAGGGCTTCAGACAGGGTCATCAGGAAGAGCCAGTTTTTCCCTCTGTTTCCAAGTTTCTGCCCTTCCTCCTCTGTGGTGGTTTTATCTTCAGAACAATATCTCCCCTCATGGTGACAAGGAGGCTGCCACAGTTTTTGCCTCTCCTCCTCTCCATATCAGCACTGGCATGAAAGAAAGTCTTCTAATTACTCAGTTGAAAGCTCTAGGTTCATTGGGTCTGGCTGTTTAACTTAGGATGTGTGCTTATACCCAAACCAACACTGCGATCTAGAGAACGTGAGATTCTGATTGGCTTAGGCCTGTGTGCTCTGTCACACGTTCCACCATATCTCCACCATATCCATAGGTGATATAGGATAATACCTATAGCATGGGGCCTAAGAGTCAGATGGGGCAGGGGGAGAGAGGAGGAATCTCAGTTAAAGAAAACTGGTGGGATAATTATCTGGAGATGGGTAAGTGGATGCTGGGCCACTGAAAGAACAAAAGAAGTTTCTCCCTTCATGATGATGTTTCTGAACACTACTATTTTTTGTATTATTTGAGAATTTACAATTTTTAGTTAGCAAAACTATGAGAAACCATTAGCATGCATTCTTTTTATATTTAGATAAACAATAAATCTATTTTCAATATAAATAAAATACACAGATATTTGTTTTTCTTGTCCATGCTATTTTTGCTTTTTTGTATTTCTGCCTTGTCTTTCACTTATTTTTCTTTCCTATAAATCTATCAGTATTACTTCTTTCTATTATCTTTCATAGCTGTTATTCAGTCTTCCAAAGTCACAGGTAAAACAATCCATGCAAAAAGGGAAGGTATTTATCCTAGGAAGTATCTCAGAGAAAAAAGTGGAAAAGTAAAGAAATAGGTGGTAGTTCCTGAATGTTTGAAGAGGGTATTAGGGAACTCATTTTGAAGTTGTATTTGCAGAGCAAACATGATTTTTACTTTGCTTGGAAGTTTATATGTGGTGCTGGAGGAAAGGGTGGCTTTCTATAAGCCTACTTGATATGCCTTTGGTGAATGGTTAATTCAGATCAGTGCTTCAAAAACTTTGTGTACATGTGAGTCACCTAGGGATCCGTTAAAATGGAGATTCCAATCCAGTATGACCATGCTGGGGCCCACAGTTCTTCATTTCTCACAAGCTCCCAGGTGATGTTAATGCTACAAGCCTATGGGCCGTTCTTCGAAAAGGAAAGATTTGGATAATATTTTCTACCTATTAAGTAAAAACTTAAGCCAGCTATATTCTGCATGCTTTTTCTTAAGATTAGAAATATGTTAAAATATACTTTTATCTCTTCCAGGTTTATTTGTACATGTTACTATATTTCTATTTAAGGCTACATTTTAAAAAATCAACAGAATTTGATTTTATTGTTTTGGCCAAAAAGTTCGTTCGGGTTTTCCCAAAGGATTTTACAGAAAAATCCAAACGAATTTTTGGACAACCCAATATGTTACCTCATGTTAAAAGATGGTAAATACTTTCATTCTTGCTCCCACTTTCTAATACAAAATCCCGTATCTGTTTTTACATTAACTCCATAAGAAAAAAATATTTTCTTGCCATCTTAAATGCTATTTTTCTTGTTCTGAAACCAAAGATTACTCAATTCAACTTTGAATTACATTGTGATTATGGATTACTGTTTGAGCATTCTACAATGTGCTCTGTCAAGGGCAAACTCAAGAGCTGTGGGTTTCTACTTTACTGCTGCCAACTAGCATGATTTATAAGGCAGAAGGAGCAAGGTGCAAAGAACTTCTCCCGGAGAAAAATCGTCTAAAAGTTAGGTTCCCGCTTGTGCAGAATGCTGGTTGCTTCTCCTCACTGCGGATCCATGTGAACTTGGGCAGCAGACAGAGCCCAGCCCTAGTTTCAACACCAATAAGGACTGAAGGCCCAAGCGGTTTAACCTGTCAGAGGCCAAATTTTGTGGGTGTGTATGAATTCACTTTGGGTTACCAACATTTTTAATGATTTTTAACGATGTACATGTTTTTAAACTTCACATACCCTCTCCAACTCCAGGCCCTTTGCCAGTTCCTCTTGGCTCTTCTAAGATGCATGGAATCTGGGAATCAAGATCAAGGGAGGGAGTCTGCTTTACTCAAGAGGGATGTGTGTGCGTGTAAAACAGAAACACCCCTCTCCATGCCTCCACTGGTTTGTGTGCCTTTCTTTAGCTTGCCCCAGGAGCCATACTTGCTTTGGGGACTCTAATAAGCAATTCCAAATGGTAACTCTGCTGTAATTTTTACTTCTGTGTAAGCATCTCACTTGTCTTTGAGTTCCTGGCCCTGTTTTTGAATATGGCTTCCCTGATGGGTGAGCCATGATTCTATCTCCCTTAGCCCCTTGTTGCTATCTTGAACTGTAGACACAGGTTACCTTACCTTTTGGGAGCTTATTTGGACTTTCAGACTGTACTCAGGGCCTACAACTACCTATGATCTTCTCTGACTCCTATTGAGGCCCACTGGCTAGGAGTTTTTCTCATTCGTACTTCTCTGGCTATGATTTTGTGAAAGTTACCGGCACTTGCTAAGTAGAGAGTGGTAATAGTAACAGCATTTATAATAACAATAAAGCTTGTTGATGAAGAAAAATATCACCACAACCTACATATACTTTTTTCCAGAGACAGAGACCTTTAGTAACCAAAGATGTCTCCCTTTTCAAGGCATCTACATAGTAAACAACTTCTTTTTACTGTAAAATCATGACACTTGTTGGATAATGGATGTTGGGTTGACCATTGGTGCAAGTTTGCCCTTTAGCCTTGCCAGTCTGGTGGTAGGAACAGGGACCCCATGGTGCACTCCTGTGGCTTGGCCATTCCCCTCACAGTTGCTTCTCTGAGTCTCAGGGGGCTTTACAAGAGATGTGGAGTTAATGCCTCTAGCACTGTATATAGACAGAAAAAAGTCTTACATATGCATGTGACTAGTTTTTAAATGTATAAGAAGAAAATGATGTTTTCAGTTTATTAGTCTTTGGGTACAAAACTTAAGCTATGGAAGAAAACAAAAAGGGTTCAAATATGTTTTGAATAATCATTTATTCTAGAGCATCTGGCAAACATAAACTTGGAAATATGGAAGAACCACCATGTTAACAATGGCCACTTTCCAAAGAACAATAAGGGACATATACTAAAAACAACAACAACAAAAAAGCCCAACCACAGTCATCTGCCACAGAAGTAATGATTGTAGGAATGGTAAAGGATGGTGATACTAAGCAGAGTTTATGCCTTTAAGTCCTGCTAGTGAAATCCAATTTAATGAAATGAGGGTTTAATCATAAAAACAAAGATGACTTTCACTTCTATTTTTAATTTTATGGATGAAAAGTAAGCCTCAGAAATATGAAAGAACCAAATAAAGGCCTCAAATAAGAATAACTTAAACTCCTTTTGTGGGGGGTTGGGGAGTTTGAGAGCAGAGGATCACTTGGCAGGCAATAGATAAATATAAGCAAACTGCAAGTCCTTGACTTTGCCTTAAGTGGCAAAATGCATGATGAAGACAAGACCGAAAGAGTCTGAGTTGATAAACATGGAGGCAATTATTATTCTTATTTATTAGCTTATAAAGCACATCTTGCTTAATACAAGGTGCTGGGCTGGAAATCAGAAAGGCCGTAGAAACCCCAAAGTAGAGCCATTCTGAGAGTTGAAGTCCTGCAGAGAATATTTTTATTTACTTCAGAAGGTAAGATGTCATATGTGGAACTATGTGTACGAAGGAGTTTCACTGAATAAGGATTATAATTGCAAAATGAATGCTGTACCATGTGCCAGGATGTCAATAGTATGTTGAACCTAAATAAAGAATGTAGGCTAAAGCATTAGAACAGATTAAGATATTTTAAATCAAATTTATTGTTATTATTTTATTTTAAAACTTTTTTTCTGAATGAGGGATGGTGGGAGTGAGGTGGTGAGGAGATGCAGGAAAAGAGTTACAGAAAGAGAGGTGCCACAATGGCTAAGTAAAAATTGGTTAAGTTAATTCAGAGCTACTCAGTGGGAGGTCTATATCATATTTTTTATATTTTGTAATAAGCCCAAAAATTGTATGGGTCTTTTTTTCCTAAACTGGCAACTTTATGTGGCTATGTCCGTCTATACCCAGTCTGAGTGGGCATACACACAAACCAAAACGTTTAAAAAAATGTTGCCTGTCTCCAGGACGTTTTAAAACTAATTTATTTGACTTTACATCATTATTAAGGAAGATTATTTAAACAGAGACACAGTCTACTTTTTGAATATCCTACCCTGGGACTAAAATTAGCAACTAGACCCTGAATTTAAACCATTCCAAGTTGTGGAATGAATCACATTAACCTTTCTACCAGTTTTCCTGTTCAGTTTAATCTGATAGCCCCAAGAGATGGGTTCTGAAGGAGTGCCTGAGCTATTGGGGAAGGAAGTGGTTAAGAAGAAAGAAGTACATTTCTGGTCAGGGTGTCTGAGCATGCAGTGACATTACTCAGGGCTGGAGTAGATGGTGCCTAAATATCAAGTGTCATTTAGAGGTGTCAAAAGGCTTACCAGCTCTAAAATACCTGATGGTCCCACCATAAATTCACTCAACAAGGATACATTTGTTAATTAAACATTTTGGGGAGACAGGGCATCTATCATGGGCAGAGTCTTGTGTTTGGCATTTATGTATGATTCAAGGGAGGAATAAGACATGTCTTTGATTTCAAGAAGAGACCCACTTCATATTACCCAGGCCCTGTCAACAATGCAAATGAAAGCCCACATACCATATGTCTAAATATTTTAAAGCCATAAATTAAAATGTGAAACAAGTTTATTGAGATATCTTTGACACATAAAAATCGTGTATGTTTAAAGGCTAAAATGTGATGTTTTGATATATGTATACATAGTAAAAAGATCACCATAATCAAGCTAAATAACATATCCTTCACTTTTACATAATTACCAGTGTGGGTTTGTGTGTGTGTTCCTGTGTTGAGAAGTTTTAAGATCCATCCTCTTAGCAAATTTCAGTAATACAATACAGTATTGTTCATTCTTGTTACCATGCTCTATATTATAGCTCCAGCACCCATTCATCTTGCAAAACTGAAACTTTGTACCCTTGACCAGCATCTCCTCATTTTCCACTCTCTATCCTAACCTTTGGCAACCACCATTCTACTCTCTGCTTCTATGAGTTTGACTAGTTTAGATTCCAAGTATGAGGGAGATACATAGGACTTGTCTTTCTGTGTGTGGTTTATTTCACTTAGCATAATGTTCTCCAGGTGTCTTCTTTTTTAAGATTGAATAATATTTCATGGGAGGGAGGGAGACAGAGAGAGAGAGAGAGACACCACATTTTCTTTATCCATTCATTTGTTGAAAGACATTTAGTTTGTTTCTATATCTTGACTACTGTGAATAACGCTACAATAAACATGGGAGTGGAGATATCTCTTTAAGATCCAGATTTCAATTCCTTTGATAGATATCCAGAAATAAGCTTCCTGGATCATACGTTAGTTCTATTTTCAGTTTTTTGAGGAACCTCCATACTGTTTTCAATGATGTCTGCACTAGTTTACATTCCCACCTACTGTACAAGGATTCCTTTTCTCCATATCCCTAATAACACTTATCTTTTGTCTTTTTGATGACAGCCATTCTAACAGGTGTGAGGTGATATCTCATTGCGGTTTTGATTTGAATTTCCATGAGATTAGTGATGTTGAGAACTTTTAAAAATACTTATTGACCATTTGTATGTCTTCTTTTGAGAAATGTCTATTCAGGTCCTTTGCCCATTTTTAATTTTATTTATTTATTTATTTATTTAACATCTTTATTAGAGTGTAATTGCTTTATGATGTTGTGTTAGTTTCTGCTTTATAACAAAGTGAATCAGCTATAAATATACATGTATCTCCATATCTCCTCCCTCTTGTGTCTCCCTCCCACCCTCCCTATCCCACCCATCTAGGTGGTCACAAAGTACTGCTCTGATCTCCCTGTGCTATGCGGCTGATTCCCACTAGCAATCTATTTTACATTTGGTAGTGTATATATGTCCATGCCACTCTCTCACTTCGTCCCAGCTTACCCTTCCCACTCCCCGTGTCCCCAGGTCCATTCTCTACATCTGCGTCTTTATTCCTGTCCTGCACCTAGGTTCTTCAGAACCATTTTTTTTAGATTCCATATATATGTGTTAGCATACGGTATTTGTTTTTCTCTTTCTGACTTACTTCACTCTGTATGACAGACTCTAGGTCTATCCACCTCACTACAGATAACTCAGTTTTGTTTCTTTTTATGGCTGAGTAATATTCCATTGTATATATGTGCCACATCTTCTTTATCCATTCATCTGTCGATGGACACTTAGGTTGCTTCCATGTCCTGGCTATTGGAAATAGAGCTGCAATGAACATTGTGGTACGTGACTCTTTTTGAATTATGGTTTTCTCAAGGTATATGCCCAGTAGTGGGATTCCTGGGTCGTAGGGTAGTTCTATTTTTCGTTATTTAAGGAACCTCCATACTATTCTCCATAGTGGCTGTATCAATTTATATTCCCACTAACCGCGCAAGATGGCTCCCTTTTCTCCACACCCTCTCCAGCATTTATTGTTTGTAGATTTTTTGATGATGGCCATTCTGAATGGTGTGAGGTGATATCTCATTGTAGTTTTGATTTGCATTTCTCTAACGATTAGCAATGTTGAGCATCCTTTCATGTGTTTGTTGGCAATCTGTATATCTTCTTTGGAGAAATGTCTATTTAGGTCTTCTGCCCATTTGTGGATTATGTTGTTTGAGTTTTTGATATTAAGCTGCATGAGCTGCTTGTAAATTATGGAGATTAATCCTTTGTCAGTTGCTTCATTTGCAAATATTTTCTCCCATTCTGAGGGTTGTCTTTTCATCTTGTTTATAGTTTCCTTTGCTGTGCAAAAGCTTTTAAGTTTCATTAGGTCCCATTTGTTTATTTTTGGTTTTATTTCCATTTCTCTAGGAGGTGGGTCAAAAAGGATCTTGCTGTGATTTATGTCATAGAGTGTTCTGCCTATGTTTTCCTCTGAGTTTTATAGTGTCTGGCCTTACATTTAGGTCTTTAATCCATTTTGAATTTATTTGTGTGTATGGTGTTAGGGAGTGTTCTAATTTCATTCTTTTACATGTAGTTGTCCAGTTTTCCCAGCACCACGTACAAAGAGACTGTCTTTTCTCCATTGTATATTTTTGCCTCCTTTATCAAAGACAAGGTGACCATATGTCTGTGGGTTTATCTCTGGGCTTTCTATCCTGTTCAAGTTTTTGTTTTTGTGCCAGTATCAGACTGTCTTGATTACTGTATCTTTGTAATATAGTCTGAAGTCTGGGAGCCTGATTACTCCAGCTCCATTTTTCTTTCTCAAGATTGCTTTGGCTATTCAGGGTCTTTTATGTTTCCATACAAATTGTGAAATTTTTTGTTCTACTTCTGTGAAAAATGCCATTGGTAGTTTGATAGGGATTGCATTGAATCTGCAGATTGCTTTGGGTAGTATAATCATTTTCACAATGTTGAATCTTCTAATCCAAGAACATGGTATATTTCTCATTCTGTTTGTATCATCTTTAATTCCTTTCGTCAGTGTCTTATAGTTTTCTACATACAGGCCTTTTGTCTCCTTAGGTAGGATTATTCCTAGGTATTTTATTCTTTTTTTGCAGTGATAAATAGGAGTTTTTCCTTAATTTCTCTTTCAGATTTTTCATCATTAGTGTATAGGAATGCAAGAGATTTCTGTGCATTAATTTTGTATCCTGCTACTTTACCAAATTCATTGATTAGCTCTAGCAGTTTTCTGGTAGCATCTGTAGGATTCTTTATGTATAGTATCATGTCATCTGCAAACAGTGACAGTTTTATTTCTTCTTTTCCGATTTGGATTCCTTTTACTTCTTTTTCTTCTCTGATTGGTGTGGCTAAAACTTCCAAAACTATGTTGAATAATAGTGGTGAGAGTGGACATCCTTGTATTGTTCCTGATCTTAGAGGAAATGGTTTCAGTTTTTCACCATTGAGAACCATGTCGGCTGTGGGTTTGTCATCTATGACCTTTATTATGTTGAGGTAAGTTCCCTCTATCCCTACTTTCTGGAGGGTTTTTATCATAAACGGGTGTTGAATTTTGTTGAAAGCTTTTTCTGCATCTATTGAGATGATCATATGGTTTTTATCCTTCAGTCTGTTAATATGGTGTATCACATTGATTGATTTGCATATATTGAAGAATCCTTGCACTCCTGGGATTAAACCCCATTTGATCATGGTGCATGATCCTTTTAATGTGTGGTTGGATTCTGTTTGCTAGTATTTTGTTAAGGATTTTTGCATCTATGTTCATCAGTGATATTAGCCTGTAGTTTTCTTTCTTTGTGACATCTTTGTGTGGTTTTGGTATCAGGGTGAAGGGGGCCTTGTAGAATGAGTTTGGGAGTGTTCCGCACTCTGCTATAGTTTGGAAGAGTTTGAGAAGGATAGGTGTTAGCTCTTCTCTAAATGTTTGCTAGAAGTTGCCTGTGAAGCCATCTGGTCCTGGACTTTTGTTTGTTGGAAGATTTTTAATCACAGTTTCAATTTCAGTGCTTGTGATTGGTCTGTTTATATTTTCTATTTCTTCCTGGTTCAGTCTCGGAAGGTTTTGCTGTATTAAGAATTGGTCCATTTTATTGTCCTAGAGTTGCTTGTAGTAATCTTTCATGATCCTTTGTATTTCTACAGTGTCAGTTGTTACTTCTCTGTTTTCATTTCTAAATCTATTGATTTGATTCTTCTCCCTTTTTTTCTTGATGAGTCTGGCTAATGGTTTATCAATTTTGTTTATCTTCTCAAAGAACCAGGTTTTAGTTTTATTCATCTTTGCTATCCTTTCCTTCATTTCTTTTTCATTTCTTTTTTTTTTAATATCTTTATTGGAGTATAATTGCTTTACAGTGGTGTGTTAGTTTCTGCTTTATAACAAAGTGAATCAGCTATACATATACATATATCCCCATATCTCCTCCCTCTTGCATCTCCCTCTCATCCTCCTTATCCCAGCCCTCTAGGTGGTCACAAAGCACTGAGCTGATCTCCCTGTGCTATGCAGCTGCTTCCCACTAGCTATTTTACATTTGGTAGGGTCCATGGACTCTCTCACCTCGTCCCAGCTTACACTTCCACCTCCCCATGTCCTCCAGTCCATTCTCTACGTCTGCATCTTTATTCCTGTCCTGCCCCTAGGTTCTTCAGAACCTGTTTTTTTTTTTTTAGATACCATATATAGGTGTTAGCATACGGTATTTATTTTTCTCTTTCTGACTTACTTCACTCTGTATGACAGACTCTAGGTCCATCCACCTGATCTGATCTTTATGATTTCTTTCCTTATTCTGACTTTGGGTTTTTTGGCTTTTCTTTCTCTAGTTGCTTTAGGTGTAAGGTTAGGTTGTTTATTTGAGATTGTTCTTGTTTCTTGAGGTAGGATCATATTGCTATAAATTTCCCTCTTAGAACTGCTTTTCCTGCATCCCATAGGTTTTGGGTCATTGTGTTTTTATGATCATTTGTTTCTAGGTATTTTTTAATTTTCTCTTTGATTTCTTCAGTGATCTCTTGGTTATTTAGTAGTGTATTGTTTAGCCCCCATGTGTTTGTATTTTTTACAGCTTTTTTCCTGTAATTGGTACCTAGTCTCATAACATTGTGGTCAGAAAAGATACTTGATACTACTTCAATTTTCTTAAATTTACCAAGGCTTGTTTTGTGACCCAAGACATGATCTATCCTGGAGAATATTTCATGAGCACTTGAGAAGAAAGTGTATTCTGTTGTTTTTGTATAGAATGTCCTATAAATATCAATGAAGTTTGTCTTGTTTAATGTGTCATTTAAACCTTGTGTTTCCTTATTTATTTTCATTTTGGATGATCTGTCCATTGGTGAAAATGGGGTGTTAAAGTCCCCTGCTATGATTGTGTTACTGTCCATTTCCCCTTTTATGGCTGTTAGCATTTGCCTTATGTATTGAGGCGCTGCTATGTTGGGTGCATAAATATTTACAATTGTTATATCTTCTTCTTGGATTTATCCCTTGATCATTATGTAGTATCCTTCTTTGTCTTTTATAATAGTCATTATTTTAAAGTCTAATTTGTCTGATAGGAGAATTGCTACTCCAGCTCTCTTTTGATTTCCATTTGCATGGAATATCTTTTTCCATCCCCTCACTTTCAGTCTGTATATGTCCCTAGGTCTGAAGTGGGTCTCTTTAGACAGCATCTATATGGGTCTTGTTTTTGTATCCATTCAGCCAGTCTATGTCTTTTGGTCGGAGCATTTAATCCATTTACATTTAAAGTAATTTTTGATATGTATGTTCCTATTACCATTTTCTTAATTGCTTTGGGTGTTTTTTGTAGGTGTTTTCTTTTTCTTGTGTTTCCTGCCTATAGAAGTTCCTTTAGCATTTGTTCTAAAGCTGGTTTGGTGGTGCTGAAGTCTCTTAGCTTTTGCTTGTCTGTAAAGGTTTTCATTTCTCTGTCAAAACTGAATGAGATCCTTGCTGGGTAGAGTAATCTTGGTTGTAGGTTTTTCCCTTTCATCACTGTAAATATGTCCTGCCACTCCCTTCTGACTTGCAGAGTTTCTGTTGAAAGATCAGCTATTAAACTTATGGGGATTCCCTTGTATCTTATTTGTTGTTTTTCCCTTGCTGCTTTTAATATTTTTTCTTTGTGTTTAATTTTTAATAGTTTGATTAATATGTATCTTGGAGTGTTTCTCCTTGGATTTATCCTGTATGGGACTCTCTGCGCTTCCTGGACTTTCCCTTCCCATATTAGGGAAGTTTTCAACTATAATCTCTTTAATTATTTTCTCAGTCCCTTTCTTTTTCTCTTCTTCTTCTGGGACCCCTATAATTCAAATGTTGGTGTGTTTAATGTTTTTCCAGAGGTCTCTGAGACTGTCCTCAATTCTTTTCATTCTTTTCTCTTTCTTCTGCTCTGTGGTAGTTATTTCCACTATTTTATCTTCCAGATCACTTATCCATTCTTCTGCCTCAGTTATTCTGCTATTGATTCCTTCTAGAGAATTTTAATTTCATTTATTGTGTTGTTAATCATTGCTTGTTTGGTCTTTAGTTCTTCTAGTTCCTTGTTAAACATTTCTTGTATTTTCTCCATTCTATTTCCAAGATCTTGGATCATCTTTACTATCATTACTCTGAATTCTTTTTCAGTTAGCCTGCCTATTTCTTCTTAATTTTTTGGTCTGGTGGGTTTTTACTTTGCTCCTTCATTTGCTGAGTATTTCTCTGTCTTCTCAGTTTGCTTAACTTACTGTGTTTGGGACACCTTTTTGCAGTTTGAAGGTTCATAGTTCCCGTTGTTTCTGGTGTCTGCTCCTAGGGGGTAAGATTGGTTCAGTGGGTTTTTCGGATTCCTGGTGGAGGGGACTGGTGCATGTGTTCTGGTGGATGAGGCTGGATCTTGTATTTCTGGTGGGTAGGACCACATCTGTTGGTGTGTTTTGGGGTGTCTGTGAACTTATTATGATTTTAGGCAGCCTCTCTGCTAATGGGTGGGGTTGTGTTCCTGTCTTGCTAGTCATTTAGCATGGGGTGTACAGCACTGGAGCTTGCTGGTCATTGAATGGAGCTGGGTCTTAGATTTGAGATGAAGATCTCTGGGAGAGCTGTCCCCGATTGATATTACATGGGGCTGGGAGGTCTCTGGTGGTCCAGTGTCCTGAAGTTGGCTCTCCCACCTCAGAGGCTCAGGCCTGATACCCGGCTGGAGCACCAAGATCCTGTCAGCCACACATCTCAATAGAAAAGGGAGGAAAAAAAGAGAGAAAGAAAAAATATTTATTATAGAATAAAGTTATTAAAATAAAAAATAAAAAAGTTATTAAAATAAAAAAATTTTTAAGTAATTAAAAAAAAGAACACGAGAGTAACAAAACCAATAGAGAAATCCACCAATGATAACAAGCCCTAAAAGCTACACTAAGATAAACATAAAAATAAGAAACTAGTCAGTCACATACAGGAAACCCCAAGTCTACAGTTGCTCCCAAAGTCCACTGCATCAATTTTGGGATGATTCGTCATCTATTCAGGTATTCCACAGATGCAGGGTACAACAAGTTGATTGTGGAGATTTAATCCGCTGCTCCTGAGGCTGCTGGGAGAGATTTCCCTTTCTCTTCTTTGTTCGCACAGCTCCTGGGGTTCAGCTTTGGATTTGGCCCCACCTCTGCATGTAGGTTGCCCTCTGACATCTGTTCTTCGCCCAGACAGGAGGGAGTTAAAGGAGCGGCTGGTTAGGGGGCTCTGGCTCACTCAGGCTGGGCAGAGGGAGGGGCAGAATGTGAAGCAAGCCTGCGGCGGTAGAGGCCAGCGTGATATTGCAACAGCCTGAGGTGTTCCGTGTGTTCTCCTGGGGAAGTTGTCCCTGGGTCACAGGACCCTGGCAGTGGTGGGCTGCACAGGCTCCCAGGAGGGGACGTGTGGATAGTGTCCTGTGCTTGCACACAGGATTCTTGGTGGCTGCAGCAGCAGCCTTAGCGTTTCATGCCCGTCTCTGGGGTCCGCACTGATAGCTGCGGCTCGCGCCTGTCTCTGAAATTCGTTTAGGCAGTGTTCTGAATCTCCTCTCCTCGTGCATCCTGAAACAATGGTCTCTTGCCTCTTAGGCAGGTCCAGAGCTTTTCCTGGACTCCCTCCCGGGTAGCTGTGGTGCACTTGCCCCCTTCAGGCTGTGTTCACGCAGCCAACCCCAGTCCTCTACCTGGGAGCTGACCTCTGAAGCCCAAACCTCAGCTCCCTGCTCCCACCCGCTCTGGCAGTTGAGCAGACAAGCCTCTCAGGCTGGTGAGTGCTGGTCGGCACTGACCCTCTGTGCAGGAATCTCTCCGCTTTGCCCTCTACACCCCTGTTGCTGCACTCTCCTCCGTGGCTCTGAAGCTTCCCCCCCCTGCCCATCCCCCATCTCCGCCAGTGAAGGGGCTTCCTAGTGTGTGGAAGCTTTTCCTCCTTCACTGTTCCCTCCCAGAAGTGCAGGTCCTGTCCCTATTCTTTTGTTTCTGTTTTTCCTTTTTTCTTTTGCCCTACCCAGGTATGTGGGGAGTTTCTTGCCTTTTAGGAAGTGTGAGGTCTTCTGCCAACGTTCAGTAGGTGTTCTGTAGGAGTTGTTTCCCATGTAGATGTATTTTTGATGTATTTGTGGGCAGGAAGGCGATCTCCACATCTTATTTCTCTGCCATCTTGAAACGTCCTCTTTGCCTTTGCTTTAGATGTCATGACAAAAAAAAAAAAATAAGTTATTGCCTTGACCAATGTCAGTAAGCTTTTTCTCTATTTTCTGCCAGTAGTTTTACTATTTCAGGTCTCACATTTAAGTCTTTAATCTATCTTGGGTTCATTTTTGCATATGGTGTGATAAGGTTCCAATTTCATGTGGATATGCAGTTTTCCCAAAACCACTTATTGAAGAGATTTCCCCATTCTGTGTTCTTAGCACCCTTTCAAAGGTTAGTTGACTGTAAATGTGTGGATTTATTTCTGGGCCCTCTATTCTGTTTCATTGTTTTATATGACAGTTTTTATGACAGTACCACACTGTTTCAAATACTGCAGCTTTGAATATATTTTGAAATCAGAGAATATGAAGCTTCCATCTTTGTTCTTCTTGTACAAAATTGCTTTGTCTATTCAAGTTCTTTTGTGGTTCCATATGAATTTTAGGATTTTTTTTTTCTATTTCTGTAAAGAATGCCATTAAAGTGCCATTAGAGTTATGATAGGAATCACACTGAATCTGTAGACCGCTTTGGGTAGTTTGGACATTTTAACAATATAAAGTTTTCCAATTCATGAACATAGGATGTCTTTCCATTTATATGCATCTTCTTTAATCTCTTCATGAGTGTTTTAAGTTTTCAGTATACTAGTTTTTTACTTCTTTGGTTAAGTTTATTCCTAAGTGTTTTATTTATTCTTTTTGTTGCTATTGTAAACGGGATTGTTCCCTTAATCTCCTTTTTGGATAGCTCATTTTTACTGTGTAGCAATGCCGTCAACTTTTGTATGTTAATTTTGTATCCTACAACTTCACTGATGTTGTTTATTAGTTCAGACAGTCTTTTTGTTGAGTTTTTATGGTTTTCTACATATGATCAAGCCATCTGCAAACAGAGATCATTTTACTTTTTACCTTCCAATGTGTATGCCTTTATTTCTTTTTATTGTTTAATTGCTCTGTCTGGGATTTCCAGTACTAGGTTGAATATAAGTGACAAAAAGGATGGTACAGAGCATCCTTGCCTGTACCGAATCTTAGTGGAAAAGCTTTTGGTTTTTCTCTATTAATTATGATTTTAGCTGTGGGCTTTTCATATATGGTCTTTATTTTACTGAGGTAAGTTTCTCTATACCTATTTTGTTGAGACTCTTTATCATGAATGGACATTGAATTTTTGTCAAATGTTTTTTCTGTATCTATTCAAAGATCATGTGGTTTCTATGTTTCATTCTGCTAATGTGGTATATCACACTGACTGATTTGTGTACGTTGAACTATCCTTGCATCTTAGAGATAAACCCCACTTGGTCATGGTGTATAGTCCTTTTAATGTGCTGTTTAATTTGCTAGTTTGCTAGTATTTTATTGCAGATTTTTACATCTAGGTTCATTACGGATGTTGACCTGTAGTTTTCTTTTCTTGTGGTGTCTTATCTGACCCTGGTATCAGGGTGATCAGCATCAAAAAAAAAAAAAAAAAATCAGTTTGGAAATGTTCCCGCTTCTATTTTTTTTGAAGAGCTTAACAGGGATTCATATAAATTAACTTTTAAAATCAAAATTAGTTAAGTAAAGCTGAAAATGTTTAAATTTTGAAAATAATGAAATATCACTCAATATTTTAATAAAAATAAAACGATTTGCATTTCTAGCATTAAGTATCTCTTTTGTTACCAAGGTAAAGAATTAGTAACATGCTCCATGAATGTTCTGTCTAGACCTACATGTATGAATTGTTAAGTATTTCAGCCACCATGGGCAACTCTTGTGAATATCATACCTCCAGAATCACAAACCAGAACACAAAGAAAATAGACTCTTGGCATTACAAAGAAATGATTGTTATGCAAAAGTAGATTGCATTCACACTATCTAAAAGGGAAAATTTAACAGTTAATAACTTTGTCTTATCTCTTTCCTAAGCTCACCAGTGCTCATCAAATCTTCCCCTTACTTCAGAGAAACACTTGCTTCTGACATGGGCAGTGGAACAGCCAACTAACCTTCACAACATTCAAGTGCAGTCACCTTTGTTTTGAGCACATAGGACAAGAAAGGTGGACAACGATATTCCCTGGATCTGAACAGTTTAGTCAGAAGAGCTGTTGTTTTAGAGTGACATATGCTACATTGTACCAGTCTTCAAGGTTGAATCTCAAGTGACTAAGACCCATGTGTCCTTTAATAAATTTAGCATTGTGGTGTTTGTGATATACAGGGCTTAATAAAGCATAGATGCTGGGTCACAGGCTCTTGCCTGGGCCAAGGATGGTTCCACCATAGAGCCTATAATTTAACAAGAGAAAGAGACATATAAATCGTGAATTATAGCAGAGACTAAATGAAGGAGTGCTGTGATAGAAGAATAAAAATACTCAAATTTTATTGGCTCCCTATGTCCCACTCTTACAAGTGCTTTATGTATGTTATTTCATTTGAACCTCACAGAATAAGTGAGGATTGCAAAATACAGAATTGAGGCACAGAAACATTAGGTAGCTTGCCCTCGTATGTGAATGCCAGTCAGAGGTCACGTTTTTAAGTCGACGTTTGCTGGATATAGTAGTTTGCCAAATTTTATTTTAAACTTTTAAATAGATGTTCACTGAAAGGCATTTTTTTCTTTATCATTATGCTCTTGTCAGGTTTTGCATTTTCAAGAAAAAAATTCAGCTCTGCGTGTACGTGTGTGCTTGTGTGTTTTTTCCTAGAAATAGGGTCTTTGGTTTTTATCAGCTAAGTCTAAAATGTATATGGAAATGGCAAAGGCCAAAAATTGTCATGAAAATCTTATAGAAGAACAAAGTTGGAAGATTTACACTATTGGATATCAAGATATATCATAAATCAACAGTTATTAAAATAATATGGTATTCAGAAAAGGAGAAACAAATCAAGGGAATGTTGCAGAGAATTCAGAAACAGGCCTATACCCAAAAGGAATTTTGATTTATGATAAAAATGATCCTGCTTAGGGTAGAGGAAGGGCAGCCATTTCAATAATGATGATGGGTCATTGGATATCTGTATATGAAAATAAATGAAATTTGATTCTCGTCACATATCATATCCAAACATCAATTCCAGGTGGATTGTAGTACTAAACTGAAAGTGCTTCTAGAAGATAGCATGGGAACATATCTTTCTGACCTTGAGGGATGAAAAGATATTTTTAAAACAGAACATCAAAGCACTAATCATAAAGAAAAAGACTTCCAAATTTGACCACATCAAAATTAAGGAGTTCTGGGGCTTCCCTGGTAGCGCAGTGGTTGAGAATCTGCCTGCCAATGCAAGGGATACGGGTTCGAGCCCTGGTCTGGGAAGATCCCACATGCCACGGGTCAACTGGGCCCGTGAGCCACAGCTACTGAGCCTGCACGTCTGGAGCCTGTGCTCCGCAACGAGAGGCCACGATAGTGAGAGGCCCGCGCACCGCAATGAAGAGTGGCCCCCACTCGCTGCAACTAGAGAAAGCCCTCGCACAGAAACGAAGACCCAACACAGCCAAAAAAAAATAAAATAAATAATAATAGAAAATGAAAACTGACATGTGCTATAAAAAAAAAAAAATCAAGGAGTTCTGTTTATCAAAAGGCATCATTAACAGAGAGAAAAGTTAAGCCAGAATGTGGCAGAAGACATTTTCAATAAATATATCTTGCAAGGCTGCATATCCAGAATATATAAAGAACTCTTACAAATCAGTAAGAAAACAACAGATGACACAATAGAAAAATGGGCAAGAAATTTGAGCAGACACTTCATAAGAGAGATTATCCAAATGGCCAACAGACATGAACATGTGCTAAACCTTATTCGTCATGAGGGAAATGCAAGTCAAAACCTTAATGAAATATAACAACACATTCACCAAAGTGGCTAAACTTTTGTAAATGATCACAATACCAAGTGTTGATATGGATTTTGACCTCTTGTACTTTGGTGGTGCAAATGTAAATTGACACAACCATTTTGGAAAATTTATTTGCAATATATATTACACCTGAAAAATTCTTATTCAATGATCTAGGAATCTAACTCCTTTACCCAGGAGAAATGTGTATATATGTGCATCAAAACAATGGACAAAATGTTCATAGTAGTATTATTTGTAATAGGCCCAAATTGTTCATCAATGGTAAGGTGGATAGATATATTGTGGTATAGTTATACAATGAATGATGTTCAGCAATGAAATGAATGAACTACAACTATATGCAACAGCCTGGGTGAATTTCATCAATATTATATTGCATGAAAGAAGTCAAACCAAAAAGCACATTCTACTTTATAAAGTTAAAAAACATGCAAACTAATCTATGGTGCAGATGTTAGGATTGTGACTGACTACCTTTGGGGTGGAAGAGGAATAATGACCCAACAGGGGCATGAGGCGAGTCTCCGGGATGCTGATATGTTACACTTCTGGGCCTAAGGAGGCCACTGTGTAGAAATCTATCAAACTGTACAGTTATGATTTATGTGCTTTTTGGTAAACAATACCGTGAATAAAAATGTGTTAATGCTGTGAAGGAAGTAAACAGTGATGGAATAGAGAATATCTAGAGAAGGGAGGTCAGGGAAAGGCTTTCTGAAGAGGTGACATGAGTTAAGTCCTAGAAGATAAGAAAGAGGCAGACGGCTGGGGGAAACCCTATGCCCTCTGCAAAAGTGAGTGAGTTTCACTTTCGCATGGATGGGGTAGTTGTGTGCTGAATTCATTAGTGTGTTTGTCATCTATTGAAGAGCAAGGCCCTATGACACAAAATAGATGCATTTTGATGGACTGCAGACTAGGGAAGATTCAGAAATAGGAGATACTGCCCAAGGGATGTAAATGTGTAGCGAAGACATAGCTGAGAAGAGAGAGCCCTGAGGTATAGCGTGAGGGCACTGATTCAGTGAGAGGAAGGAAAGACGGGAGAGATGATAAAGAAAGAAAGGAGAAGGTGGAACTTAGTCTTAGCCTCCTTCACTACTTCACCTATCCTGATCTCAGACATCAAGTGGTAGAACCAGGGCCAAAAAATTAAGGAAAAAATGACGAGGAAAGAAGAAAGCGTCTAAGGTTAGCGTGTGTGCAGACCTGTTTATGAGTGCACATCAGCAAACCCACATGAGGAAACTGAGCAGACAGGACATACATTAAGTAGAGGGTTTAGGAAGGTGGGAGGGAAAGGAGGGGCTCCACTAATACAGATAATGTGAAAATAGATACAGAGGTTTGTTTGACATCATTTGGGAAAAAAATTAACTGTTTTATAGACACTTCTCACATTTCAATAAAATTATTTCATGCACAAAACTTAAGAACTGATGGGCCAAAAGGGAAATGCAAAGAAAAAAAAAGCCTTCAGAATGCCTGCCTGTGTATGACATTTGACATTGTGAAGGACTGAATTAGAATCATATTCAGGAACTGTGACAATGCTAAATGAAAAAGAAAAAAATTCATTCTGTACTGGCCTTCACTAACATTTTTTGCATTATTTAGAAAGCACCTGATATGTTATTCCTCTGCATAAATAGATTTTACATACAAGTCTTGAGGATAGGTATATTCATGGCCTAGGCTAAAAAGTACAGACTAAAGAAAGTAGAGTCCAAACTTCCGAGCATCATAATAACACAAAGACTTACACATTCACACGCAGCTAAGTCTGGCTGGTATTTGAGAGAATGCCAGTGTAATTAATCAGTTCTCTCCAATGTTTACTTCAGCTATCTGTTGTGCACAAAAGGCTCAAATTAGTTTTGGTAGTAGAAATGGTCTGAAATCCAAAGACAGTTCACATTACTGTTCTAAAATTATAACAGTGCAACACTGTAAATTTTACTTTTCCAGGTGTGAACCAGATGCTATAAGATGATTGTAAGTTACATTCTCTTCTGCAAAGGCTTTCTTTTCAACATATTCTCAAAGATTACATAGCGATGATTCACACTTATGTTGAACACATTCCAAATTGCGTATGTAGGAAGTACTTCTAACAAAAATCAAACAAAGGCTTTTGAAGATTTCTTTAATTGGTGTTTTATTGGGTGTCATTTATTTTCTAGCATTTCAGGAGAACAAGATGAAAACAAAACATAGTGCTAGGATATTAAAATTATTAACAAGTATTAACTTAGAGTTTGTAAAGAGTTAAAAAAGTAATAAGGCATATTTTTATTTATAGAACCCTTATTACATGAAGTAATATTCAGCTCATTACAATAAGAGACGGGATAAACAGGTATGAAATAGTTAGGAAAAGAAATCTGATATCGTAAAATATATGAATGACAAACCCCATTGTCTTTAGTAAACTTATATATAGACCAAACATAACAGAGAGATTAATAAATACATAATATACATTTTTATGGTCAGGTTGAACAGAAATAAATTTAATTTTATTACACAATAGATAAAACTAAGGAAATATTTGGACTTCTTTCCCCAAATTTCCCACTAGGACTATGTTCTAAAAATAAATATTATAAAAATACAGTATACCTTTATCATATAGAAAACATAGAGCTGTGAGTGAGGTGGTGACAGATATCGTCATGTCACAACAGGGGGACTAGTGTAAGTCCTAAATGAGGGAAAGCCCTTGAGGTGCATTAGTACGTCCTGCAGTGACCGAAACTCCATTATGGGAAGAGTAATGGGGATTTTTCTAGGCTACTTGAGATGTGACAGTACTGTAGCAGAATCCTCCCTTTTACTGTACTTACTAGTTCCCAATGACTACAGCAGAGAAATTTCACCCTGTGGCTTTTCCTATTCTGGGAAAACCAGGTATCTTAGCAGAATAGCCTTGGCTCTGAGCTAATTTCTTCCATGCCAGTGATGTATTTGTCAGACATATGCTGGGGAGAAGCTTCTGTATGCTGTCTACCACGCAATTATCATGACCTCATTAGACAAAATTTCCAGGTCCACACCCATGACGACCCCCTCAAGATAAACACCCCCCCACCTCACCCCTCCCTTTTACCATTTCCCCATTTCTGCTTCCTCTCCACCTGGCGCTCTTTCTCAGACCCTCATTTCCCACCTCTCACTCTCTGTTACTCTTTTCTCATCTCTCCTCCTCCTCCCCGTCTTATTTTTTCCCTCTTTTTGTCTGCTTTTTTCTCTGTTTTCTCCATTTCCCCCATTTTTCCCCATTTATTCCTCCATCTTCCCCAGGTCCTCTCCCCTGACCCTTGTTCTATCCTAGCTTCCCTTCTCTCTGTTTCCCCTGTCTCTCCCATCTACTCGGGGTATTCTTTTGGGATTTGGAGGGATGAATTCTCTGGGGAAGGGTACTTCTCTGAGCATATTCTCCACAGAGCCTATTTCAGCAGCTCTGCTCAGTGTCACATCATTTGCCCCACTGCACACCTCATGCTTGGCCCAACCTGACCCTTTGTAACCCAAACACATTATTCCCTTTGGGAAGGTAGAGTGATTAGAGAGGTAAACACCTTATAGGAAATCAAAATCCTACTGATTTATTGCCATCAGCAACACATTTAGGCCAGATTGTCAAGGGCCCTCCCTTTTCAGGGTCCTCTATTTTTCAGGCTTCTGATTGATTTATGCTTAAAACCCATAAATTGTTTTCTGCAAAATAAGAGGTAAAAAGACAATTTTATCTCATTAAAATGGAAACTGTTCCTTTGAAAATCTGGCCAGAAATGTTGGTGGAATTGCTCTATTCATCAACGCTCAAAAGACCGTGAGACTGATCATCCTTAGGAGAAAACAACACCGGCGCTGTGGCTACAGTCTAACGATTTAGATAGAAGATGTCAGAGCCAGCAACTGATGTCCCTGTGATGGGTTACCAGGGCTTGCATATAGGAATGAAATGGTTCAGGTAAACTAAGCCTAAAGTATGCAAATATATCATCTTCTCACTACTCTTCTCATGTATGTAGGAAATAGTTCACAGTCAGACTCAGGAAAGAAGCCCCCTTGGAGCTCTGTTGGTAGGTGCTCTGTTCATGAAGTGAGTGCCAACATGGCCCCAGGCGTCCACAGTCTTGGACTACAGATCACCCCTCCACGACAATGTTAACAGCTGTCTGATGATGAAAACTGAGCTACTGGTTTATGTACCTACTTTTTCTGTCTTTCAAAATAACTAACTGTTTGATGCTGACACTATGAATTCTTATGATAAAAATAGGAATTAAAAATAGTGCTTGTCTGTGTTGTTCTTGAAAGAATTTCAGATGAAGCCAAATTCTCTCATGCTGCTCGAATCAGACAAGAAGTTATTGCCTTTATGTTTCCTTACTGAATCCCATTAGCTGTTTCATGATTCACTATTTGGTATGTGATCGTGGCCTTCTTTTCTATGATTATCCCAAATTAAAGTTTACATTGTCTGCTTTTTTTCAGATTTTCTTATTGGATGAAAGAAAACATACTTAGCATTCAGTGGGAATTATGGTAATGAAAATGACCCTAGCCAGCCATCCTGGCATTACAAATATGTGGCTTGCTAATTATAAAAGGAAAAAAAAAAGCCGTTATGTCAGATTAAGACCTTCATCTCTTAATGGGCAGCAAGCTCAGAGTTTCTTTGTCTGAAGGATATTTTCACATAAATTGTTCCCTTTGTATCTGAGTCCAAGGATTCTGCTTTTGTTACTTGAAAAATTCAATAGAAATCTCTAGCAATACAAGAAATATTTTTAAATAGGTAAAGGCACGATCTGAAAATAAAAAGAATGCTAATTACTTGTTTAAAGTGCATAAGAATTTAGTTTCAAGTTATATATATGTGTATACATACATACACATCCACATATAAAATCTCATGACACTTAAAATTTTCCCTAATGATCATAGAATGTTCACATTGAACAGGACTTTGGAGATCATTGAGTGGTTCTCAAATTTAGCTCAGGTCAGAAACACCTGGAAGGCTTGTTACAAAACAAATGGTAGGCTCACCCCCACAGTTTCTGGTTCAGCAGAATTTGCACTTGGAACAAGTACAGGTGATACTGTTGCTGCTGGTTCAGGGACCACAATGTGAGAACCTCTGACCCAGGCAAACCCCCTTGATTTACAAACCAGAAACCTGCAGTTTCAGTACATTGTCCAATGCTAAATACATGAGTGGATGAGGTGAGAGAGGAACCTGGTTCTTCTTGCTCCTACTTCCATTCTTGATCTTCTACATGAGTGTTTCTCAAACTCTAATGTGCATACGAATGACCCCCGGGGAACCTGTTAAAACACAGACTGTAATTCGGTGGGTCTGGGGAGAGACTTGGGCTTCTGCACTTCTAACAAGCTCTCAGGTATTGTCCTTGCAGCTGATCCACAGATATACTTTAAGTAGCTAGGTCCTGCACTGTCATGCAATAGTGCTGTCATCTTTATGTTAATTACTTACACTCAATAAATGTAGAACAGATATTCTTTTGTTTTCCCTAATAAATTTTATTTTAGAGTAGTTTTATGGTCACAGCAAAATTGAGCAGAGAGTACAAAGAGTTCCCATATACTCCCCTCTTCCATTCCTCCTCCCTGCTCCCTACACAACCTTGCCCACTATCAACATCCCCCAGCAGAGTGGTACATTTGTTACAACTGATGAACCTACATTAATGTATTATTATCACCTTAAGTCCATAATTTACATTAAGGTTCACAATTGTAAGTTCTGTGAGTTTGGACAAATGTATAATGGCATTTCTCCACTATTACAGTACCATGCAGAATAGTTTCACTGCCCTAAAAAGCCTCTGTGCTCTATTTGTCTCTCCCTCTCCCCAATCCCTGGCAAACACTGAACTTTTTACTGTCTCCATTGTTTTGCCTTTTCTAGAATGTCATGTAGTTGGGATCATATAGTATGTAGACTTTTCAGATTGACTTCTTTCACTTAGGTTCCTCCATGTCTTTTCATGGTTTGATGGCTCATTTCTATGTAACACTGAATAATATTCCATTGTCTGGATATAGCATTTTGGAAAGCATGACTTTATTTGCTTAATGGGTGTCTTGGAATGTAGGAGCTTAGATTTAAAGGAACCATGATCCTCTGACACTTCTGACTTAGAACGAACGCTAGAATGTATCTGTAGATTTTAGATTTTATTGTTATCGCTACATCTAACATCCACCCAAACTTTCCATTTTTAGTTTGTCTAAATTCAGATTTTATCAGTTTTCTAGTTTGATAAAAGTATTTTCCAAATTTCTACTTATCCTTTAGTATATGCCACTCCAATAGATTTTTTTTAAGTCAGTATTATCTTTTTCAAATGTTATCTACACAGTTTGCTTCAATGTTTTCTTTTTCAAATATACATAAATACCTCACTGTCATAATTAGACATTGTCTGGTTCTCCATTGCCTCTACAATAAATTATTAATGCCTTACTGGCCCTATTTAAAAAATGGATATATCCATTCAAGTACAGAAGGACATCTTGGATGCTTCCAAAGAATGTCCATGTGCAGGTTTTTGTGTGGATATGTCTTCAACTTCTTGGGGTAAATACCAAGGAGTGCAATTGTTGGATCATATGGTAAAAGTTTTGTGAGAAACCACCCAACTGTCTTCCAACGTGGCTGTACCATTTTTCGTTGCCACCAGAAATGAATGAGGGTTCCTGTTGCTCCACATCCTCATCAGCATTTGGTGGTGTTAGCGTTCCAGATCTTGACCATTCTAATAGGTATGTAGTAATATCTCATTATTATTTTAATTTGTAATTCCCTAATGATATATGATTTTGAGCATCTTTTTTTATGCTTATTTGCCATCTATATATCTTCTTTGGTGAGGTGTCTGTTAAGGTCTTTTGCCCATTTTTTAATTGGTTGCTTTTTTTTAATTTTTGAGTTTTAAGAGTTCTTTCTATATTTTGAATAACAGTTCCTTATAATATACGAATTTTGCAAGTATTTTCTCCCAGTCTGCAAACTGCCTTCACATTCTCTTAATAGATATTAATTTTTTGGGAGCAGAAGTCATCATTTCTTGCTTAGGTTTTTATTCTTTCATAAAGTTAAGCTTTGCTGATTAGCAATAATTCTATGTCAAGGAAGTATATGAATTATTAAAAATATCTTTTAAACTAACTCTGTTATTACTTCAGAAAAGGAAGGGTACTCTAAATATGCTGAGTGTTTTTGTGGCTGTGTTAAAGCTATTTTAATGAAGAGTTATTTAATGGTCATTGCTAGCTTGTATATATATCTATTCATTCGACAGCATTTATTATTAAGCACTGTCCCTGTGCTAGGAACTTGGAACAGGTGAGTCAAAGACCCAATCTCTGTCATCAAGCCTAGTTAGGAAGGGGAGTGTAAAATGCAGTGCAGAGTGTACTATGGTAGGTGTTAGCACAAGCAATATATACAGGATGGAAAGAGTACTGAAAGGAAAGTGTATTTAGGGATGCTTTTCCAGAGGAGGTGGTTTCTGAGCTGGATTTAAAAGTACACATGGGAGTTTGACAGGGGCAGGGGGAGGGAGGAAACAGACATTCCAGTCTGAGATGTCATAGAACTTAAGACCTGAAGAGCAAAGGCCTGAGCACACAGCATTATTGGAAGTTTACATTTAGGTAGACAAAGGAGGAAGAGAAAGCAAAATAGAGATAGGGCATTTTCAGAGACTTGGGAGAAACTACTCTCCAGAGCTAACTTTAAAAATGAAATAGAATCGGTTGTTCTTGTACTCCAGCAGATGTAAACAATGAGCGCCTAGCTTCTTATCTGTTCTGTAGTCTACAGGAAACCCAACACACTGTTAGCTCAAAAGGACTCATTGCTAAGGCAGACACACACTGGCTAAACTTTGGGGATTCATATAAATTTAAAAGTTGTAATTTTAAAAACACCATCTCTCTTAAGCAATTAAAATGTAAACTAATGGATGAACATCTCTTTTAAGTGTGGTATACTTTAAAGCAATCCAATAAAACAGAATCAGTTGGTTAGACTGAAAACTTTGGGAGTACAGAGACTGTGAGTTAAATTCATAAGCTCCTAAAGTTTAATTAACAAGTATTTTTACTTCTAATCTTGCCTTTTACTTCTTTTAAAATGTATACGTGTTTTTTAAAGAAAGGTCTTCTTTTTTCTCTACATTTATTCTCCACTTAGCTCAGTTGCAAACCCCTGTTCTTTTGGCAGCTCACTTCCCTTTAGGGAGCGATCGTTCTCTGACTCAGACATTTCTGCCTTTTCCCCATTCTCGTGTAAGACCTCTACCTAAATTTTCCAGCTATATATCAGCTAAAATATCCCTTCTTTCCTGTGTGGCTAATTCACTTCTCTCCAGTTTATTTTCTACTCTGCAGTTTCCCCGTCCTTCCTTGGAAGAAAGACATTTTATAGAATTTTCTTAGCTCTCCACATATCTATGTACAGTGATTTAGAGTTATATTGCAAATTTTCCTCCAATATGATTTTTTTAGCTTGAGAGAGAATACTTGTAAATATCCAGAATCTCTTCAAATGTAAACTTAAGACGAATTTATTACATGCCAGTTAATGAATTTTCCTGTTTTCTCTCTAAACTTTTGTCACCATGAACATTTAAATACTAAACATTGTTACCAATTTAAAGATTATTCAGTATTTAACACAGCTAAAATCATACTTATGGACTGGCTATCATGTCAATTCAAAAATCATTAACTATAAACAAATAATATATAGAAAAATAAACTTTTGACACCATCTGGCAGAAGGAAGGAAATAATAATGATAAGAGCATTAATTAATGAAATTGAAAACAGGAAAACAATAGAGAAAACCAATGGGACAAAAAGCTGGTTCTTTGAAAAATTCAGTAAAATTGATAAATCTCTGGCAAGACTGACAAAGATAAAGAGAGAAGGCACAAATCACCAATAACAGGAATAAAACAGGGGCTATCTATACAGATCCTGCAGGCATCAAAATGATAAAGGAATACTACAAACAACTTTATGCTCATACTTAGAAGAAATGGACTTGAAAATCACAAGCTCTAAAACTCAGCCCAGGTGAAATAGGCAACCTGAATAGTCCTACAAACACTAAATTGAGTTAGTAATTTAAAAGATCCTGAAAAACAAAAAAAAAAATCTCTAAGCGTAGATGGTTTCACTGGAGAATTCTAGTCAATTATCCTCCAATCAATCTGTAGGTTCAAAATAATTTCTACCAAAATTCCAGCAAGGTTTTTTGCAAGCATAGACAAGACAAGCCTATTCTAACATTTACATGAAAAGGCATAGGTCCTAGAATAGCTAAAATAATCTTGAAAAAGGAATAAGTTAGAAGGAATAAATATACCCAATCCTCAGACCTACTATGTAGAAACAGTAATCAAGACACTGTGATACTTGTGCAAAGATAGACATAAGGATTAATGGAACAATATAGAGAACCCAGAAATAGATCCCCACAAAACATGCTCAACTAATATTTAACAAAAGTTCAAAAGTAATTCAATGGAGAAAGGTTAGCTTTCTTAACATATGGTGCTGGAACACCACACAGGAAAAAAAAAATGAATCTCAACTTAAATCTCACACCTTATACAAAAATTAACCCAAAATGTGTCACAGACTTAAATGTGAAATATAAAACTATAAAACTTTTAGGGAAAAAAATAAATCTTTGGTAACATATTCATAACCGAAAATCTGATAACAGATGTGGCCAGGTAAGAGTTCTTAGATTTGATACCTAAGTCACAACCCATAAAAGGTAAAATTAATAAATTGGACCTCATCAAAATTTTAAAATTGTCCTCAGTGAAAGCCTGTCAAAAGGATGGAAAAACAAGCTACAGACCTGGAGAAAATTTTTCTGAACCATCTACCTGACAAACGACTAGTATCTAGAATATATTGCAAACACTCAAAACTCAACAGTAAACAAATAATCCAATCAGAAAATGGGCAAAAGACATGAACATGTATTTCACCATATATAGTAGATGACAAATAAGTCCATGAACGTGTACCAGCCATTAGGGATATGCAATTTATAGCAACAGTAAGATATCACTACATACCTATCAGACTGACTAAAGAAAAAAAATAGCAACAATACCAATTGCTGGCAAGGATGAAGAGAAACTGAATTACTTGCACATTGCTGCTGAGAATGAAAAAATGGTATTAATACTCTAGAAAATAGTACGGCAGTTTCTAATAAATCTAAACATGCAACTAGCATATGACCCAGAAATTGCATTGGGGAAATCCCAAAGAAACGAAAACTTAGGTTCACACAAAAACATGTAATGGATGTTTTGTTCATAATACCCCAAAACTAGAAACACCCATGTCCTTCAACAGGTGAATAGTTAAACTGTGGTCCATCCGCACCACAGAATATACTTACAAAGGATACACTTGACAATTTGAACGAACCTCTAGGGACTTACACTGAGTGAGAAAAAATAAAAATCCAGAAAGATTATATACTGTATAATTTCATTTACATAACATTATTAATATGCTAAAATTATAGAAAGAAGAACTGATTACTGGTTGCCAGTGTGCAGGGGTGGGGGTAGGTGGGTGTGGCTATAAAAGGCAACAAGAGGGAAATTTGCCTGTAGTAATATCAATATGCTTGTAGAGATATTGTCCTGTAGTTTTGCAAGCTGTTACCACAGAGGGAAACTGGGTAACAAGTACACAGATCTCCCTGAATTATTTCTTAAAACTTCATGTGAATCTCTAATTATCTCAAGTTAAAAGTTTAAAAAAATCAGTTTTAATCTTTTCCTATTTTCTAATTATTTAATAAACTTTTTATCAATACCAAAAAAAGATATAGGAATCAAATTATGATTTTATGGAGAGGCAAAGAGGAATTATTAATCTAATTTATGAAATATTGACTAATACTCCATAATACTAATTATCTGTATTGTAAACCTGAAGCCCCATATGGGAAATTGCAAGACAAACAGAATATGACATTGTCTCCTCAGATCTTATATGGAACAAGATGGTGTATTAGGAACCAAAAATATATTGGATGTGAATACAATCTCAGACTTTACATAGAGAATGTTAACAAAGTAGCATTTCTCACTTAATCTGCAAATTATAGCTTTAAGTAGTGTTTCTTTTGTCATCAATGCACAGGCTTATTAGTGAGTTTTATTCTCTGATGATGACATATTTATTAACATCAAGATAGTTAATGTGGATTGTTTGGTTATTGAAATGATTCTATAATGCAAAATGAAAATCTCATCATTTCCCTGCAAAGAAAAATAATTGTAAAATACAATCTAGAAATTGAAGCCTAGGATTAGATGCTGAGGCCATGAGATTTTCTTTACTCTTTGCACCATCGTATATGGATCTCAACACTGTAGATAACATGCCATTTATGTATTGTTATCAATTAATTTATTTAATTCTGTATTCACTTATTCAACTAACATTTACTGAGAACATAGCATGTGCATAAAATTATGCTCAGCACTGAAGCAGAGCAGACAGGTAAATAACACTGCACCCTCAAGTAGACTTCAAAGTAACACACATCCAGAAACAACAGCATAAAACAGAAAGTCTTAAATGCCCTAAGATATAGGCCATGTAAGCCAAGAACAGTCAGTGTTCAGAGGAAGTGAGTCTTTCCAACCTAGTGAAACTGGCAAAGGCTTTATGGAGAAAATGATGCCTGGTGGAATCTTAAAGGAGGCTAGGTTCAAACAGCCTGAGAGAGTGAAGGTTTAGAACAGAGGAGTCAAGGCCCTCTGGAACTGCCAGGGAAGCCTGAGGCCATCTAGGCTGATAAAGGGATGGCCTGAATTCTATCTCTGACAACTGTCAGTCAAGCTTGCTTGGATTCCCAGGGACAGGTCAGTGACTAATTTGAAAAGACATTTCTTCAGCCTTTCAGCACATTTCTGACTGGTGCCTATTTCCTTACCTATAAAATGAACTTTACAGAAATGAAGGAACTACAAATACCTAAAATACCTGAATAAATATATATTTTTTAATATTTTTATTGACAGTGAAGATAGAATAAGAGAAAGTTGACACAGGGGTAGCAGTCAGATAGGAAATCATTTATAAGCATGAATACTGTAGGGGATTAGGGTTTAAGGATGGCAGCACTGAAGCACTAGGAAAATTTTGCATTTCCTGGTGGGATCTAAAGAAAAAGAAAGAGAAATTAATACTCATCATCCTAGGGCAGTGTATAAGGAGTAGATCTTTACCCAGGCCAGTGTGAGGATCTATCAGATGTAAATTTCTTTCAATCTGTGGCTGTTTGTACCTGGTGAAGCTCAGGCTGGTAAATAATTTAAGAGCATATGTTATCTACCATTAATCCTCTAAGGAGTTTCAGATGCTTAGATTTTTTCATTTGCATATTAGTTAATTTGGAACATACTTTTTGATGCTCATGCATACACTTTCATATTAGATGGGTAGTAAAGTCTTAATGTCAGGCAGTGTCTGCTCCCAAATTTTAATTTTCTCTTTCCCTGTTCCCCTGAATCTGGATGCCCTGGTGAGTGAGTGAGTGTGTGTGTGTGTGTGTGTGTGTGTGTGTGTGTGTGTGTCTGTGTGTTGGGGTCAGGAGGAGAGAAGGTATAAATAAAGGAAGGTGACCATGTCACATATGCACTATTGGAAAACTGATCTTAAATTTCATTTAAACCCTAAGAACCACTTCCAATAACCAGAAAATAATTTTCATCTTATTAAAAAAATAGCTAAATCAAATTTAACGAGCCCTACAATTTTAAAGCAGTGTTCAGTTTGACTATGAGTGTTGATCAAATCCCAAACATAACTGAGTTATCGATTTCCTCGAATAATTTTTAAAAGCTCAGGTTTTGACCTTGAAACTAAAATACTTGACCTTTATTATGCCCCACCTCTAATTTGACTAACTGGTGACATAATAAAAACAACACACATGTAAGGTCTTTAAATGTTAGCACAAAGACCTTTCCTGCTCCTCCTACTTTCTAATTCCAGATATTGTGAATTCATGCAACAGACCTGTTTGAATCAGCACTTTTCAAAAAAAGAAACATTTTCAGAGCAATGAAGAGTGTTTTTAATTTAGCCTGATGAGCTGTATTTCAAACAGCTATGTAGATAGGAGGCTTAAGAGTAGATTGCTTGGGCTTCCCTGGTGGCGCAGTGGTTGAGAATCTGCCTGCCAATGCAGGGGACATGGGTTCGAGCCCTGGTCTGGGAAGATCCCTACATGCCGCAGAGCAACTAGGCCCGTGAGCCACAGCTACTGAGCCTGTGCGTCTGGAGCCTGTGCTCGGCAAGAAGAGAGGCCGCGATAGTGAGAGGCCCGCGCACCGCGATGAAGAGTAGACCCCGCTTGCCACAACTAGAGAAAGCCCTCACACAGAAACGAAGACCCAACACAGCCAAAAATTAATTAATTAATTAATTTTAAAAAAATCAGCTATACTTCAATTTTAAAAAGTAAATTAAAAAAAAAATAGAGTCATTTGCTTACACACACACACACACACACACACAAACCTACCACTTTGATGATCACAAACCAAACCCTTATAATCACAAGGTTACAGGACTGAACTTCTTGGAAGACACGCCATCTAAGAACACACAACTTCACAGAGAAGTTTAATTACTACATTGTCTCATGGAGCTTACCCTCAACTCTGATAAGTAGATTTCATGTTAACTTTATAAACAGTGTCTAAACTATTACTGCTCAGGACTTTAAAATTGCTATATGTTTTCTCAAGGAATCAGTCCCAAAACGAAGAAACCACCCCCCCCAAAAAAAACAGTTTGTAAGCTGATGTGGTGATGTCAAATACCAGATACCACGCAAAAATATCCAGTATGAATTTTCTTCTTCATGTGAAGGTCTAGTTCACTCACCTGAATAAACTGGCTTCTGATATACATTACATCATGAGTATGAGATCAGAATTTTCTTCCTTAGACATACTTAATGTAGAAATACTTGAAGCCTGTGTTTCTTTGAATAGCTGTAGTTACAATGATTTTAAAGTATGTGTGGCCATTTGGGTATTATTGAGTACAAAGTTTTAAAGCATTGGTTCTAAATTGTGAGTTGTTCCACATTAGACAAATCACTCCACACCTAGAAGCCTGATACTTGCTCTCGGGGACCAAATTGGTAACTCTTTATCCAGACACTTAGGCTTTCTCTTGAAATCTGTGATTACCTTGGTGTCCAAGTAGGAATTGAAAGGTAGTTAAAAAAAAAATAGTAAAGGCAACACAGGAGACCTAAGAATCCAAGGAAACTGATTGTTCTCTATCTTTTACAAGTGTTAACAGATTGGAATTGTAGGTTTGTAATTTTTGGCAAGCATGCTTATTTTGTACTGACAGAAGTATTTGGCTTTGGAAAGTGTGTTTGGGTCAGGTAGACACACAACCCAGGCCATCCGTCACTGGGGTAATGTTAGGACTAGGAGAGTTTGGTAGGTCAAGGAGAACAGGAATTGCCCCAGGATATGTAGCAAACAGAAGTCCCTGGATGAGCAGGTGTCTACGGTGGCAGATACCTATGGCCCGAGTGCCCACAGTGACCGCAGGCCATTATCTCCTCCCCTACCCCGAGACATATATTTGCAAATTGCAGTGTGACCCAGACCTTCCCCACTGTGTTCCTTCCCACAATCACCTTGAAAAGTGGGAAGAAGTCCACTGCAGGTCTGGGCTGGCCTTGAACATTAAGATACACCCTGAGCAAGTGGGCAATTCTAACCTGTGCTGTGCTGGGCAGTCCCAGAGATCTCACAAGACTTATGAGAGTGCGAGTCTCCCACAGTGGTCGGCTCACGCCATCCGCACTCCTCCAGCAGTGGCCATTCTGTTCTGATATATAGGACAGTACAGACTGGCCATGCAGTGGCTGTGATTCGGGAGACGAGGACAGATGACAATATGTCATTATTCCTGTCATGAATGAGCACAAACTTTCCTCTGTGGATTGTACTCAGTCAGTGTGAACGTCTAAGTCCCCAAGCTGTTCTTTGAGTCTGCCTACCATCACTCACATAGATTGTCTATGTACATATGCAAAAATCCTCCCTTGGAGAAGGTGGTCAGGCCAGATGCAGCGTTTCAGGAAGACTAAAGACAATTTGCTGTCACATGATGCTGCAGTGTTGCTAATTACTGAACAAGAGCACATAGATAAAAATGCACTCCTTGTTTGAACTGGACCTTGAGCACTTGACTCCAAGTCCTCTGTCACTGCACTGACTTTCATTGAAACTATACAGCCTGGAAAGGTGGCAACCAGCTGATACATCTGTGATGGAACAGACACTATTAATAGTGAGGGTCAAATGTGACATTATCTAAAGTATCTTTTCCTTCTCTTGGACCTGCAAGCTTTCCTTATGCTTAAAGCATGCTTGGCCTTTCATTTATATCCTGGTACTTTGGAGGACAAGCTCCTGATGTCATTTTCCAGACATTTTGGCTTGTGGTAAAATCCTTTCACCAGGTGCATTAACTGTTTCAAAGGCATTTGTTTTTGAACCACCTAGTTTCTTATCCGATGTGACAGATTTGTATTTTCACAGTTTATGAATTTATTATATACTTCTTCATGGTGATCTATGCCCATCCTGGCATCTAGTCACTCAAGCACAGGAGAATAAGGATTTGGCACTATTCCTTTGAAATGTAGACCTCTTTTATGTGTCTTGTGGCTGGGAGTCAGAGGGGGGCGTTCCTATGAATAGATGAAAGATGAATTAATTTAACAGAATGACTATTTAAAGATAAGTTCTTGCAGCCTACGCATAAAGCTGGCACTTCAGTCCCCAGTTTTGGAGCGTCTGAGGTGAGGAGGAATGCTGGAGCCCCAGCTGCTTCTTATTTGACTCACCATGAAAACCTTCCCCCTCTGAAATGCCTGCTTTTTAGGTGTCACATAGTTCTTGCAGCTGAACCAGGCTTCCTCTAAATTGGCTGGTTTACATGCAAAATATTTTGTCAGATACACATTAGCTTAGGGTACTTTCAATCTTTTAAGCTAAAACAAAAAAGACTTGTTTTCTTTTATTGAAATAGGGAGGGGCTCCCTGTAGGGCAAAGGGGGTCAGAATATTTCCTTTCCTCCATTGTTCAATGATTTTTCTTTCTAATTATCTTATGTTTTCAAGGTCTAGGCAATTTTATACATAAGAAACAAAAAAAAAACCCTGTTTTTGAAAAATTATGTCAGAAAGAAAGAAAAAAGCACATGCCTTTACAAAATCAAAACAAATATCTTAAACGGATTTTTTTCACATAACTTTTCAATCCTTTTCTAAGTGTAAACATTTAACTAAAATTTATTACATACGTATTTGAATTAACTCTTCACAGTGTTCAATTCTCAGAGTCCTGCTCTTAGGTAGGAGAAGCAACTCTTTAGCTATTGAAACATGCTGAGAGCAATGAAAGGGGAGAACATGAGGAAAACAAGATCCATTAGCGAGTCTTCTTGTACAGCCTTGTGATTTCCCTCCCTTCACTCACAGAGTCTGACTCCCTCTACTCAGATAGGCACTTCCAGGAGAGGGGTCCCCAAAACTCATAGACCTGTGATCCATTTTGACAGGAAATGCAGGAGGATGTGTATTTGTGGAAGCATACTGACAACGTCTGCCCTACGGTTATCCCCAAGGTTCCAGGCTTCTAGAGCCACCCTTTTCTTTAACATCCAAACAAACTGAATCAATATCCCAATCCCAGTGCCCCTCGCCATATTTTCAACTGATTTCCCAGAGGGATTTGGTTTCCAGTTTCTCCCTTTCTCTGAATTCCTGTGCCTATGTGTCAGCCTACCTTCTTCCAGATTCCCTCACCCAGCTCTGGACAGCCCTGAGGGCTACCTCACAGCACAAAGCTAGGGGGCACTGCTCACTTTGTAGTGTATGTGAATGACGTCATCTGGAGCACATCTAGGAGTAAATGGTGGCCCTGGCTTGGGCAACATAGAAGCTGCAGAAAAAAAAAAATAATTCTTTTTTTTTCACTTGCAAACGTACTGTTAACTCAAGATAGAGGTCTGTGGGATGTGTTGGGCTAATTATTGAGAGTAATTGGTGAGAGTAATCACATCCCAGGTAGGGAATCCTTTTAGGCTAGGTGGGGGGAGGGGAGCAACTCAATTTTCATAGCCAAACAGGCCCAGGTCATTAAGGTATTGAATAGAAAAAAGATTCTTGAAAAGAATTCTGCCTTCTTCCTAAGCCTTTGCCTTCAAATGCTAAAATGACAGATATTTTTATTGCCTTTACAGATGGTTTGTGGATGAGTTGAGACCATAGGGATGATTTAGGACTATGGCAAAGCCCTAAACTGAAAGACTGAAATCCCTGAATTCATCTCCTATTTGCCACTTCACATTATATATTCACCCTTTCCCAGGCTGTGAGTAAGGGAGAGATGCTTTCAGACGGTTGTATAGAAATAAGTTTTTCTTATCTATCCAATGTCAGCCAGTTGCTTACTCTATTGATTTGAAAATCTCCCTCCTGTGCTAGGTCTTTCTTACATTGCCAGTTAGCTTCTTTCTAATGTCCTGTCACCATTAAGATCCCCTGATTAAGGATTTATAACTGCAATCTCATTTTTATTATATATCTTCAGATGTGAAGTTTTCCCCTACCATGTAAATCTTCTCTCTTGAACATATTTAATTAAATGAGTGAAAAGTAAATGAATGTTCCTTTTATAATTGATTTATGAGAGCTTAATGCAATTCAAATCAGTCTTCAATTATCCTTCAGATAGCTTTGTCATTGAATATGAAATTAACGTGGTACCATAAATTTTCTCTATGTTGTGTTAAAGGTCAGGTAAATTGAACAAAGGGCATCATCCATGGAAAAATTAGAAAATACTGTGTTTAGATATTACTATGTCCAAAATGGTTAAGCTGTCAGGAAAATCTACTCCTGGAAATAGAATATTAATTGGCTATTCCAAACTACCTTATAAAAGAACACAGTGGAACCAGAAGGATTGACCAGAGACTGATCATTGAATTTAGGTAAATATTCAGAGGAAACATTACAGTCTGAAAAATAAAGTTTTACTTACACTTAAGAAATACAGATAGATTACCTTTTTCATAAGAACCTTAGATAAATTTTTCTTTCCTATGATCTTAATAAAAAAACCACTTATATTATATACTGCATTTTCAGTTGCTTCTTGGAAAATAAGATTGAAATACTGTATATAATCTATACTCTTTAGAGAAAAAATCATACGAAACAGGAATTTGAAAGTATCAGAAAAGATGGGACCGAATTGAAAAGCCAAGCGACAGAAGTAATAATTGAATGTTTTATTCAGTCGGAACAGTGCTGTCTTCATCCCAGTTTGACCCCATATGTGTTTCTTTTGAGTTCCCTTGTTGAACAGAACATGGTAGGCATTTCAGTGTGGTTCTGTAGAAGCAGTTGCCTGGGTGTCCTCTAAAAGACTGGGCAGGTTGGCCATGGAGGAGGTGAGCTATAAGTGCGAGAAAAGTGATTAGTGAAATCCACATATTTCAAACAAGATCTTTCACTACCTGTTTTGTAGAATGTCAAAAAGCTGCCTTATGTTGGAGAATATTCCCTGGCAGGGCTCTCTTCACCTCCTGTGGGGAGGAGACCTAAGGATTGCTAAGTTATAGTTGCTGCTCTGTTAGGATATCCCATCAAGTTTCTGGTCAAAATGGCAGAAGGCAGAAGGCCAGGCTACGTTCATGTGGTAGGGAGCTGCCTCCTAATGTGCTTTAAGGGCTTTCTAAAGCAACTCTGTTGCTGAAAACCTCCCCTAAGAAAGAGCCTTAAGGCCCCACCATTATATTCATTCCTTTTGCATAAAGACGATTCTAACCAGATTCAGAAAGAGCCTCTTAGCTGCACATATTACCCAAGAGATATACGCACTAGTGACCTTCATTTGTGTAGTTTATCAGCTTCATTCCAGATCCTATTAGGATCCAGAGGGAGTGGGACACAAGACAAGTATATTTTGGTGGCAAGTGTTGAGTGGAGACAGAAAAGTCTGAGATGTGGTACACAGCTCAGATCTAAGAATCAAGCGTGGTCCCAGGCAGCCCAGCCCAGGGTAAGGATAGTGTGTTTCTAGAGGCGAGGGACATTAGGGCCTATTTTGAGAAATGGAGGGCATTTGAAAAGTGAAGTGAGGTGGTTGGTACCCAACATAAACTTGACCTACCCCACACTTTCGTAGTTAATACTGGCCTTGAGTAAGGAAGGGACCCTGTTTTGATGCACTCACTGATAATTGCCAAACAGGAAAACAAAAGCCCTCCCAGAAGTCTGGTTGCCTTGGGCCTCAGATGCTTCCTTGCATTTCATTGTTGAACAGGAATCTGCTGTCAGGAGCTTCTCTTCCTTGTCAGCAAAGAGGCAGTGCTTGCTGTTTTAATTGGCCACTGTTTTTTGGCCACATAATCTGCTGCAGTTGGAGATTTCATTAAAAACTTGCCTCATGTTATTTACTTGCTTTCAACAACAGTATTGAAGACAATAATAAAACAGAAGTGAAAGTGGGCCCTGCTGCTTCTCTGGGGTCACAGGCAAGGCACCTGCATTTCCTGTCCTGCTCAGGGTATCTGAGAAGTAGTGGTACACATCACTCAGCATATCTTATCTCCCTGCTTTCAGACCTAAAAAGGCCAGTGTGGAGAAAATTAAGCCAGGTGATAAACCACCACAAGAAGGGATAATTTTTTCAAGTTTTCTTACTTGGAGAAGGTAGAGGAAAATATTACAGGTAATTGGGTCAGGCTTCAGTAACCTGAAGGGTCATAAACAACCCCCTCCCACCACCAAAAAAAAAAGGGCTGATACTGTCTGCAGGTTTAATAATGATACAAACACAAAAAGAAAGGACTGAACTACTTTTAAAGATTCTACAAGTTGCCTTGGAAAATAATTCAAAGCAGAAGGTAAAATAAATGAATCCTGTCCACTGGGCTGATTAAAGAGTAGTAATTGTATTGTCAATCCTGCCAGGAGTCAGATGCCCCTACAGAGTTCAGAATTAGAAGTGTTTGTAAGGCTCTTGATCTAGACAAATGGACGACAGACATCTGCCTGAAGGTGAAGAACTGTTTTACTAACTGTCTTGTGTGGTAATGGACAGAAACTGACAATGAAAATGGCTGACATGTAGGTTAAGAGGTCAGTCATCTGCCAAGACCTGTAGGCCTGGAGCATGATTTGAATGTTATACAGGAACACAAGGAAAGGCAACTGCGCATGTGTGATTGTGGGTGTAAACTTCACCGGTCCTGGGTCAGATCATTTATGTTGATGTTTCTTCCCATGTCACACTTCAAATCATGCCTCACTGCTGCCTGTTTCATCAGACCCAGTGCGTGTGTGCATGAGGATGTGTAGAAGGTAGAGATTTTAATTGGCCCTTGTTCTGATCATTAGTTCACAGTTTTTTATTAGGAAACAGCTGCAACAATAATAAAAATGATCATAATTTTTAAAAAGGGAGGAGTATAAGAATATGTTGAAGGTTGTTTGTTATAATCATTAGATCTAACAGCAAAAGCAATAGAAAACAAAAAAACTAGAGACCGACTAAATGTTCTTCAATACTTTGAAATATTAGCTGCTAAATAAAATGAGGTGACATATGTTTTATGTGAAAATATGTTCATAAGATGCTTTTAATTGTTAAAAAAGGAATTAATTTGGGAACAAGATGCATACCTTGATTCCATTTTTTGTTAAAAGGAAAAGAAATATTTTTTGATAAATGCAAGGAAGAGGATCTGGAAGAGTACACTCAAAGAAACACTTGAAGAATAGGTTTGATATGTAAGGTTTGGATTTTTATTTTTTAACGACGACTTCTCTACTACTTACATTTTTTAAATGAGTATATATTGGTTTATTAATTTTTAAAAGCCATCAATTTTTTATTTAAAAAGGAGGGAAATGGTGAAATAGAAAAAAACAATAGATCTGAGAGGTATGGTTCAAAAATTTGCACTTTTGCATGCAGACCACCTCCTGTGCCAGGAATGGTTAATTTGATTGCAATTATTTAGTTTGTATTCAATTCTAGTGGTGAGTTAAGATTGATATTCTCTTTAGAATTTCCATGTGTGTAATTGTGTGTATGTAATTTCTGCTAACACATTGAGAGAAAAGAAGAGAAATTACCTAATCATTTCCACTTTTCTTCTTTCTTTTCTTCATTTTTGGGGGCCCTTATTACTCCTTTTTCCTTCCTTTCTCTTTTTTGACACAGTTTTTATTTGCACTCAAACATACTATATTAGTTATGAATCTTTTGATTATAAGAGATTATAATGAGCAGAAACCCAGCTCAAACTAGCTTATGCTGAAAAGAAAAGCTGAGTGGGAATTTTGTGATCATGTAATTAAGAAATCCGGGGGCTTAAATTTTTTCATCAAGATTTTCTTTCCTTTTACATCTCTCAGCACTACTTTTCTCTATATTGTCTTCATTCTCAGTCAGGCTGTCTTCTCAGGGTAGCAAAGATGGTAGCCACAACTGCGCAAGTCTTACATCACTCTCAGAGCTAACAACCCCAAGAGAACAAGAAAGAATGCCTCTTTTTCAATAGCCCCAACCAATCCGCCCATCCCTATGGCCAAGAGGATGAGAGACTCTGATTGGCTAGTCTTGTGCCCATCCCTATGGCCAGGGAGGCAGGTCAAGTGATAAACACATCTATCAGCTGAGGAAGGGAGAGTTCCCAGAGGAAAAAGATAATAGCTGTTACAAGAAGGGAGAAGGTCTGCCAAGTAGGCAAAAACAAGAGATATACACTAAACGTGGGATTTAAAATGTGTCACACTCCGTATGAAGAAGTAATAGAGCCTGCCTCATCTTCTTGGTCTTCCTAAATTCTTGAAACTTTTTCCTCCTTAAGTTTCTATAAGTTCTTTTAAAAATCTCTCTCTGGATTGGGAGACAAGATTGCCTGTGTTCTTCTTCCCTTGTGTATCCTGTTATGAGCAAAAGGCTCTTGCTTTGGTTTACCCAACTGTCCTGTCATTTGCCTTCCAATAATTTATCTCAAAAGGAAGCTGGTAAAATGAAATATTCTGATTTTTAACGTACTTTATTTGAGTGGGGGTGGGGAGAAATACACTGTTTCAGATGGGGTTTTTAAAAGCCTTGAGTCGGTGAGTTGTTGCATAAAAATAACTTATGCTCTTTTCCCTGAGCCAGCAGTCCTTTAAAAAAAGCAGGTGTTCCGGATACTACAGATGACAAACAGCTTTATAACTTACACAAGGAAGAGCAGAGAACAGTGAACTTTTCTGCCAAGTGTTAAAGCCAAGGGCAAAATATTCCAAAATGGACTTCTCTGTAACCATTTCAAAACAGCGGAAGCCAGAGGATTAGTAAAACAGTAAGTGTACAGTGTGGTCACTTTGAAGCCTGACATATTAGTCAGTTTGCTAAGGGTGTACTTTTATGCGGATCTTTTCAAGGGAAAAGATTTTTCCTTTAGCCAAGTTTGAAGACACAATAGTTTTTTCTCTATCCTCACCTCATGCTAAGCATCATAAACATCTGTTGCATAATCTACATGGAGTGGGGCTATTGTCATGAAGTTTGCAGGATACCCATTGGCTACCTTAGCTTATTGATTGTAAAGGTTTATTTCTGCTTGTTGAGTGGCTGTTTTAGAGGAAAGAAAGGGAGGTTGGGTATAGGTTTGGAAAATTATGCATGCTCTCTTTTTCAAAAAAAAACAAGCAAAAAAATAAAAAATTAATAAAAAATTTAAAAAGCACAAGCAATCTGAAGGACAGTATATCCTGCAGACCCTCAGTCACTGGGCATAAGGATAATGTAGCGTTTTGTTTTATTTTTTTATGCTCCCGGTTTCCTTCTTTGGGAACATCTATAGAGCACATCGATAATTTTTCTCCAATACTTATCAATGAGTTTTTCTACCAAGCATCAATTTTTCCAATACTGTGTAACTGTCACATCCATCTGTTACCTCCCACCGAAACCTGAAGCTGGCGAGCCACGCTCTGACGGCGCTGTCATCCATTTTGACAGAACGGTGTATGATGGATGTTAGGGAGCAGGTACGATGGGGTGATTTTTCACATTCCCTAGAACCGAGCTGTCCAATAGAAATATAATGCAAGTGAAATATTCAATTTTAAGTTTTGAAGTAGGTGGATGAAAAAAGATTACAGGTGAAATTAATTTTCAATATATTACTTAATCTAATATATCGCAACATTATACAATTATTAATGAGATATTTTGCATTCTTTCTTCTGCACTAAGACTTTGAAATCCAGTGTGTCTGTTACACTCACAGCACATCTCAGTCTGGACTAGCCACGGTTTGAGTGCTTATAACGACCTCTGGCTAGTGGCTACTCTGTGGAACTGTGCAGCCCTGGAGGGACACTGCAGGCTATACTTAGAGCATTTGCTGTGGACCTGTTGTGCTTTTATAGAATATCACAGAGTTGTGAGTAGTTCAGTATGCTGTGAACAATAGAATTTTTTGTTTTGTTTTGTTTTTTTCAAAAATCCTCATTTCCTCAAATCTGTACCAAGATTCCAAGTTCTTTCCCCTGGTCAATGTAGCTACTAAAAGCCATTGCCAAGGTCATGACAGGTTTTAGAAAATGTGGAAAGTTGAGGAGAAGCGTTCCAAATTTCTAGGTCACAACTCTTAAGTGAAATTCCATATTGGATAAAATGTTTAAAATGTATCTACCCGATTATTTATGATTCTCATAGAATTTTTCACCACCTCATGATTTTCTGCTACCTACTTGCTCTTAAATGTGTTTTGTGTTCCAGTCTCAATTCTCTAGTGTTTTGTAACAATTAATCTCCTTTCTACCTCGGCTACACATTCCCAATAGCATTGCTTGATCCTCACACCAGGGAGTATACTGTAGGAGTTTTTACTTTCTTTGAAGACTTGCTGTCTAGGGATTAGCACTATGCAGTGATACTGTTCTCATAGATGCTTTGTAAGCACTTTAATAAGTCAGCATTTCCGCTTGTGTTTCCCGAATATATGGTTAATGGTGGCGTTGATGATTAGTTTTGTTTTTGTATGTGTGTGGTACCAGGCCAAGGGGTAGCTGACATATGGCCCTCCTTAAATCACTTAATTTTTTGAGAATGGCTCTGAACACTTTTGGTTTCTGCATGGTTGATGGAAGGATACTCAGCAGTTGGAGCTGGTTCCTCTGTCTGGATCTCTTCTCTCACTGTTCACATGGTTGTCCTTTTTTCTTTCTTCAAACTTCAGAGGCTTTCCCTGACCACCCAACATTATACTAGGTCCTCTCTTTCTTTCCCCCCCACCCCAGCAATCTGTTTTTGCCTTCATATCTCTTTGCAACACGGACATATACTTGTTTATTGACTACCTATAAGGTCAGTCTGGTGTCTCTGTTCTGTCCACTCCAATATATCCTAAACAATTAACACAGTGCCCAGTGCACAGCAAGTGCTCAAAAATATTTGCTGAATAAATGTGTAACCAAGTACCTTGCATTTTCCCAAGAACTGTATTTTTCCATTTATATCACTTTAATGGTAAACATATCAAAATCATATTGACAGCCCTAGAGTTAAATGCTGATGATAATTCTTTTGCTAAAAATGTTTCATTTAAAAAAATATTTCTTCTCCACCTGTTCCTGAATTGTTAGTCAAATCACCATTGGAGGTCTCAGTAGAATGTTAAATGCTGTTTACAAATGAAAGTTAAATATCAAACTAGAGGATAAAATATTTTTAAATCTTAAATTGTCAGAGAACCAATGGCAATACTAAAACATGAACTGAAAGGTTTTCTAAATGATATTTCCAATAATCTAAATGATTATAATAAAAGTGGGGTTGTGAACAACTGTATACAGACCATATAGGAATCCAGGATGTACTATTATTGTAGTTTAAGGAGAAAAGAATTCTAGTGCTATTTAATGCCATGATACAAGTAGAGAAATAGGGATATTTCCATCCAGCAAGGCAGCACTCAGCTTCAGAGTTCATTTTTTCCAGTGAATTCACCCAGGTGCCATAGGCTTTCTAGAGTACATTTATTTAACAAATATTTATTTAAACTTTTTAATGTGTTCAATTTTAAGTTTTCTTAGAATATTAGCTTATTTAATTCGCATAACAAACTTTTGGGTAGGCACTATTAACATCTGATTTTGTAGCTGTGGAAACTAAGGCCTGGCCACATGAAGTAACTTTGAAGTGGTAAGAAGGGAAGTTGGGATTTACACCCAAGGAGTCTGACTCCCAGATCAGTGTGCTTAACCTCTATACAGCAGGGCTGCCTTGGACTTGGAGTTTAAAAGCATTCAGTCTATCAACAATTACATCTTTCTCTATTCTTCCCAGAAAGCACCTTTAAAACATTTCCCATGATTTACAAGGAACGTTTTTCATCAGCCATCAGCTTTTCTCATCCAGTCCAATATGTATTTAGCTTTTCTCTCCTTGTTTTCTTCTAAAGAGGACCATATGTCCCCAGAACGAGGAATTGGAAACTGGAAGCTATAAATTTGTGGAAGAAAGTAAAACTCGTAAGACAGTCATATCTAGGAAGACTGAAAATCTTACTTCATTTTCAGAACTGGTCTTTCTTCACAAAAGCTGTTTGGAAATAGGATTTATTCTGGTCTGGAACAGTGGGGATTATAATTACTTATGCATTCCATTCACTGACAGCTTTCTTCTGCTAATTAGAGGTAACCAGTTCTAAAGTCTTTGCATGGCTTATCCAAGGGGAAAAGGTTTCTGTTCTATTAATCCCTAGAAGCTGCTTAAAGATAAAGTCAGAGACCAGTCTATTATAGGTTTAATCCTCATAAAATCTAAATCATTTTATTCCATTTCATAGCCATGGGCATCATCTGCAGAGCTATCCGGTCATCCCCAAATGCGTGTTTTTGGTGTCAAGGTAGAATAAGTGAGAAAAAAGATGAATTACTTGTAAAGACAACAGAAACCCTGAATCCAAGTACATACATATCACAGTAATATTCAAAGCACAGATTATATGCTATGGTAAAATCATTAAAATGTTGAAGAGAGACTTTGTAGTTGCCTGCAGGAACAGACGCAATTAAATATACAGTTCGGTTACAATTGGTCAGTAATTAATGGAGTGCATTTTCATAGGTTTCATATTCTGGGATCGTGGCAGGTCCCTGTGAACGTGGCATGGTGTTCACAAGTTGACCTGCGTTCCCGTTTAAATCATTTAACCACACTCAGCTGACCTACGTTCCTTTTTAAAACAAGCTCATAAAATTCATTTCAAATACCAAAACCTCCAGTTAGGGATTTAATCTGTTTATGCACACTTGTGAAATCTCTGGTATCTAAACGTGTCCTTGCTTACGAATACTCCATGTTTACAGAATATGAACTTCACAAGACCTCCCAGCCATAGTTTTCCAATCTTAAGTGAATTTTCTCTCTCTTTTTTCCTTGCAAAAGGAAAGAAGTAGGATGATTTGCAGTCAGGGTCAGATGGCCTCAGATAATGTTTGGTTTTAGGCACATTGGCCTGTATCAGAGAACCATTCCTGGAAGGAAAACTACCGGTGTCCCTCCTTGAGAGGGTCTCTCTCTCTCTCTCTCTCGCTCCCTCTCTCTCTCTCTGTAGTGTAACCCAGCAGGCAAATTACTAATTTGGCAGCTCTGGAAAATATATTAACCCCATGGTATAGCATAGCGTATGCTGTGGCTGAATATTTAATAACTAAGATATTGTTATATATACATGCCATGTTATGAAAGCAAGAATGCTGATCATTTATCCCAAACTAAGTTGAATACTCTGCCGTGTTTATTTCACCAACAGAATAAAACAAACCTAAGAAAAAGTTGAATAATAAGGCTATACAATTTGAAGGGTTTTAAACACTCCCCAGTTTTTCCTATAGAGTGTGAAGTATTTCCCTTGGAGATAAAAATGTTAGATGTAACAAAACTGCTTAGAAAAAACCATTTTAGAGTTAAGCAACAGATCCATGACATCAATTCACATCAGTGACTGGAGTAGCTATTAATGAAGATGACAAAAGGAGACCGGAATTTAAAAGGGGGAAAGGATGGTATTAAAGACAAAAACCAGACAAGTGAGATTGATTTTATTCAGGCTATTGCAATAAGAATAGCACCCTGACTCTGAGTGTCAGGGTGTTTCTGAGGGGTGATGTTGCCTTAGACTTTTATAGGGAAGAATAGACAAGTTACAGGTGGGATGAGTTACATTTGGGATTGCTGTAATCAGGGGAAGTCTAGGTCAGTTAGCTGAACAGGAAATGTTTTTCTCTGTGTCTAGCAAGTTTCAGTGGGACAAACAGTTCTAATCTCAGCTATTCATTCATGAGACAAAGAATGGGAAGTTGGAGGGTCTGGGTCTAGTCTTGTCAGCACATTCAGGCAGAAAGGGCAAAGTCTGTGTCTGGCCTTCTCGTAGGTAAACAAGAGAGTCATGTGCGAATCTTATGGAGTCATGAGAAAGACTGGACCATGAGTTTGATCAAAGTCATGGGAAGGTGGCTTTTTGTGGTAAGTCATTTCCCGGAACACAAAATGGTGGGGGCACTTCTCAACCATCGCTGATTTCTGGGAACACAGGGCTCAGGCTGGCTTCACCATGGTCAATGGCAAACGGATTCAGATTGGAGACATCAGTGGACACATAGGGAGATGTGACGTAACCCAAAGGAAGATCAATTCAAATAGATCTGAAGGCATCAAGCCACTCTGGGATGGAAAAGGCTTTCCATAAAAAGTAACCTGGAAAAAGTGACCTACTAAAGACGATGTGGGTGGAGCCCCTAGAAGAAGAGACCAGTCCACTGGGCTCAGGTTGCTGCAGAAATATCACTTTTAAATCACAACTGAAGGTTTGTGGATGAAGCTTAAGAATGGGCAGAGTGTTTCTCAGGGCCACGGTGAAGAGTGAGCCCAAGTCAACCTCAGGTAGAATAACGTGTGAACCTGCACAAATCCGACTACGGGGTTAAAGTAAGTATAGTTAAATCCAGCCATGAAAACTTTGTATAGAGTTTGAATCCAGAGTTCCTCTAGGTATCCCAGCAGTTTTACAGCAGATTTGCTCCCTGCGGGTGGTTCATTATGGAAGAGGAGCACAGGGGAAAATCATGGTCCCAAATCAGTTGATTTATCCAAAACCCCTTAATCCCTGATGGATACTTTCTTTGTGTTTTTGCCCCAGGCTGCCTCAGAACACATGGCAAGACATTCATCTGATTGTATTTTTGTACATGGTCTAATTTTTTCCATTTAAAAATACCAACAACAAAATTGCCAATGATCTGTAAGGACAGGTAAAGCACAGTAATAGGATTAAATGGAATCTCAGGAATATCTCAGTGAATCAGGTTAACAATGCATAAAATTTCTTCTATACCCAATCTTTTATTGAAGTTGCTATAGTATTATAAGCAGCTAAGCTCCTGGGCTTGAATTTCATCTCCCTCCCCAATTCTAACTTTATTAGAAGTGCTAAGATGAAGCAAAAGGCTAAAATTTGCTCCAAAAAGAGAGAAAAGAAGAAATATTGAAGGAAAAAAAAATCACTGGAAAGTGAAGAAATGACCATAGAGAACAGGTCAGGTGAAGAATGCTAAATTCCTAGCCACTCTCACCTCAGGCACACAAACACCCATGGGTATAGCAAAGATGAGCTCTGTCCAAAGAAGTCAAAGATAAGGAGGTGTGTACTGGGAAAAGGAGGTGGGGAGAACATGTGAGAATGTCCTATATAACCAGGTGGAAAACTGGGTAAAACCATGTGTTTCTATAACCATTCCTTTCTCTGTGAAACTCATAAATGTTCAAAAACTGGGCTCCTAATCATTCTTTATCAGTCACATTTCTTTGCTCTTGATTTTGTGGTTGTTTCAGAAGTTAAAACTGCTATAGAATTTATACTTCTGTTCATCATCTATTTCCATACTTCAGTTCTATGGCTTTTTTGTAAAATGCACAGAGATTTTTCTCCTGTTTTATAAGATCTACGGTAAAGTGTAATATGTTCATACCTCCTCATCTTATTATTTACCAAATATCTGGGTATATTGTAGGATGCCCTTCCTTGTCCTCTTGTGAGTAGTGGAGCCACATAATTAGTTGTGGCCAATGAGTTGTGAGAAGTGACGCGTGTAACTTCTGAGCTGGAGCATTTAATTCCCTGTATAAGACCTTCAAGTTCTCTTTCCCTCACTAGAATGACCAGCAACATTGCTGTTAGTGGCTGTTTCATTAGGCTGGAGTCTTAAAGTGAAAAAGATATGAATCATAGATGCAGCTGACCTGAAATTGCCATAGAGTGAGAGCAGGAAATACATTTTTAATGATCTGTGCAAGTTTGGGGTTGTTGTTGCATGAGTGTTTGTTACCACAGCATAACCTAACTTATCATGACTAATACAATCACATTTGCATATGAAGTGTGATCTGATTCTTGATATACATATCTTATAATTAATCATATACATTTGTACAGCAAACAAAGCAAACCTGACTCCAGAATAAAAGAGCAGTCTGGCCCAACTGAATTATAGGTCCCAAACAGAAATCAGAAAGGACCCCAAACAGGGCTCTCTTCAGTGATCCAGACTTTGCAATGAGAAATAAAAATCTGAACCTTTAATGCAGAGTTGGATGTTTTATTAAGCAAATCAACACTTAAAGGATGGAAAAAAAATAGCGTCTATTTGATCACTGGCAGTGTTGTAGCAGGTTTATCCAATTTTTGTAGCACAATAAAGATATATTATGGAAACTGTAAAAAGAAAGAGGCAGCTGTTTAATTGTAATAATTGAATGAATAATTCCATGGCAACTCCTTGGCAGATGATATACAGTGAAATGAATTTCTGTACAAATTATTTTCGGTAGCTAACTCTTGAATATAAAAATCTGCTCAGTGTCACAGATCCAACTATGAGTAGTATGAACTCCCTGGCATTTAATGGAAACTGACAATTGAATAGAAGGGGAGTAGAAATGGACACGAAGCAGAAATATACTAAATGCTCTAAGAGTTGCATACTCCACGCTGTGACAGGCATGGGAATTCTAAAAATGGGTAAATAATCTACTAGCTATGGCTGGTAAGCCATTCCATAGTTAGTACTAGCCTGTAGAGGCAGCTGCTGGAATAGAAAACTGAGTATTAGAGACTAGTTGGTAGTAAGAAGCCACTGAAGGAGTGGGCAGAACAGTTTATTAGCTTGATAAGAAGTCAATGTTATTTTGAGGAAGCTGGCTTTCTTGCCATCCAGTCTAAAATCTAGCTCTGTTTCAACCCCAATTACTTCACTACTTCCACACTTTGGTATATCAATTTGTGGTTTAGGATTTGGCAAGCCTGTGCACAGGAGAAGCAAACCAACAAACAGTCCAAGTAAAAGCAAACTCATCACCTATGTGGGAAACTGTGTATAAGCACAGGTTTATTTTTACAGTGTAAAAATAATCACATGGAAACAATGGTAAACATGTAATCAAAAACATGTTAGAAACAGAATGAACCATAACAAAAGAACTAAAAAAATAAACGGGGAAAATATCTGAAACAATATCTCAAAGGTTGCTCTTTTAGACTATGGTATGCTATTCCTTGGCTACACAAAAACAACATTTTTTTTCTTTCCTCTGACAACCCATTTTCTGACCATGCAACAGAATCAAGCTCCTTCTTGTTGAACTATTTACACTGGTTAACACCTGGCTTACTGTTAGAGAGAGTAGATGTTTAGGGCAGTTGGAAGGAAATAGCCATTTATAACTCTTCAAAAAATTACTCGTTCAATAAGTTAAAATTTGATTTTTAAAAAAGCAGGCTGTCAAAATATTTAAGAGGATGGCAATAAAAGTATGTTGTGTATAGAACATATCAAGGGTGACACCAACTCCATCCATATCTACTGGATGGAAGCAAGATGTGCTTTTCTTAGAGTTTATACTAGGCAAAAAAAAAGAGGCATTTTTATTTTAACCAGATGTGAAAGAATTAAACCCAATATTTTCAAGTATTTTTAGTGCCATATGATGTCATCTGATTTTATATCTTCTGAGGGATAATGTGTATTTTTTAAATTGTGAAGCCACTTTCCATGTATGTACTTAAAGTCTTATATATGATAAATTACAATAAACAAATTACAACACTGCAGAACATGCTTTTGGCTGTTTATGTCAAAAAGCAGAGAGAGAAATTTAGTTTCTCAGTAGGAAATTGAATTAAAAGCATGTGAAATGTCTTCTGCGGGCCTTCAAGGTAGTCCTTATTTCAGTGACTATTGTACTCGTCCAAATAGGTCCAGGGCAGGGATTGCTGGGCCATGTCCTCCAAATAGTACAATGGCCTCTTTCCTGAAATGCCAACAAAGCAGCCCCTGGACTACATAGGCACTGTTTGCAATATTTCGCTAGTCATCCAGGGAACCACAGTTTTTAAACAACAAGGCCCTTCCTTTTTTATTGGTAATAATGTGTGTCGGTCTTACACATGCTCTACATCCCCATTGCCACTAACCCAGATAGGGCCGAATTTCCCAGGACCGTGGCGCCACTCTTGTCTTCTGGAACTGGCAGGGGAAGGAGGAGGCCCCTAAGCGGACAGACGGGAACTTGCTTCCTCGCACTTTTCTCTGGAGCAGCATCAGGCAAACAGCCACACCCAGGAGCAAGAGTGTGGCCCTCAATGGCTTTGCTGAGTGAGCTTCTCTGAGACATCTCTCCCGGGAAAGAGATTTCTTAAAAACCATTGAAAGCTTTCCAGAGGGCGAAAGCGAGATGATCAGGAGCCAAGGTTAGCATAAATGCTTCCACTCCTCCTGAGTTCATTTCGGAAACAAGGAAGGAAAGAGGCAGTCACAACTGCTGACTTGCGGATGCCTCATCCAGCAGCTCCCCACCCCGACTCCCCCGATTAAGAAAGAGACTCTAAGAGTAAAGTTAATATTATTGCAGGGCCGTTGGTGTATTAAATGTTGTCGAATTAAAAAGCCATTCGCTTAGACCAAAGTCTCCTCCATCCACCACCCACACTTGAGCACAGAACATTCCGGGCAAAGCCCCCTTGGCGAAGTCCTCTAGGGTGGGCGAGCCTGGCGTGGCGGGGGAGAGGATTGGGGGCTGAGGACTGTGCCAGCCCCTGAGGACTCTGCCAGGGGTTCCCGAAGCACAGCAGTTTCCCAGGACAGTGCCCATGTTCCGTTCCCCCCCTCCCCGAGTCTCTTTTCCCGGCTGAGGCTGGAACCCTGGAATGGTTTGGGGACCAATGAGGTGGCAGCAGTCGACGCAGGGATCACGGTGAGGGGCGATTTCATCTCCGGGGGGAGAGGCCGCCAAGCGGGGGAGGGAGGCGGAGGAGAAAGGGGGAAGCGGGGGCAAAAAGTAGGAGGGGAGGAGCGGAGAAAGCCAGTTGAGGGGCGGCAAAGGCAGCAGAGGTACCAGAGCGAAAGGTAAAGAAGAAAGAGCAGGTTCGCTGACCGCCGCGGGCAGGAGGGCGGGCGGGGGTCCGGGGCGAGGAGGCGGCGCGGCTGGGGCGCGGGCCGCGCGGGGGGCGCCGCGGGGAGGGTCGCCGTCAGTCAGGCCGAGGGGACTCGCGGGCCGTGGGGGACAGGCACCCGGCGCACTGCAACGCGAGGGCACGGCGGCCCCTGCAGCCCGGGCGGCGGTGACCGCGCCCCCATCCCAGAGGTGCGCCCGCGCCGCGCTCCGCTTCCCTCCGCGCCCCTCCGCGCCGGCTCCGCGCCCGCCGCCCCGGGGCTGCCCCCGCCCGCTCGCGTCCGTTGCGGGGCCCGGGGAGCGGCGCCGGAGGCCCGGCCGCATTGTGACGTAGCGGGGCCGCGGCAGCGCCTCCGCCGCCCGCCCGCTCCGGCTGCGGCGGTTCCTGCTCCCGCCGCCGCCGTCCATCCGTCCGTCCGTCCGTAGTCCGCGCTCCCGAGCCGCCGCAGCGCCGGGCGCCCCCGGTGAGTCCAGGTCCTGGGCGGGCGCCGCGGGGAGGCGAGGGGCGGCGCCGCGGGCGGCTGAGCCTTTCCAAGTTTGCACCGGGCGACCTGGGCGGGTGTCGCCCTGGCTCCCACTGAGCCCCGGGCCCCCTTTGTGCCGCGAGTCCCGGCTGCTCGAGTAGCGGCGGTGCCTCTGCAGAAAGGGTTTGGGGGGAGGTCTCTACAGCAACGGCGGCGGCGGCTGCCAAGCGGCTGCTCTCCTTGGGGGAGGGGGGAACAGCCCCCGCCTCAATTTCCAAAGGATTGTTCTTTTCATTTGCCCGTTTCGTGTGGTTATTATTCTTGCTGCCACCTGGGATCGTATCGGAGGCAGGGATGGGCAGTGCCGCGGCTCCTAAGAGCTGAGATAATGAGGGGCGAAGTAATAGTAATAGCAACAGCACCACCAACAATAATAGTAATCGCAGAAGAGGGACGCCTGGGGTTGCCACGGCCCAAGGGGAGCCCCTCGCTCAGCCGCACCGCGCCCACTGGCTGCTCCGTCCTGCCCGGGCTTCGACCGCCACCCTCGGGCGCCGTCCTGCGTCCCCGGCTCGTCCGCGTCAGTTTTAGCCAGGAGTGTTTGTCTCCTGGCCTTCTTTCGCGGTGATGACTTTCATCTGCAGGTGGTAAGTGAGGTGAACTGGTATTTTGGCTATTGTCAAATGCCACGTTTTGTTTATTTCATTTTTACGAAAAGAAAAGAGGGAAAATTATGAGCCATTACTGGCAGCCATACAGTTTCCACAGGAAATACTAGCATTCTTTGAGGAACACGCTACTGCTTGCAGGGAAGAAAGTCTTTGGGAAACAAAAAGGCAACAGCATTGTTGCTCATTTTCAATGGACCGCTAGGAGGGGGGAAACGTGGTGTTTTTTCCTGTGGGAACAGGCTTTCCTTGGGAAAGTTAATTAAGCTTACTATCGGTGGCCGTTTTTCACTTGCTGGTGGCTGGGCCCCACTCCTCTTGGCTGTTACTGACAAATGTCCATCAAAGAGCCCAGAGGAAGGGAGAACCGCTGCAGGGCAGTCTCACCACACACCACGTGCTGTGGAGCCCAGCCAGGATGCAGTTTGCGAAATGAAATGAGGGCTGTCTGGGGAGGTTTATGAGGATTACATGTGTGCAGAGTATGTCAGTCCTCCAAGGTGTCACTCTAAACACGTCATTTTCAAGCACGGCTTTCCTTGCTGAATCTGCAGGAAGGCAAAAACCTATTTCTCTTATTATGGAGCAGATGTCCCAGTTGGGAATGGGTTGAAATCTGTATTTCATTTGTACATACTGAAATGTTAAAAGGCAAAGAGGACAAGGTGTGGGAAAGCAGTATGTTAATGTGTTTACATCTGGGAGAGAATGTCTGTTGGGTATTTCTGATGCATCTCAATATTAAATTACATTCAGCCTGGTTAGAGTCTAAGGAGACACCCTTATGGTGTCCTTAAAATTATTTGAAAAGGTGTGACATTTTCATCACCATAGCAGAAGTCTCTCTGGAAGGCAGTATTAACTGAAGATTACCCAAAACCAAATATGTAGGAGTTCCAGGTCTAGAAACAGGAAGAAAAAGATGGTGGTTCTCTTAAGGATCTTTGGACATCTCAGTTAGAAATTAAATATAAAAAATAAGCTATACAATTTTGAACATAAACTTCGTTTTATTTATAGCAAGCATTTCATGAGGAAAGGTTACAATATGGTGGATTTGAAATGATGCTGCATTTATTGATTTGACATTTATTGTGTATTGATATCCAAAAGGAAGGGACTAAAGCAAATGCATTTCTCTGTCTACTATGTCACAGCTTTGCTACTTCCAAGTAGTTGTTCTTGTGAAGGTATATAGTAGAAATGCAGAACAGAGGCCAAGAAACTTTGTGTGCGCTGTTGTCTTGGAAGGAATTGTAAGGGTACTTTACTGCTCTTAAGAGGAGGGAAACCCACATAACCATCTAATACAAACAAATGATCTTTGATATTATCAGAGAAAGCCTGGAGCTGTTTTTCTTGCCATACCGAAGGCATTTCTTGTCAAGAGAGGAAATCTCCCAAGGAGCAGGTACATCATTATAAGAAACACAGGGGAATTTCTCTTAAATACAAAATCTAATTGAACAGCAGCAAGAGAATCAGTGACACTCTTAGAATAGAAGGCTTGTCTTTGGCAGTCTGTCAGATTAGGGTTGCAAACCACATAGGAGAAATAAGTGTCTTGGGAGAAAAATAATTTCCTGGTGAAAATCAGACATTTGCTTCTGTGAAGCTTTTACCTTTATATACTTGTTTCCTTGTGCCACTTAGACTGGTGTGCAGATTCCACTTACAAGAATTAATTTTCTGAAAATGAATCAGTGAAATGTTTACTAATATGATACATACTATGCATGATTTTGTTTTAAATGTATGGTTATTATCAAGATTTATGCCGTAACTTGCAAACCTCAAGGCACTTTTTTTTTTTTTTTTTTCAAATTTATTATTTTTGGCTGTGCTGGGTCTTTGCTACTGCGCGCGGGCCCTCTCCAGTTGTGGCGAGCGGGGGCCACTCTTCGCTGCGGTGCGCAGGCTTCTCACCGCGATGGCCTCTCCCGCTGCGGAGCACGGGCTCCAGGCGCGCGGGCTTCAGTAGTTGTGGCTCGCGGGCTCTAGAGCGCAGGCTCAGTAGTTGTGGCACACAGGCCCAGCCGCCCCGCGGCATGTGGGATCTTCCCGGACCAGGGCTCGAACCCGTGTCCCCTGCATTGGCAGGCGGACTCCCAACCACTGTGCCAGCAGGGAAGCCCCCTATGCATGATTTTTTGCTTTACATAAGTTAGATAACTAGATTTTGTATTTTATGGTTTGTATCTTATCAGCTCTTTCTTTAAGCTTTTAAAATTAATGATCAAAATATGTGTTGAAATGATTAATGTTAATTGATATGATTGATGGCCGGGTCCTGGAAAAGTACTGATTGATTCCTAAATAGTCATTGTGTATACACTTTGTACATACATGGGATATAAAAATATGCAGAGTCTCTTCACAAGGAACTTACAAGGGGGAAATAGGACACATGAAAAATAATGGTACAAAAGATGAAAGAAGATATTTTATGATTGAGTGCCCAAGACACTGAGTAGTAATTGAAAAGGAATTCCCAGGAGAAATTAACCAAATCAGCTTAGATGTTTTATCAGTTATCCATTGATGTGTAGCAAATCACTCCCAAATGTAGTTGCTTAAAATGACGCTATAGCTTGCGATTCTGTGGTTGGCAGTTCAGGCTGGGTTCAGCTAGGTGGTTCTTCTGCTGGTCTTGGTTGAGTTCCTCAGTTATCTTCAGTCAGCTGGTAGTTTGGATGAGCCAGGATGGCCCCATTTATGTCTGGCAGTTATTAGGTCACATTAACAGGTAACTGGGGCATGTGCCTCCCATTCTCCAGCTGACTAGTGTGGGCTTCTTTATGTGGCAGACAAGCAGTGTTCCAAAAGCAGTGAAAGAGCAAACCCCAATTCAAGGTGATTTTTAAGCCTCTGCTTATACTGTATTATACTTGCTACCTTCCCATTGGCCAAATCAAATCACAAGGTCACCCTGGATTCAAGGGGTATTGACAGACTCCACTTACGATCAGAGGGAGCTGCAAAAAATTGAGGCAATTTTTTTTTCAATCTAGTACGTGTATGAAAACACTTGTTCTACCAAATGTTTTGTGCTGAGGGATAGTGTACTATAAGATAGTATACTTGTAAACAGCCCAGAATTGAGGCTAGGGAATTGCCCTATAAATCATTGTGCTATCATCTTTGTTCTGAAAACCACAGGTAGAGGAGGAGGAGTGACAACGATAATAAAATTTTAGCCGTCGCCTCTCCCAGCGGCGTTAGGATGGTCTGGAAACAGTAGGCTGGTAGCAGAGTCAGCAGTCCCTGGTGGGAGGTGAGGAAAGCTCTGACAAAGGTGGAGGCAGAGAGAATGGAAAGGGAGGGATCGACCTGGGAGAGCCTGTATTTATCATTAGGTGACTGATTACAGTCAGAATCATTATGAGAATTAAAAAAGCTTAAGTGAGTGAAAGAATGATTGTGCTGTTGTGAGAAATAGAGAAATCAATAAGTGATTTATTTGGAGGGAGGAGAAAAATTCAGTTCCAGGAAGGTTGATTAAAAGAGATGAATTGCATGTGAAAGCACTTTATAAGCTGCAGAGTATACTATGAATGTCACTATTGCTTAGTGTTTAAATGGCAGTGGATTCTATACCGCTAAGTTTCTCTAGTTGTAAAGCAACAGAAAACAAAATGCAACCTGGAGGATATCCTAAGGGTCAAAGGGAAGTCAGAACCACTCTCAGGATAGAAACAAAACCTCTCTGGGGGGCTGGGGAGTAGGAACTGAAGTTCTTTTTCCTGAGGCACACGCAGCTGGAGGTCTTCCCATGGAAGGCTCTGCCCTTGGACTTAGCGAAGCAGGAAAGAGAAATCCTTGGGCCTAGTTTGAGTGGCAGGCACACTGCTGAGCCAGAAGCCTTGACTGACAGCCCCGCTAAGACAGCACACAACGGGGAATCGGTGGGGGCTTCCTCAGAGGACATGGGAGCAATGCTATCAAAATTGGGAATGGACACAAGGTGGCAAAACCAGCTGGTATCCGCCAGAGATGAACGCTTGAAGATTTATTTGGGCCTAGCCACTGGGAAGCAGGCAGGGTAGGAGGTGGCAATTCAGGCACATTTACATAGAGATGTCAGCGCATTAATGACGGTTAAACCCATGCTAGTGGCAGGGTTTTCTCATGGAGGGAGAGTAGAGAAAGGAGAGAGCCGACACAATGCGTCATCCAGGCTCCTCCATAAACGTCAGTGGATATTTCATTAGAGGGGAGAGGAATGCGGAACACGTTCTGTGCCGTCTTTCACCTGAGGGCTCAGTCGAGGTGCTGCTTCGCCAGCCTTGTTTTCTTGGTGGCTAGGCTGAAATTCGGGTGGTGTCCTTACCATCGGGTGCAGCTGTCAGGCCAGCCCGAGACACCTGGCCTTGCTCACATCACACGATCAGTCGCAACAGCACACAGAGCTGCTCTTTATGGAAGGGCCTCGTATGGACCAGCTCAAACCTGAGCATACGCTTTTCTGGTTTCTGTTGCACAAGTCTAAGAACCCTGAAGGTATTCAACAAATGTTAACTTAACGAGTGAAGGTGCCATTATCTGCCGCAGTAACATTTTCTAAAGCAGTCGGGTCTGGCTTTTCATTATTCACAAAAGAATTTGCTATAAAATCCCTAAATGTGTTTTGCAGATTTAAATGTTCTAAGGTGCTAGTGTCACAGTAATATAGGTGTTTATAATCCACCACTTACAAAAATAGACTCTGGGTTTTCTTTTTTGAAACACAATTGTCTTTACTTTTTGTATTTGTCAGCAAGTCACAGAAACCCAGTGTTCAAGTAGGAAGGGACATATCCTGGCTCCTGTAGTGGAAAACTTCAGGAAGGATCCAATTCTGCTTTTGTCTTCTTCATGGTGGTAAAATGTTCATCAGCAGCTTTAGACTTACTCCCTGTGGGAAAAGAGAATAATTCAGGATTTACTCTAATTAGACCGCTTTGATCATATGCTCATGCCTGAACCAGTTCTTATGGCCAGAGATTGGGAACATGCTTCTTGGCTCGGCCTTGATGGTGGGTCCAGTCCTGGAGCCTTCAGGAATGGGAGGGAGTCTGTGTGAGGAGTGGGTGGGAGGTGGGAGAGGTGCGTGAGAGGGTGGTCAGCAAAGCCCTCCTAAACCGAATGACCTGAGAGCAGGGAACGGGTGGTTTTTAAAGAGAAAATACTGAAAAGAAGAGAAAGTGGAGGCTGTGCAAACAGAAACAGCAGATATCTACTGTTCATCTGTTTTCCCCGGAGAACATAGCATATCTCACTAAGCCACCAAGCCATAAACCTGGGAATGGTCCTGGTCTGACCGTCTCCCTTTCTGCCTCCACCTAATCAATCACCAGGGCCTCCTGTTCCATCTCTCAATCTTACTCTTTTTCCCTATGTTAGTTTAGACCCTCCCTGTTTCAGTCCTCACAGCTCACCTCTAAAATGCTGCCTCCCGTCTCTCCCTACCAGGCCATTCTCCTCACCACTGCCTGAGAGCTCTTTCTAAAGAACGAATAGTTAAAATCGAATCATGCATCTGTGGTCAAAAGGTACAAATTGCCAGCTGTAAAATAAATAAGTCATGGGGGTGTGATATACAGCATGGTGACTATAGTTAATAATAATATATTGCATATTTGAAAGTTGCTAAGAAAGCGGGTCTTAAAAGTTCTCATCATAAGGAAAAAAGTTGTAACTATGTGTGGTGATAGATGTTAACTAGACTTATCGTGGCGATCGTTTCATAATACATACAAATATCAAATCATTATATTTTGCACCTGAAACTAATACAATGTTCCGTGCCAGCTGTATCTCCATAAAAGAAGAACCATTCAAAACTTCATGGCCCTGGGGAAGAAGTCCAAGCTCTTAACCGTGAATTCCAGGATTCCCCGTGATGTGTGCCCTGCCTCCTGTCGGGCACAGCAGATGGACGGGAGTGAGGGCCTGCAACACACTTCTTTTAGCTCTCCACATAATCCTCATGCTGTGCTGACCTCTCTAACATTAAGGTCACCAAATGTCCATTTTCTCTCTCATTTTCCTACTTTCGCATGTGCTGTTGTCTCTGTGGAATATTGTGTCTCCTTTCTTGACCTAGTGGACATCTACTCCTCTTCCTAGGTACAACCCAAGTATTATTCTCTCAAGAAGCCTTTGCTGAACACCGCCTCCTACCCAGCCCCTGCCTCGGACTTGACCTTGTGGTCGGTGTTGGGTGTACTAGTCTGTCTCTGCTCCTGCTCTAAATGTCTTTAGCGAGGCACCGTGCTTCCTCGTCTTTGTATATTCCTGTCCTTAGTACAGTACCTCTCACACCAGGGATGCATGATAATTTTTAAATGAGTGAATGAAATATGTGTACTGAAATGTTAATCTTTGGGTTTGTAAGGTGATTTTTTAGGTTTTTTCTGTTTCCTTTAACTTGATTCTCATATTTGCATCTTGAAACATTGGACATGAAGACAGGTTCTCTTTGAAATTGCTGCTCAGACACTTTTGCAGCAGTTCTCCCAACTGCTCGTTTCCTACTTGGTCACTAAGAGCTGCCTTAAGAAAGAGGTGGGAAAATAGCAGTGGCCCAAAGTTAATCTCAAGGCTAGAATCTATGGCTCGGGGATCAGATGAGGAGTACTTTTTCTTCCTACCGTAGACAGGGCATCTAACAGTTAATATCCGAGGTGCTTTCTCTGTGTTGCAGTTATTCTTAGGGAATCCTCACAGCAGCCCCAGGAAAGAGATGTTACATTCTCAGCCTTCCTCTCCGTGTGAGAAAACTAAGATTCAAAGAGTTGAAGCTGCTAAGCTCCCTCTTCCTGGAGCCTGCAGAGCTGCCAGCCACTCATCTGGGTTGTTGAGGAGGAGACCCCATCCCTGACTGGGCTCCCAAGTCATCCATTATGATGTTTTTGTTGTTGTTCTAGAACGAAGTGACCACTTCCTAAGAATAAAACATTCCAGCTGCCTTCCTTGGCCATCAATTATGTCAAAAACACTATGGAAAAAGTTGTTTAAAGACGTAAGGACACCAGTACTCTATGTAGTTGAAATTAAGATGAATGTCTACCTTAGAAATTCCAATTATGTTCTTGTGAATCTACTGTTGCCAGATAATAAAGGCCTCTTACAGAGGTTGTACTGTCATGTGTATAATGTAGGCCTCTTGGACAGGCATGGAAGAGGCTTAGTTCTGAGAATCACGCATAAAGTTATACCAAAGATACACAAAATGAGCTAAACACTTTGGAAGCCGCAGAAGCTTAAGAATGTTTCTTAACCTGTTGTCAGTCTGAGAGCATTTTGAGGCTCTGATGAAAGCTATGATTTCTTTCCTTAGAGAAAAAAGATGTGCGCACTCACACACACACCACTTTGGATCTGATTTCAAGAGTTTCCATCTGTGGATTTCCTGGGGCTCCATGGCCTCCAGGTTAAAAACCTTGCTTAAAAGCTGTAATCTGGAAGAAGGGTAACAGCCATTGTTGAGTGTTTACCGTGTATCACATGTAACCATTTATCATGATCACCATGTGCCAGTCCTTTCTGAAAAGCACATCATAGCCAACCAGCCCCTAAGACGTGCGTGATGAGCCCTGTTTTAAGCTGTGGAGAGTGAAGTTCGGAGAAGGAACTTACTTGCCTCCCAGCTGCCAAGCGGTCAGCGTGGAATTAAACGCAGAGCCCGGATCTGCATCACCGCTCCTTCACTCCATTCTTCTTACCAGGAGAGGCATGAGACCCGGTCAGGGAGACTCCCAGCCTCTGTTGGTCCTGACTGCCCTCAGCCTTCAGCTTCCCCGTTGAAAGTCAGTCAAGTGGCTGCTTCTGCCTCAGGAGCCTCCTGGAATGTTCCCAGTGCCAGAGTGGACAAGGGCTGGGAGGGTCTCAGCTCACTGTCGCCCGCCACGCAGAGCAGATAACATCCCTAGAGAGATGCGGCCCGACTGCCGGACCATCCCTGGGTGAGCGCCGCACTTGGTCCGGAGTGCCGTTTACACACCTGGAAACTTTAACTCAGCACATCCGCCACAACACGAGCGCCTGCACGTTCTCCATGTGAGCCCGTCCAGAGATGTTTATTGTGGGCGCCTGTTTGCCCGGCTCCACACTCGGAGCTGTGGTCACGGCAGCACACAGATGTGGGTCCTGAGCTCTTGGCGCTTACACCCGGCTCACATCTAGCAGAGAAGGGGGCTAACAAAGGATTTAAATAAAGTGCGATAAGTTGGATGAAAAAGGAAGTATAAAGGATTCATTCCATTCTTTGTAGTTTCAAAACTCTAGTCCCAAACGTGCCTATTTCTCTAGCCCTTTCCGTCCTTCCTCTCAGGGTGTTTAGAGAGCTTCAGGTTTCCAGAGACTTGGTTGACAGAGGAAGGGTGACCCACGAGCAGAGCAGTTCCTCTCAGGTCCCCCTTTGCAGGTGAGAAGGCAGAGTGACCAGACAACAGGCCACAGATGGAGTGAAGACAAGGCTGACTGGTCGGTCTGGTCCCGGCAGCTGCTTCTCAGTTATTGGTGATGTGACTATTGTCCTTGTTTTGGTCTTCATGTTGTGGTCTCTCTGCTGCAAATGAATCCAGCGGGTAAGTACTCTTCAGGGAACAAACACACTGTTAGCCTGTGCTCCCTCTTTGTAGCCCCTCTGGGCTCCCCGTGTGTCACCTCTTCTCTCATTCCACGGCTACTTCTCCCCTCTCGCCCACCTGCCCCCGAGACAGCCTCCTGGGTTTTCTCCCCAAATGTCTGCTTGTGACCAGAACAGCCTGCTAGAAATAAATAGGATCCATGGATGCGAGCCCCATAGGTCATTTCAGATCTTCCAGTAGGCACAGTAAGAAAAGTAGAAGGAAACAGGTGAAATTAATGTTAATAATGTTTTACTTAACCCAGGATATCCAGAGTATCAGCATTGCCCTATGTGACCAATATTTTAAAAAATCATTAACCGATTCTTTACATTCTTTTTTTCCCAAACTCTTTGAAATTTGAGTGTATTTTATTGTTTTAATTTTTAAAAATTTTTATTGAAATATAGTTGATTTACAATGCTGTGTTAGTTTCAGGTATATAGCGAAGTGATTCAGTTATACATATATATATAAATACATAATTCTTTTTTTACATTATCTTCCATTATACGTTATTACAAGATATTGAGTACAGTTGGGTGTATTTTATTCTTAACACAGACCAGCCACGCTTGCCATCCTCAGTCACCACATGTGGCTCGTGGCTCCCGTGGTGGCCTGCAGGCTCGGGCTCTGAGGAGGCCCTGGGAGTCCCAAGGGCAGACTCAGCCACCACCACCTCTGTCCCCCGCAGCACTTAGCTTGCGCCTCTGCCGTCGCCCCACCAGGAGGTGTTGTACTTGGCTGTCAGCTCTCTCGAACATGGGCCTTTGGGGGCAGGCAACGTGTCGGTCATCTCTCTATCCCTCATGTAGAGTGCAGTGTTTAGGAGGCCCACAGTTGGCATTTGGGACATTGAACGCGTTAAAGGATGGGGGAGGGTTATTTGTAACCTCAGGAGCGGAAGGGATTGGTATGGGGGAGGGGGCTCACCTCCCCACCCCTGGCTCCTGCCTTGCGATCCCTGGTTCTGTCCGGCGCCGCAGAACTGCATTTGAGTCAGACTGAGTGGACAGGGGGGCCTCGACAGTTAAAAGGGACATTCTAGCCTAGAATCGTGCCGAGCTTCTATGTGTCTCGTTGAGTGTGAAGCTTCACCTCCTCTAATACTGAATACTAGGGGAACTTATCTGCAGTCTAGCATGTTAAACTGTAACGTCTTATTTAACGGCGGTAGGGGAGGGGGCGTAAGCAGGACAGACCAAACACCAAAACAAAACTTGTCCACTGGACAAGCCTCCCAGCGAGATTACAAAGAAGGCCAGCTGACATCTAGAACATTAACTACACAAAGAAGGAATAGCCTGCATCAGGGAGCTGTTAGAGTCATAATGATGAGCTTTCTCTATGTTTCCAGTGGTTTGAGAGTCATCACTACGCCCCCTGAGAGAATGGGAGATTTATAGGCTGAGTCAGTTTGCCTTTGCACGTACAGTATTTAAATTTTGCAAGTTCTCCTAACCAACTAATGTGCATGTGCTTGCTGGTCTACTTTACCCCTAATGATAAATGCCACTTAAAATAATTGATTCAACCAAACCTCAAAGATTGGTACTGCGACAAAACCATACTAATCACATATTCAAATAAATTCAAAGTTTGCAAAGGGGAGAAAACATTAGTGTTTGATCTGTTAAGTCATATAAGCATCTTAAGAAGGACTTCTTGTATCAGAAAAGAGTATGGTTACCTCAGGCCCGCTCAAAGGGTACGTTGAAATAGAAAGTGGAATTAGGCCTAACCTCCGTTTTCTGCAGTTGATTCCCATTTTCAACCTGGAAAGCTCCTTGACCTCCTTGAGGTTTTTGTTTCTCAGAGTGCATACAGGGAAAAGTAAATCCTGCTGTCACACACTATGTAGGAGGAGGATGAATGAAGTCTAGAGAGTGTTTTGAACAATTCCTCAAAAAAACTATTTGGAACAGTTGGAGGGCAAAGTAGCTGCCAATATTTTTGCAGACTAAATTCTAAAAAGCTAGAAAAATCGTAGCATACATCCAATTGTAGATAACCAAACACTAACCATGTTTAAGTAATTCGAAGATCTCTTTTTAATAAGTCAAGGATGGTTCAAGACAGGGAGTGCTTTTTATCTGTTGGCTCCAGTTTGGGGAAGGCTGCTTTCATGTGAGTCTCTTAAAAAGAACTCGTGCCTGTCTGTATCTGCAGTGTCCTTTGTCCAACATGACGGCTCTGGTGTGCTGTGTTGGTGTAATTGAAAACCTATAAAAAGGCTGAGAGCTACTTTTGAACTGGCTCAGTGAGCTTGGACTGGGTTTGTCAAAGTGGTGAAAGGTTTAAAGGAATTTTCATAAGTGAGGTCTCCAACCTGTGTTTTAGCCATATAGTTCCAATGAACTCTGAGGCCCGTGAACTCAGAGAAAAGCAGTCATATCAAGATGGAAAATAATGATTCATTTTCATTCCCTGAGTTCTGCAGACATAAGCACACTTTGCCGCTGATCATCATAATTTAGCAGTACTGTTGTGCACTAAAAATACAATTTAAAAGTCTAATGTTTAATTAAGTTGAGTACTCGCAGATTAACATGGTTACACATCTTAGGCACAGGATATAGCGCAGTGTTTACTCCTGTTGCTAGGAAATAACAGAGTTTTTCACAAGTTACAGGTTGATTTGGTAAGAAGAGGGATGTAAGTTTCTGCCGCTAACAGACTTGATTGATTCTTCTTTGTTTGTGTTTCATAATGTATGTAAATGCATTTCATGCCCCAGAAGTCCTGCACGCTCAGAGCTTTTGTTGGTAACAGAAAGCCCAGGTACGTGCACCTAAGTAAACGTTTGGAGGATATTTGAAAGAGTGATTTTACCTAGAGCTCGTGGATGAAATCAGCTTCATCAAGTATTTGAGTTTTTAATGAAATGAATTTGTCCATTTGTTAGAATTATCAAGAAAATAGATTGTTCTTTAATGTATGATTAGCACGAGGCTAATTAATGGTTTTGCATTCTTGCCATTAGTGGGAAACTGTCAAATTAGTATCAAAATGTAATCCAGGTTGATGGTTTTCCAAAATCATTAAAACTTGCATGTAGGAAATCAACTCTGCTATTCTTTTTTCCCTTTCCCTCCCTTTGGCAAACCTCACTGCGTGACACATTGTACAATAGTTTTTAAAAATGCAAAGCTAATGCTTGCACAGCATGAAAGGGAGTAGCTATGCCAGCTCACTTGCCTTGTCCCTGGAAAAGACGAAAGATTTCTATGTGCTATTTCAGTCAGGACCAGGCGTGAAAGAGTGGCCTCCCCAAGCTCAAAAGCAGAACTAAGAAAAAACCCACGGGGACTAATTTCTGTTTGATCTATTTGAGTCAGGCCCTTGTTCACAGGGCTGAGATTTCAAAGCAGAGGCCCTTCCTAAAAGATGGAAAATAGCAGAATACTTGATTGTGTTGAGGAACAATATCAGCTTTTAGATGGCTTGTGCTTATTGCAGGATTTTATCCTATATCCAAACTCAGAACAACTTGGGGAGAAGAAGGGGAGGGCGCTGCTGAGCGACAGGATTCTGACTGCACTCCAGGATATGTGCCCATGACCTCTCTTGGTGATTAACACACTTTAAACTTCCTTCTGGGTAACTATTGACTCATTTCTTTAGAAAGCCACTTGTTGATTTTGGTAAGAATGTTTTCTCAGTCTGTGCAAGTAGCTAGCGCAGTTTCAGGTACATGCTATGTGATCAATACATGTTGGCTGAGTAAATGAATCCTTCAACATGTCTTGCAAGTAAATGTATCAATAATATAAGACCTAAGGCTTACTCCACTGCAGTAAATAGAGGTTAAAGGCTTGTCTTCTCAAAAGATATCATCATGTAACCTGTGTTATTTATACTCAGAGCATCCCTCTGAAGCAGCAATACTGTCAAACAAGTGGGCAAAATGCCATGTGATGGAAGGTTGCACTGCTCAGCCGCTAGTTGGAATAGGTGAGGGAATTGTAAGAGGCCTGAGACCTGCTGTTACAGAACTTTTGATGCTAGAAGGGAATTTGGAGATTTGACAGTAATGAGATGGAAAGGTGAGATAACCAAACTGGCACACAAATTACTAGCTTTTAGGGTGTGGTGATTATTTCCTGTCTTTCTTACTGTCACCTGAAACACCCAACAGCACTCTTGTAAATGGTGTGGGATAAAGATGGTGGATGGAGGAGACTGCTGCATTGGTGATGGGCAGGGGTATGAGTCTCAGACACAGCCTGGCTCAGCCTCTTACTGTGTGTGTGATTTGGGACAGCTTACTGAACCTCTTGATATTTTGATATTGTTTTTTCTTTCTCTAACAAGTATCTATTGATTACTTCATTTATTCAAGGTAAGTTTTGAATGATTAGGATAAAATGGGAATCATGGATATCTGATCCACTCTCTTCCTTTCTCCACCTGCTCTGTGTGCTGAGATATTTGGACTGAATCAGTAGGCTTCTTTGTTCTCTGGCTTCTGGTTGGGTTTGGCCAATGGGAGGCATCAGCAAGAGATGAGCAAGCAGGTGGGGAGAGAGAGTTTGCACTATTTATTCCTGGGCTCCCTCCTTATCAGCTCGCCTCCCTAGACTATAGGCCACTGTTCTTGGCACACGAGCACCTCCCTAAGGCCACTTTCTGAATTCTGGTAACTGTGTCCTCCCCCAGACACTTCATACTGATAAATGCTCCCCTTTAGTCTTACTAGCTCAGGGTACTGCACCATCTCTTGTAGTTTTTCCAAACCCTGCCCACACCTTTGCAAATGATCTCTTTATTAAAATACCCTCAAATTGCATTCGATTGTGCCACCTGTTTCCTTGTGGGAACCTAACACAAGTGGTTACCTGTTTCAGAGGTCATTGTAAGAATGACATGACTTAGCTAGAATTTAAAACAATGATTGGCTCACAGTAAGTATTCAACGAGGTTAAATATGATTATCATCATCAGTTGTTTTTTATTACAAAATATTGAGTTCGTCATATTCATTGTTATTACAGTGTTTTAAATTTTTAAAAAGATGAGAAGAAAACTATCATGTTGCAGATGTTAAAAGTGGAAAAAGTGAAACACAGAAGTCAAGGGCTGAAGTCACACAGTACTTCAGTTCTAGAACTAAAAAATGAATTAAAGAATTTTGACCTTGTTTCTTTGCACAGGGTACACAGTCACAACATGTCTGGAAAAGAAAGCTACAACTTCAAAGTATTTAGTAAATTAAAACATAACCTACTTGGAGTAAATGGGTATGCCAAATGTAATACATCCTACTTGTGACCACTAAATAATAATTGAGTTGAATCATGGTACCTCAGCATCTTCACCTCAATTAGTGTACGAGCTGAGGCTGAGCATTTTCACATTTATACCATCTTGGTAGTATCAAGACAGATGATCATTAGGACCGAATTTCTTACAGACTCTTGAGGGTAGATACGTTTATTTGTACTCAGAGCTGAATTGGAGACCAGCGTTATGATGCTTGTATAGTAGATTTTCTGCACACACACAGTTTTCTAACTTCCATCTAAGAGTTCTCATTCTTAAGTCACATAAAACAGGTGACTCTGTGATATTTGGTGCCATCTCATCTTTAACTTATAGTACACTCATTAAACTGTTTGTCAAGAATGAAAAGTAACGAATTCCCTGAAGAAGTAGTGGTCAGTTTGAAAAATGAAACATCCTACAACGTCTTTCCATTCGATAATAAATTTGTCATAGTTGTTGAAAGTTCAGACCATATGGATGTATCTTTCAGTGTCTTGGAAAAATTGTATAAGTATTCACTAAGAAACTAGAAAGAAAGTGAATTTCAGAAATGTCTCTTTTTTACAATTACGTAGAGTCAAGGGAGGTATAGCAATTTGAAAGGCCTTTTGATGTCAGTGCAAATAAGGTTTTATAGATTGTCCCTTCTATTCAAGGAGCTAAGTGGCAAAAATAAATATCTTGTTTCTAGAAGAGCTAATGCTTCTAGAAAGAATGATTGTCATTTGAACATTTGGATCTCTTTTTATTTAGCATTTTCTTTAAAGTCAAATCTAGGTAAGGTTTCTGTCGTCTTTCTTTATAAAGAACATGCCTTTCATATATTGGGCATTTAACAAATGTAAACTTTCTCAGCTATTTGTTTGTTTATTGTCTTTGAATTGTCCTTTCTGGAGGAGATATTACATCAGAGTGCCATAGTGATCTCCCAATTGATCCTAGTGAAGCCTCCCGTTGCTTCCTTCCACCTGTCTACTTCTGTTTAGATTTTCTCTCTTCCCATTTCTTGCCTTGAGTGCAATACAGTGGCATATTCACTGAGAGGAACTAGTATATTCATAGTAATTATTATTCTAAATGATGGCACTGTTTTCAGCACGTCAGTTGTGTCGACATGCATATGAGCAATGTGGGAGTAAAATAAAGTTCTTAGTAGATCATACCCAAAATATCACACTATACCCAAGAACCTTCTGTGGCTGCTTGCCAAACAAGGGTAGTCATAGGTTTTTTTAGAGTAATGGATGGTGTTTGCAGATGGAGGACACATTGCTTTATGCAGTCAGTTTGTAAACATGCTTTGATACCTTTCCTGTGTAGATGCAGTCTTTTCCTTCTTTGAACTTTCTATCTAGTGGAGGATAAAATTGTCCATCAATAGTAGAGGCATGGACCACGTGCTGTAGTAGGAAGGAGGAGGGCGCAAGGAACTCCACCTGAAATCGGGAGGAAGGTGGCCAGGTTATCAAGGGCTTCCCAGGAAAAGTGACATTTGCTTTAGAGTTTAAGGCCAAGTGGGGGTTCACCAGGCAGAAAACTTAGGGGAGGGTATTCGAGTCTGACAGACTTGGGAAATTATAAGTATTCTGATGTGACTTTACAGTAAGATATGTGGTGTGGAGTGGCAGGAGATAATGTTAAACTGGAGCCAAACCTTAATCTGCTTCCCAGTGTGGAAAAAGGGAGCCTATGTATCTTTTTCAATGAGTGATATTAATAAATAACCCTACATAGATTCTTGTGTCATCCATGCTCAAGGTTTATACTATCACCTGTGTTGTGACTTCCAAATTTTTATCTCTAGCCCTGGGCTAGAGATTCTCTTCGTCTTCTGCTCATCTGCATTTTGCTGTTTCATCAGCTCTCACATAGCCTACACCCCCAAAGTAAACTCATCACCTTTCCCTCAAAATCTTGGCTCTGTCCCAATATCTTAGTTTAATCAATGGCCCCAATTACCAAGGTAGTTATCCATGACACTCCCTTCTCTTGAACCCCCCCAGCATATCCCGACATCCGAACACTCAACAAGTTGCCTTATTTATTCAGTTACTTTCAACATCATTGTCTCCTTTCCATGTGCATTTCTAGTATCTTTATTCAGGTTGCCGTCATCTTTCTCTTTGATTACCACAGCAGCCTCTTAACCCGGCTCCGTCCCTTTCTGCTCAGTTATCTCACGGTTACCAAGTTGATCTTTCAATTGATTGAATCAGTGACTGTGCTAGTAAATTTTTAGTAGGTTCTCATCGCCTGTGGATAAAATCCAAAATCCTTAGCGTGACATATTGATACAAACCCTTAGGATTTTGGCCCTGCCCACTTGTCCAGCCTCCTGGGTCCCGTGACCGATCCCCTGCCTTTCTCCAGACTTACTAAATGTTGTGGAACTCCTGTAATTGCCAGTCTGTAGTCTCCTGGGAATTTTCCTGTTCCTGTTCCCAGCCTTCTTACCCTGGCAGCTCATTCCTCCCCGCCTCTGCCTCCACCCAAGTTGGGGTGAGGTGTTTCTAACACTGTGTGGTGATAGGTGGTTTACTTTTCTCCACTAGATTTCAGCCTCCTCAATGTCAGGTAGCATGTCTCATTCATGTCTGCCATATTCTCAGTGCTTAGCTTCATGTCTGGCTCACAGTTGTAGCAAAAATAATAGTGTTGACAAAGCACTTAATATAGACCAGGCAAGGTGCTAATTTATTTACATATATTATCTCTTTTAAAGGGGAAAAACAAAATCAAGCTATGATTTGGAAAGGGAATGTGGCAAAAAAGTGAAGATTGGGCAAGAGATTTGTTACAGGGAGTACAGTAAGGACAATATTTTATCAAAACAAGTGAGAATTGAAAAGAGATCCATACTAGGGTAGAGGCGGTAGAAATCAAGTGGAGAGAATTTATTATAGTGATTCCTATAGATATTGAATAGATGGGTGGATGGTTGGATGGATGGATGGATGGATGGATGGAAGAAAGAATAGAGAACCCAGCATGTGTTCCTTAGAACTTGCTGTGGAACTTACTTTGTTTACCTTACAAGTCTTAATAACTTTGCTGCAGCAAGTTTATTAGGAAGAAAGGAGCAACTGTCTAGGTGCAGAAGCAACCTATGTGGCAGCAACCTGAGAGGAGACTAACTTAAAAGCAGAGATATCATAAGAGTAATATGTGACAGTTTTTAAAAATAGATATTTAGAATTACATGTACATATAATATTATTAAGTCCAAAATTAATTGTTCGAATGTGGAAGTATGTTATATAATTCAGAATTCTTTCAATCAAACGTGAAGCTTCCAGTGGTGTGATTGTAAGCCTAGGGATTGTCAGTAGGGAGTAATGCTTAAAAACGAGGACCCTGGAATCAGAGTGCCTGGTTTGAACTCTTGCTCAGTCATTTACTAGCCATAGGACCTGGAGGATATTACTTAACCTCTAAAATGGAGGTACTTTCTTTGTTGGGGTGTTTTAATGATTAAATGAAAAAAGAAAAGCATGTGCTACTATAGCATAGTGGGATGTAGCAAACACTCAGTGAAGTATGGGCTCGCCTCAGTGTATAACCAACCGCATTCCTTAGCAAAAGTGGGAAAGGGAGCAGTTACTGCATTTGCACTTCAACTCTTGTTTTTGACTGGCTTTCATCATGTTTTGTAGATGTGTTATAGTGGGTAAAATATTGCCTTGTTTTATATTTAAAATGACAATTTTGTTTACTAAAATCCACTTCAAGGAACTCTTTGTTTGCTAGGGTACAGCCTAAATGCATTTAGTTTTCCCACACACTTCCTTAAAAGAATTAGTGAGATGAAAAACATGTTAGTGGTGAACAATCATTTAATGCACACAACGTATTAAAATATGATACCTAGTTATGTCCTTTTGGTGGGAATTCTCGAGTTCATTGGTGTTGAATGTTCATTAAGTAGTCCCTTTTACTATTCATTATTTTAGCTAATTAAACACCTTCACGGGAAGAATCTTTAAAATCTGCTTTCCAAATGCTCATATTAGTCACTATATATTTCAAGGTAAAAATATCCTAAGGAGAATTGCCCAGAAATAAAAAATATATATATATTTATTGATTTAATGACTACGTAACTGATAATGAAGAATGAATGAACCTGTAGTATTAACTTAGTGAGTCTCTTCTGAGTGTCTGCTTTTTTAGCTTCTTTGCCTTCCATGGTTTCTTTGATCGCTACAGATTCAAAACGTTTGGTGCTTCCTCTCAATCCACTGTCATTCTCTGTACTTTTACCTTGTGTTATTTTTTTCTGTCATCGCACTTACCCCAACTTAACACATCCTAGGTTTATTTGCTTATTTATCATCTGTCTCCCCTACCTGAATATAAGCTGCTATGTGCCAGACTTTCCTTTCTTTACTGCTATATCCCTCAGTCCTAGCATAGTGCCTGGCCCATAGCAGAAATTCAGTAGATATTTGTTGAATGAAGAAGTGTACACATATAAGGTTGTGCTTAGCTGAGAGTCCTAAATAAGATTGTGCTGCTACATGAATGTGTTTTTGTAAACATTGTTTGCTGAATATAATGCAATGCTTATTCACTGAAAACACAAAACAGAACTTGGAAAATACAAAGAAATATCAATAGAAAAATTTAAAATCATTCTCCAACTCTGAGACAGTGATTAACATTTTGGTGTGTTATGCCCTTTATGTATTTAATATCATGATTATGCACCATCCTGGATATATTATTTTGTACCCTGCACTTTTTTTCATTTAGCATTGTGTCATCAGCATCTTCCTATATTTTTTTACAAAACTTTTATAAAGACTTCTATTTTAAATGGTGGAGTAAAAGTCCATTTCTCCCCAGCTCCAAACAACAACAGAAATAATGAAAAAACAGAGAAGAAAATCCATCTGTAATGAAACAAGTCATTAGCAGCAACCCCAGAGCACAAACCTTGAAGTACACCGGCCAAGTCTATAATGTATGGATACAGGTGAAGGAAGGCATAAGAACCTACACTTATCATCTTGGACCTTGAGCAAGATGCAGATTTCCTTCAAATTAAGTGCACTGCTGTAAAAGACATCTCCAGTGTTCCCTGAATTATGGGACAAGACCTAGAGCCATAGATAGACTGTGGGAGAAGTTGGGAGTGACTCTGTAAACATCCAAGTGTCAGCACTGAAAGGCAGACAAGATGGAACTGGAGGAGAAGCCATTCTGAGGTGCCATTTTAATTTTCTTGTCCCCAGCCCACTGGCTGGAAGTGAAGTGTGGAAAGGAAGGAGGGAAGGCAGCCATTGCCTGCAGGGCTTTGCTGCAAGGTCCACTGGAGCAAGCAGTGAGAGGAGCAGGCGTAGCAGAAAAGAAAGGCTTTCTGGGAGAGCTAGCCAAGGCTTCTCGGGAAACGCATTACTTATTTCAGACTGAGACACTGAATAATATTTGGTGAACTAAAAAAGTGAATACTTTCACCTTATCTCTCAATTTGGTAGAGAGACTTGGCCACTAGGGAGAAACTAACCCATTAAGATTAGAAATAAGAATGAAATAGCTGAGCTTGTGCAAACTTCATGTAGTTTACAGAAAGAGGTTAGCACAAAGATAAGGGCCATAAATCAAAGATTAAGCAACATGGCACAAAAGGGCATGTTTCTGTAGTTGTAAAATGAGCTTTGCAGCAAAAGGTGAAGCTGAGCTTTTCAAAACGCGGGAATGTCACTGTTTATTTATGAGCCGAGATAAAACTCATTTTTAGATAAATGACTACATTGAAATACCATAATGCGTACCATTCAAGAGCTGTTGTGGTTAAAAAATGTGACTATAAAAATGTCACATTATCACAGAACCTATTTGTTGGTTAGGTGTTTTCCGAGTCCCATCGACTCAGTTTATTGACTCCCACTAGGTTTTACTGCTGCCTGCCTTGTGTAGCCAATACACAGTAGCTATTGTAAAAGCAAGATAAAGTTCTTTCTACCTCACAGAGCCCTGAAGAGTTTCGGGAACTCAGTATGAACCAGAGCTCACATTGTTGGTGATGGTATTAGATGAAATAAAAATAAAGGCACTTTGTTGACAGAGACCATACCTCATTTACAGAAAAGCAGTGGGCTCTTCAAAATTCCAGTTCATATTTAATTTGAAACTTGACATCTTACATTCTAGTTGTTTACCATTTCCCTTGAGCACTCAAACTATTATGGTATCTCTCTGCCTGATTTAGCCAAGGCTGTATAACTTGTTAAAAAACCAGTACAAGACTGCGTGAGAGCAGCAGTCCTGCATTTTGTGTGCCTTGCAGGTTAGTCATGTTCGTAAATTACATTTTCATGTTACCATAGGCCGCAAATGAAATTTTTGGTGACAGATGGCAATAAGAAGTCAGAAGTAATGGGGAAATGGAATATGTGTTATGGTGGATAGAAGGAGCAAGTTGGTATGGAAAACTGAGCTTTGTGACGAGCAGAGAAGTGGATGAAGTGGATGAGTCAGGTAACAGTATGACAGGATGGCATAGCAGGCTTGCATCCTCCCAAGAGGTTATAAGAAGAGGAACTCAAGGAAATGAAAATAGAGAGGCAAGCTAATAATAGCAAACACATTTATACCATGTGCAGCCACTGTCCTAAATGCTTTACAAATGTTAACTCATCTTCACAGTAGCCCAGTGAGCTAGGAATGATTAACATCTCCACTATACAGATGAAAAAAAAAAATGAAGCATAGGAAGCTTTAAAGTGCTTTGCTCAAGTCACACAGCTAACAAGATGCCCAGCTGGGATTTGAACCTGGGAACCTCAGATCCAAGTCCTCACTCTTGGTCATTATAGTGTATTGTCTCTCAGACATGGGTGACAAATTAAGATGATTTGTAAAAGTTTAACTGTTTACTGTACAAAAGAATGAGTTGGCAGTCAGGTCTTTGTTCAAGGTCAACACCTGACTAATTCATACTCGAGGGAGTTCCAATAGGGAGGCGATGATTAAAAGAGGGCACACAGGTTCATGTCAGTGGACATAAGGTAGTAAAATTGAGAGAGGAAAACATAAAGTGGATTAGAGAAATTATTGTGATAGCAGAGCCTCCTCTGGGAACTGTGGGTTCATATTAGACAAACTGTTTTTTTTGAAAGTTCTATTCTGTAATTGAAAAATACCTTATTAGAAAGCGTGCTGGGGCTTCTGGTGGCGCAGTGGTTACGAATCTGTCTGCCAATGCAGGGGACATGGGTTCGAGCCCTGGCCAGGGAGGATCCCACATGCCGCGGAGCAACTAAGCCCGTGCACCACAGCTACTGAGCCTGCGCTCTAGAGCCCGCGAGTCACAACTACTGAAGCCCGTGCGCCTAGAGCCTGTGCTCCGCAACAAGCGAAGCCACCGCAATGAGAAACCCGTGCACTGCAATGAAGTGTAGCCCCTGCTCGCCGCAGCTAGAGAAAACCCGCGCGAAGCAATGAAGACCCAACGCAGCAAAAAATAAATAAATAAAATTTTAAAAAAATAAATTAAAAAAAAAAGCGTGCTAATATTGTGCAACTTTACAGTAGTCCTAGATTAAACAGCATATGAACCATTTCATTGTCCCTACTATGCAAATGAATTAACCACAGGATTTGGGTAAGTGTCCAGTGTATTGTTCTTTCAATTTCGGACCCTTAGGCAAAAATGATATTGACCCTATAAGTGTGGATTTAGTTACTTCAGTTTTTAGGAAATATTATTAAATTGCCAGAGGTATTATTAAATCAGTGTAGATTTGGCCAGAATATACTTTTTTTTTTTTTTTTAAATGTTGAAGGCATGGAGCCAGCAGCACTCTATTTCTTTTATTATTTATTTATTTATTTATTTTTGGCTGTGTTGGGTCTTCGTTTCTGTGCGAGGGCTTTCTCTAGTTGTGGCAAGTGGGGGCCACTCTTCATCGCGGTGCGCGGGCCTCTCACTGTCGCGGCCTCTCTTGTTGCGGAGCACAGGCTCCAGACGCGCAGGCTCAGTAATTGTGGCTCACGGGCCTAGTTGCTCCACGGCATGTGGGATCTTCCCAGACCAGGGCTCGAACCCGTGTCCCCTGCATTGGCAGGCAGATTCTCAACGACTGCGCCACCAGGGAAGCCCCAGAATATACTTTTAAATGCCTTTGGCAAAGTGCCTTCACTTTCAACAACTCACACAGTTAAAAGGGTGGGAGGAAGACTTTTAGGCAACTGAAATACATATTTTCAAGCATTTTTTCCCTTGACAGCCAAGGTACTATATAATCTTTTTTAAAATAAAAATAAACCCTAATGTTTTAGATTCATCTTTAGTGGAATATATTTGTTGGGGGGAAGCAGTTTTACAGACAAGTTTCAGTTGAACAATTGCCAAGGACCCAAAAGATAGGCTTTTTTATACGCCACATGTAGGGCTTTGTCTTTACAATGCCGAAGCAACTGCTCAGTTCAATTAACTGTTTGATTCCGGGATCAAATAAGCAAAACTAATTATTTGGCTAAATTAATCTGTTTTCATTTTTTTCCTCTCATCTTCCTCAATCAAAAGTCCCCATTTGTAGTTGTAGAGACAGCAGATGCGCCAGTTCTTATGAAAAGTAAAAGGTGCTGCATTTAGGATGTTGCAGGAAGCCTGACCTCAGTAACCTTTAATGCACACTAGTTTTGGCAAACGGTTACTCTGGCTTGTAACTGTTGCACGTTGGGACCTCTGGGAAATAGACTCCATGCAGGAAGTTTATTAGAGAGTGCTCTTGGGATCAACACCTGCGGAAGGAAGGGAAGGAAGCAGGAGCGGGCAGAAGAAGTTGGGCTCTGATGCAGTCTTACCAAAGGCCTCAGCCAACACGTGGAGAGTGGAGAGGCTTTCTAGCCAGGGGCAATTCCCAGGGAAGAGGACAGCGGAGAGCTGTCCGGCAGCATCATTCCCTGCAACTGGGAATGATGTCCTTCAGTTCTGAACTGGGAACAACAGTGCCCTCTATAATAAATGGCTAAAATATTTTGAAATTTTAAGAAGGAAATGGAAATAATAAAAAATAATATCTACATCTTATTGTTTACATTTAAGTTATATATAGTGTTACCACAGAAGCCTCATTTTACAAGGAAATGAAGCTAAGAGAAATTTTATTTGAATGTCTTTTTTTGCATAGGAGAGGGAAGAGGTCGTGTATTTAGCTATATACTGGTTATCAAGAGAATGCACATGTGTGTGCAAGAGTGTGTAATAGATAAATAGGATGAGCTACTTTTAGTCTTGTGCACTGTATTAGGAGCGGAACCTATCATTTAATCTGTGTATCTCCCCTGAGAGGGAGGTTCTGTTCTGATTCTGCTGATAAATAAACAGACTCGGATGGGTTAAGTGACTTGTCTGAGATCACACAGATAGTGGTACAGTCATGACTCTAAGCTAAGTCCATCCAAATCAAAGCCCTTTTTAGGATCCCATGCTGTATTGTTGGTTCTAGTGGTCGAACCTTAGCCAAAGATTTTCTGCTTCAGTGGATAACTTTCTACCCTAGTTTTAACCATGTTTCCTTACACAGGTTTTGTCCTCACAAACCTCAGAAATCTGGTATTTAAACTGAGTGTTTATTGCTTTTGACCCTTGAGACAATTTCTGTAGGTAAAAGGCAAATATTTTTATCCCCACTTACCAGGACTGGGGTGCCGATGACAGTGGACCAGCATCCTGTGAAAACGGGTCCCTTCTGGGATGATTTCTGCCCTGTACTTCTGCCCCCATTTACTAGATGTGTTAGTGGGTAAAGGAAATTCATGGTGCTAAAATATGGTTAGGAGTCAGAGGTAACACTGGGTGTACTGATTCCAAATCCCATGCTTGATTCCCCTTTCAGTGAGATCAATATGGGGAAAGAGATGTGTGTTTGTGTGTGTGTATAGTAAGTACAGAAACAAACCAAACTTTGAATGACCCTACATTATAATCATTTCATTTATGATGAGGGGATTCTGGAACCAGTAGAAAGAAATCATTTAGGGGGCTACTAGGAGAACTATAAATATATACACTTGAAGTATGTGACTTTTGAAATGAGTTTAAACCTCATTTAAATTAGAATAACTTCCTGTGGGCTTCTCATTTGATTAGAGTGCCTCAACTATGTTCTTTTACACTGTGTTCAATATTTTGAGAAAATACGGTTGACTGATCCCCACACTTGAATCAGGTTACAAATGACACATTTCCATTGCTGTATGACAGTTGGCTTCCTCTGATTTGTTTTCGACAGCACAATTGAAGTAGGCAAGGTTCTCTTGTTACTTTGCTTATTTTAATAGGGTACTGCTTGTGTCAGATAATCCAGAAGGACTTTAAGACATTGGTCAGATTTTCATATCATATTTCATCTTCTATAGTAAAAAAAAGGAATAAGGCAAGTCATTGTAATATTTTCAGTCATATATATTCTTTAATAAAATGAAGTAAATGACAGTCTCCATCTGAAGTAGTTTATGTCTTTTCTCAAGCAACTATTACTTTATTCATATGTCTTTGGTTTCAGCTCAAATCTTAATTTAATGGCGGGTTTCAGGAACAGTTGGATGGAACAGATATTTCTGCATGATTGATGCAGTGTCCCATATATACTGTATAACTCTGCATTATAAATTATTTGGAACTTTAATATTGAAAACAGATGACAGTATGTTTGCTTTTTGAAATGCAGAAAGAAGGATATTGGTATATAAACGTGTAGAGATTTGAATACATCATGAATGCATGCGTGTTCATTAACAACCACAAGTCAGCTTAAAAATACACATCCACAAGTTATCAGTACTAATCTAAATGTCTGTAAACTGAATTATCAGTACTAGTGCTGCAGTCAAGACCAACTAAGAATTTACTATTATTTTTTATTGCTCTGAGTATTAAAATGGTCACAGAACTACAGTAATACTGTTTCATATCTATACATGCATATATTAAGTTATGCTGACACTTATAATTGATAAAGGTTTATGAATGAGAACCAAATTAAAGATGGCTTTGAGTTCTCTTTCTTCCCCCCACAGTGAAGTCAGAAATCAAGTAGTAATATAATACCTTGAGAATTCATATATAATATACACGATTTAATGAAGACTTACAGGTTTCACTGTTATTTTAGATCCCCATAGTATTTGAATGGGGTTTCGTATGTCATTTGAGTCTCCTGGCCTAAGTCTTCAAGGGAGTGTTCATTTCCTAAAACCTCTTTATGGGCTAAACATAAGAGTTTATAGAAGGATTCACGTGCACCTCTGCTTCTAGGGTAGGGATGGTAAGTCATCTGCATACAGAGGCAGGGAGGTACTTGGACACCAGCAGGGGGGCTGGGGTGTTATACAGAGGGGGGTGGTGGCAGCTCGCATATTGAGCGGCGTCCTGGCCTGAAGGAGGCAGCTGGGTTCGTGATCATTCAGGAGGTAGTGCCAGTTTCTCCACGTCTGACGTTCAAGACAAGACAAAAATATGGATGTTTTTGTAAAATTCCTTAATTTTAGAACACTGAGTAGGCCAAATCAATCCCTGATGTGGGCTACATATGGCCCAAAGGCCTCCAATGTTCACATTCCCATCTAAGTCATGGGAAACTGGAGTCCTGGGTTGTCTTGCATTGTATATACATGGAATGCCAATACAATTTGAGTAGGGAACTAATTATCTTAATAGAATCTTCAAAATGGAATCAGAACCAACTTTGGATAACTTTTTCTTCTTCAAGTGTGAAAAATCCTCCAGTGTTTTGGTTTAAGCCATGTATATGTACTTTTAAGCCCCAAAAGAAGCGGGGGGGGGGGGGCGGGAAGTTGGAATCTCGTTTCATTTGGGGTATTGTCTTTTATTGATTGGTCCAAAATTGAGCACCCAATTACCTCTTTCCCATTTATATCTCAGCATGAGATTTCCTTTCCTGATTTAAGCCTTTGTGGCCCGTTTTTTATCTGATCATTTGTCTGTCTGATATCCTTGGTATGTTTTTGTAACATTTTTAACAGTTAATGTAAGTGCTATTTGTGGAAAGCAAGCCGGTCGCCTGTGAAGGGTCTCTTGTGATTTCTCAAGTTGTTTTCACATTCGACTGATACTGGCTTCTAGAACAGAAGTCTGGGAACTAACAATGAGTGTTAGACCACTGAACACAGGTTACTTTCCTTTCCAAGTCTGTCTGCAGGGGCAGAGAGAAAAGATGAATGAAAATGGAAAATAAATGCATGTAGCTGAGCAGGAGGTTAATTATATTAATTTCAGGCTCAACCCAGCTTGACGACAATATAATAATCTTATAAAAAATGGAATGCCAACAAGGAGCCAAACTCCTATTACCTTTTTCCTTTTGAGAGCACAATATGTTATAGTAATCAGGAGCTCGTAAATTGCCCTTACAAGCAGTTCAGAAAAAGTTGCTGTACAAAGCCTACTTAAGAGTTGGAAACAGTGGGGAGATTCTTTTCCCTGTTGCACCTGAGGTGTTTTTTCCATGTGTTGAGTTTCATTTCAGTTGTTCAGTAGAGAACATAGGAATTCTGCTGTGCTTCTCAAACATGTGATGGGTGTGGAGGAGTCAAGCTGCAGTTGAGTTATTTTAAATACCAAGGAGCCAAATGTAAAGAGTACTCTGTAGTATGGTTCCTTGACTGTATATGTGAATACAGAGAAGCAGCCTGTTTTCCCCTCATTTGGACTAGAATACCTGGTAAGAATTAAGTGGGGGATGAGAATGGGAATTAGTGGAGGGAGTGATGAAATATTCCAGTGCCTCCCAACACAAACCTCTCCCTTCCCTCACCAGGGAAGCTTCTGTTCCTCTCCTTCATCAATAAATTCTAAGAATCACCGAGTAAAAGACCAGTGATTCGAAGTGTTGACACCTTGAAGCAAGGGAATGTTTCTCAAAATATTTACAGCAGCTATGAAAGTAATTTAGAAAGTTGATCTGCCCTTAAAGTATTCAACTTTGTCAATTGTGCATAATGTCCTCAATATTTACTATTACTTAGTGCTACAAACATAAACAATCATTTCAATGACCCTTTGTATTAAAATATGTGAACCCTTATATTTCATTATTCGAGAGAACCACATGATCCCACAGGTCCATGGAAATTTTAGAGTAAATTTTACTGCCTCGTCACCTGTGTCTAGACAAATTTATTAGGTACTTGCTGATGGTGAGTAATACCTGTTTATTAAGCTGATTTTCAGGCTTCTTACAAGAGAGCTTTCATAAATTAGTTTTAGTACTTTAGGATTTAAGCTTAAATAGAGATTAGGCATTCATAAATTGAATCAAGCGATCATGGACTGAGAGGGAAGAAAACGATTTTTAATGCATTTTTGGTCTGAAACCCCTCCCTTTCTTTCAACCCCAAGAGCCTGCTCTGCCATAAGGAAGGACATAGTTAAAGTTAGATTCTCTGGTGTCAGAAATTTCTACTTTATGTCTTGGCTAACCAGTGAGGATAATCAGCACCTTGTCTCCCTTAAAACTGACAGGGTACCTTTTTAAAGTGTTGAAAGAGAAGTATACAGACGTTACAGGTTGAGCAGCCTCAATTCCCTGGCCTCGATGAAGATTTTGAAACTTATTTTCAGTCGTCAGGGTAACGCTCTATGGTCAGTAAATGAATTGGCTACCCTTAGTCATTGGCATTTTCTACGTAATGCATAAAAGGTGGTAGTGCATACTCTGAAATGTAAAATCGACATTATTCATAGGAATGCTCATTTTGTATAGTTTTATGGTACCTTAAACATAGAAACCATCTATTACCCAGTTTGGTAAGGCTGTCGACTGTTTAGTATTTTAAGAAGGCAAACCATTTAAAGATTCAGATTTATTAATCTTTTGGAAATTAACCCAGTCCCAAGTTTTAAATGAAATCTGCCTAAATTCAGACAAGTGCAATGAACCTGCAGGTTTTTTAACACTTTTATTTGGAAAACTGTAGGATCGTCTATGCCTCTTGTCACTGTTTAAAACTTGGGTCTGTCTAATGCCTCCTCAGAAGAGCAGTAAGCACCTTTGTCTCTTGGGGTTCTGGAGGAAACTGCATTATTCTGAGGCAGGCTCCACCATTTGAAATCCACCCCAGTATCTTGGAAATACTGCATAGGAGGTACATGGGGTGTCGTGGGAATAGCTAGCACATAAAATAAACAGTACCCCATGCTGAATTTCCCTGTTTCTAAAATCCTTTGTCACTCGTAAATTTACTTCTTGATTATGTCGTAGAAACAAAAATTAAGGGAGTATAAAATAAACTTTAGGAAAGTTCCTCTAGCAAATATAAGCAAAATATGCTTTTTGTCATCTAGCCACCCCTTTCTCTAGGAGAGTAGAACTTGCGTGGACGGTGAGGCATGGGATGTTTTGCATTTTAGCTGTGTTCTCACATCTCCTCCATTAGCTGCATGTTCTCACAGTAATCAGGATATTGATTGCTAGCCATCAAGATTAATACACTCCAAGTTATAATTTTTTGGTTTCTCCTTCTCTCCTATTCTACTCCTCTCCTCAGTGGCTGATCCACTCTTGTCTTATTTTCCAAGTACTCAGTCTGAGGGTAGAGAAGGCTGAGCCGGGTGGTTCGGAGAATAGAAGAATGGAATCAACACCGCTCTGTGCCCCCCCAGTGGGAGTCACCGCTCCCATTGCTCAGGTCCTCAGGTAATGTCTATGGGAGTGGCAACTGCAAGCATCCAGTGGCCTCTGGCAAGCAAAGAGCTGGCATTTCTCACATGATTCAGATCACTGGATATGGATTTGGGTGCTAAAGAAAAGGCAGGATCATTTCAGTCCAGATGCAGCTAGTTGTATCAATAATGCTGTCAGTCATGATTGAATCCTTATGGAGTGTCCAGTGAAGTGCAAGTACCCCAGTCATTGTCTCACTTAATTCTCATGGCAGTTCTAGGGGGGCACTTTGATGATCATTATCCCCAATTTACAGATGAAGAAAATGGAGCTGATAGAGAGGCTAAGGAACGTGCCGTGGTTATTCTTCAGGTCATTGGTGGTGAAAGGACTCAACCCTGGCCCCGAACCCATGCCCTTAATACAGCCTGTGTCCCCCCAATTGTCTTCTTCACTCAGCAGTGTATATAATGCATTCCACAATGTTAGCTTCTGCATCTGTCACTTGTTTTCATGGTGACAGCATGATAAGCAGGCAGTGCTCTTTTTCCAGTGGCAGAATGTTTAAGATATATTGTTCCTATCTTAGAGATGTATAGGGGATTTTTGCAATTGATATGTGAAACTCTATCTCTGTATTTGCCTTAAGTAAGGACAAAATAGAATGTCTTTTTCTTCCTTTCCTCCTAAACTTGTGATTACACTTGCATTGGAAAAGATCCCATGGCAGATGGCGTCTTAGAGTAATTTTAACAAATATGTTCACGTCCTTCATACCAACCAGTTTTCCGATGACACAATAAAAACTGAACATTTTCATGTTGAAACCTACTTAGGTACTTAGCTGTCAAACTAAATCAACCAAGTATTATTTTCTGCTCGCCTCTTAGATGTGGATAGCTAAATATTCACTTATGGAGCTTAACTCTTGCCAGTCAAGTAGTTTTCTCATGTCCCCCCTTCATCTCACTGTCCTCCTGACAATCAGTACTGTCTGAAACCTTTCACTCAAGCAGCGACATATCATTACATTAGGCACACTTTTTTTCACTGGAGACTGTTGAAATTAGTGCAAGTTTTAATTACAGGATATTTGAAGGAACAGATGACTTTTATATGTAAGCAGTTATTTAAACTGAAATAAAATATTAGTAATCATATCTTCCTTTAATGAGTCACTGAAAGTGTTCTGTAAGTAAGCTCTGCATAGATATTCTTTAAAAATGATATGCCATTTTTTTTGTTTTCTGTTTGGTAGGTATTGAGTGTTCGGGAAAGGCCAAGCATGCCCCATCCTCTATGGCAGGGCTTCTCATCCGCGGTTCTACTGACATTTGGGGCCAGATCACTTATTGCTGTGTGGGCTGTGCCTGTGAATTGAAGGATATTTGACAGCATCTCTGGCCTCTACCGACTGCATGTGGGTAGCAACCCCCTCCCACATGTGACAGTTAGAAATGTCCAGACATTGCCCAATGTCCTCTAGGGGCAAAATCACCCCAGACTGAGAACCACTGCTCTGTGGTTTTTCAGACGAGAAACCATAGTTAGAGAGGGATGAAAATGTCAGCTCTGGTGTTGACCAAGCTACAGTGGATAATGTGGCTAACGTCTAAGGCCAGGATGGGTTTCTTTCTCTTGTTTTTGCAGACACCTTTACCCCAGTGTCATCCTACCAGAAAAATAGCACAGCCCTGTGACTGTCAGCCTCACCTGCTCTATTTATCCTCCTAGGACCAGTCTCAGCTGAAGTGATGTATTGTTTGTTGTCCTTCTCCCGTATCAAAATGTAAGCTACATTACCCTTAAGGCAGAAAATTTTAAATTGCTTTTTAAAAATCAGAAAAAAAAATAAGAAAAAATAAGCTACGTGAGTGCAGGAAATTTGGGTTTTATTCAGTACCATAACTGCAGAGCATAGATCAATGCCTGGCATATAATTTGCAATCCATGAGTAATTGTTGACTAAATGAGTCAATTATTTAGAGACACTAGCTGTGTAAAGGTAGAGTGAGGATATTACAGATCACAAATACAGCTTAAAATAAATTGAGAGAATTTTTAATGAAGAAGTACAGCTTCAAGTATAATAATTCTACCTAATGATTTTATAATTAATTGCTTCATAATTGAGATTTAGGTTTTTCCCTCATTTGATGGAATTAGTTGTACTAGAGTCCATTTTTCATGTCAAGCAACAATGGCTTCAGATAAGAGAAAGCTTTGGGCTGTAAGGAAATGAGGAAAGAAAGTCCAGATGATGCATGAAGTCAGAAAACAATTGGAAAATACCAACATTTCTTGTACAAGCAACCACTGAAAATGTGTTTCACTGGAAGGTACGGAAGAACAAGTACAGCATTTCTTGGAATGCTTGTTTTGTAGTTTGAGAAGTAACAACTGAAGTTTGGAATTTAAAGCAAATAATTTATCTTTTGAGTTAAAAATTTGTATTCTTTATTTTCAAAATTTTTCTTTATACTTTTTCAGCTCCCTAAATTTAACCAATTGCAAATGTTTTTAAGTACCATTACCCTCAATCTTTTGAATTGAAGTAGTTGCCTTTAATAGGAAATTTGCATTTCATCATAAAGATGGGACACAACATCCTTGGCTTAGTTATAAGGCCCAGAAATGAATGGGATAAAATGCTGTCAGCTTAGCAAATAGTAAAGACACACATTCCACCAAATGTGTCTTTGTCTTGAAGAATTATGGACATGTGTGCCAGGCAAGGTGAAGAATGCAGCCCCTTCAGGCTGTATACTGAGCACCACTTGAAATTTTATATGACAAGAATAACCAACCTGGCCATGGGCAGATGCCAGAATTCACTAGTACTGTCAACAAAAGGACCGTGACAATTTATCTTTCAAAAAATGTTAATATCAAATTTGTTGTAGGTTGATTAGAGTGCCCTCGTGTTTCTTAATTATAATGCCATTTAGTTCTTTCAAAGAACCTAATGTTTCTTACTTTTAAACATAGGATCGATATAATTAATAAGATTACTGTTTTTTTTTTTCTTTTTTTCATACCTGCTTCATGAGATATATGTAAAGTCCTGAAGAGTCCAAGGCAGCCCTAGGTCTGTGGATTGGGCACTGTTTATCATAGATTAGTTACAGAAGTAGAAGAACCAAAGTGAACTATCCTATTCCTTTTTTTTTTTTCTGTGGCTTGGAGAGGAGTTGACTCACCCAGTCTTACACAGTATGTTGGAGATACAGGTGATACATCCTTGCCTGAGACCCTTCTCTGATGCTCTCTGTCCGGTGTTATTCCCGTCCTCCATTTGTGGTATAACATGACCATATCTTATCCCTCGTGGGTTATAACATTGCTCGATGTCTGGAGCCAGGGGTTTTGGTATAGTTTTATAACTATAGTAAAGTTAATAGGATGAGTGGAGGTGACAGGGAACAAAGGAAGAGGGACTAGAGTAGAGGGCTGCCATTCTCTGAAATTCTGTCTGATAGCAGAACATTTTAGGAATATATTCAATCAGTGGACATATTAAGTTTCCATTGCATGCAAAACATCATGATAGGTGATATGGGGATACAAAGATGAATATGATCTAGACCTGCCCTCCGGGAAAGCACGCCTTCTAATGATTTCCTTCCTTGAGATGGTCCACTGCAGCCCATAGCTGCAGCTACAGCTCTTTCTGGAAGTGTTAGAGATTTAAGAAAATCATGTTCCTGTGACTTTTGGACATCCAATAGAATGGCTTACAATGTATGGTTTGGTAGCATTTTTGTAGTTCTTTAGAATTCATCCTCTCAAAGACTTTTTTAAAACTTAAAAATGTATTTCATTTATCCCATGATTTGCTCTATGCGGCTTTATATTTTCTAAGCTCCTTAACATCACTAGAAGAGGCTAAAAGTAGGATTCCAGTGTTAAAGATGAGGGGATAGAGTTTGTCTCAAATAGCTGATGATTTTTCCAGAGTCAAAATAAAACTTCCTCTTTTCTCTTCATTCAAATAGGAGGCAGTTTGACCAATGAACTCAACTTCTGTTTTCTGCAAAGCATAGATTCATGGACTAACAGAGTTTTAGAACTCTAAAATTATTAGAGATAATCTCAGAGACAGCTGAATTAGTAGACACTTAAATACACATCTTCCTGCTAGCCACTGAATAATAGGACTTTCACATTCTTATCTGCTTATCTGATAGCTTCCTGGGATTTGGGTAAATGAAGGTAGAGTTGAAATGATCTATTTGATCTGTTTTTGACATGTCCAGTCCATAGTAGCATAAAGCTGAGAAGTCAATTCTAAAACCTTTTAGTAGCCACAAAGAAAGTAATAATATTGATTACTGAGATATATATGAACTGTGGGATTGTTGAGAGGCACTAATGATATGGATATAATTATGGATACAATGAAAGCAGTTGTCGATGGATTGTGTAGGTTTTTTTTTTAAATCACATTAACAATATTACCAAATAATTAGAACACAGTTTGAGGTAAGCTTTGCAGGAATGATTCCCAGATGTGAGTGAGCTAATTTTTATCATTAGATTAGAGATAACTCAATGTTTTAATGCAGCTGGAGCAAAAGACATATACTTCAGTAGGACCTACAGGAAGCCAAAGTTGTTTAACTTTCTTCATTTTACTCACAGATTATTTGAAAAGATAGACTATGAATTCTTTGTCATCCGTAATATATTACAGCTTTCTGGAAGGTCTGTGTGAGAAATGCTTTTCAAAGCTTGCTGGGATAAAGTGGTCATCATAGCATCTTTACCGCAAAGAACATCTGCTTACCAGCTCTGCTTTCTTTGGTTGTAGGAGTGCTTTAGGGAATGATTTTTTTTTTTTTTTTTTTGTCTCTTGACAGGCTTCTGTGCTTGAGGACAGACTGCAAAGATAACAATAGTGTGTGTTTGTGTGAGTGTGCACATGTGCGCACATGTGTAGAGCATGCTAAAATCATAAGCCTAGCCGTATAAGGATATGTTGTTTCTCCAGGTAACTTGAAAGTCCTTGGTACTTTCACATATGTGTAGATATCCTCAATTTGAAAAAAAATAAATATTGATTTTCCTTTGTCTCCCTTCTGATTATCAATTTCTAGTTATCAATTAAGTTATCAATTTCTAGAAATGCTTTACATTTTTAAGTAAAGTAACACATTCAGTGTGACACCATGGAATGATGAGCTCTATATTCAGACAGTTCTGTTTGTATCATATCTGTAGAATATTGTGAAAAGAAATACCTAATGCTTTTTCATCTAAAATAGAACTGTGAAGTTCTTTGTGGGAGGAAGAGTTTGAATTTGGAAAACATTCATCCTGATTTTTCCTCTGGTGCCATTTTGATTAAAAAACTAAAAATAAAAATGTTTCCCTTCCTATTTCCCCTTTTTCTCATCCTTTGAATATTCAACATAACCAAGCATATTATGAGCAAAGCAAATTATATGTATTTTGTCTTTACCTCTTAAATTAAAAGTGATTTTCAAATGTAAAAAATACTACAAATATTGACTCTATTTATATTTTTCTCAAATTTCTGAGATTCCCCCATTATTTCAGATTCTGAGGGACATATATCTTTCATTCAAAATATATTAACAATTGGTATACAAATAGAAAAATTTTAATTTTCCAAGTATTTTATATGTTCCTTAAAGAAATGTGGGACATAGAAATAACTGTTTATAAAGTTTATACCTTCATATTTGTTAAGATATCTTTGTTCATTAACGGGAAAAAAGATTTATAAACCTGGCTTTCACTTTCTGGAACATTATGGTCTAGAGAACTACTGTTGTTCATTACCTGATGTTCTTAAATAAGTGTTGTGATAACAAGAGTCTTCATTGTCTAAGTCCTCACAGTTTGGTTACCAGGTAAGCTGTCATAAGAGGAAAATAAGTTACTGATGAAATTACTGGTTATAAAAGTAGCCTTCTAAACCCTCATCAAGCTAATGTTTTATTTATCAGTTTTGGACTGATTGTAAGATGCTTACAACAATTTAATGCCAAAAAATGCAATGTGAAAAATATAGTGCTCAGACAATCCATATAACAAAACAAATTGATTGCAAGAATTCATTATTCAAAAAAACTGATGTTGGAAAACTGCCTGAATCACATATAAATCCATTGATAGATGAGGATCCGGCAGAGTGAGACCAACGAACGATTTAAAATGAGAGAACAAAAATGGATGAGGACATAAGTAGATGTTTCATATGAGAATTACTTTAGAATCAAAGGGTAAGAGAAACACTTGGGAAAATTGATGACTTTTTTGAGTATTCTTTGAAATAATAGCTCTAGTTTAGGCTGAACTGCTGTATAATTTTGTCAGAAAAGAAAAATTATGTCCACTTGATTCAGTCTTTACTCCAGTTCATAGCCAGAATTATAGCTAAAACTTTTCCCTTATGATATAAATTTAATGGATTTATTTAAGATAATAACCCAGCATGATGTTTTTCACTATTTCAATGAAAAAGTGGCTTAGCCTTTTCCTGTCACCAGATTGTCTCTGATAATGAAAATGTCATATTAAGCCACCGCTCTGAATTATCCATCACCAGTAATTATGAGTAGAGTGTGCCTCAGTTGCTCCCTCCATTAAAAACCCAAATTATTTATTCATCTCATCTCAAAATATTTATTTAGCACAGTAATTCTCAGCTCTGGTCAGACTTTAAAATTACTTGAGGAGTCTTTAAAAATACTCATGTTCCGGCTCCAGTCCCAGAACAGCTAAATCAGAATCTCTGAGGGTTGGAGCTTGAGAGCAACTTTTTTTTTAAGACTTCCCATGAGATTCTAGTGAGTACCACTGATAGTACATCAAAAAGGTATTAAAACCGCCAACAATTCGCTTTACAACCAAAAAATGAATATAGATATGATTTTCTTCCTACTAACACTGTTCTAATGTATTAAAAAGTTCTAAGGTTTTTCCTTAAATAAGTCAAATTTGAAAAAGTAATGGTAGCATGTGAGGTCTTTCTTGACAAGAAAGAGAATAGTCTTAAGCAAAATAACTCATATAACTGTATTTTGAACTATGTATTTCTTTAATTTTTTTTTTCCTGCTGTAATTTCCTCTCTTTAGAGAAAACGTCCTAGTGCTACTGTGTTTCTGAGAGGTCAAGGACCTGGCAGGCAGGATCTCTTCAGACTTGTCATACCTCACTTTCTCTAATCTCCTCTGCTCTACCTTCCCATGAGACATCCTACTGTAGCCACTAAGTGTACCGTTTATTCCCTAAACCTATGGTGCTTCATTGAGCTGGAATACTTCTGATGAAACTCTGCCTTGCCTGTGACTGTCCTGTTTGTCTACATGTCACGGCCCCTCCTGGCCAGCCTGTAGATCACCTCCGAACTTCCACAGCCCTTTGCTCCCCCATCAGCTGAATGTTCTTTAGAAAGAGCCACTGTCTTATATTTCTCCCCATGTGGATATGACAATTTTCTCATACTAGGTAGACACTCAGTAAGCTCTGAAGTTAGGAAATTATGGAAAGGATCTAATGGCAGGGAGAATCTCAGTGTTTCATTCAACTGTAATAAAAGTTTATTCTGTACAGATTTATTTCAAGATTTGCATTTTCTTGGTCATGGCACATTTCTAAATTTGGAATAAGTTAAGCATGGCAATACCTGAATTCAAAGGTCCATCCCACCTGAAAAGACTTGCAAATACATAAATAGGTTTGCTGATTTTTATGTTTTAGAGGAAAGAAATATGAGAGGTAATTGTGTAAATCCCCTTCAAATATAGAGATAATTTCTTCTTTTTTCTTAATTCAGTTTCCCAGAATTAGTTTCAGCTAATATATTTTTTTAATTGGGATGACAAAATTTTTAATATTATTATTTTATTTCAGTACACACTAAATAGATATCACAGTTTAGATTTGTGCATTTCTTTTGTGCACAAAGAATAATGCCTCACAAAGTGTTTACAATGATTAAAGAGTTTTGCCTGAATCATTGTCGATTACTAGGAAAGTCTTATAAGTCATCTTTCTGTGTTTTAGCTCAGACTCTGAGCTCATCATTGAGCTCATCGTTGACCAACCTTAATTGCAAGGGTTTGGGGGCAAAAACCATGTTATTTTAGTTTTTTTGTGCTTATGTGTGCAACGAAGCCAGAGATCACATAATGTGTATGATGGGGTCATGAGACAGGTCTCCAAACCAGTGTCACACTACTTCCTGGCAAAGCCTGACAAAAAGGTGGGTCCCAGATGAGAAGGTGGGATGAAAAGAAGGGAGGAGATGAGAGCAGGGTGTTCACAATGAAGTAAGGAGAATAGATTGGGGTGGTGCTGAGGGATTTCTTGAGGCTTAACTGAAGCCAGAGCACCAAAGACAATGTAATAACTAAGAAATTCCGTATTCTTGCTTATAGTGTTGAGTGCTGTTTACTTTCTTTACTCCTAAAGAGCTTTTTTAGAAACATTAACTACGTGTCTAGCGCATCAATTACTGTAACCCAGATCTTATTTTACCTCTGCTATACCTCCAACATTTTTCTATAGATTCAGCATATATACTGTTGTGTTCTCTTGGATATGAAAGTATTATCCTTTTTCATGCTTTTTTGCCCTAAGTTTTGTTTTGTGGTGTCCTCTCTCCTCATTTTACATCTTTTCCCCCATTAATAGATGTGCTTTTTGATTCCAGAGGAAAATTAAGAATGTGGACTGATTAAAGACATTATTTCGTCTGTAGTGGTTGTGTACTTGGCATAGCCAGTAAGCAGCTTTTTTGTTTTGTGTCTAATGTCATTCGGACCTAGACAGGCCTGAACAAAGGGTACTAATCAGCAGCATGTAACATCTCCGTCTGTGTTTGGACCCAGCTCTCTAACTGGGATGGTTGTACTGACCTCATCGGGGAAGGCTGGCTGCTTAGCAAATTTGGCTAAGCCTATCCCAAACCAAAAGAGTTTGTATACAGTGTGTGGGCTTTATACCAGAAGGCCAGATGATACCCTTGCTCAAAAGGAAGGATTTATAGCAATGATGACCTCTTGTTTCCCAAAAAGCAAGGTACTGTGATCTCACTCACCGATATCCTCTAGGAGGCCGGCATGTCTGATTGAGCTAATGGCTGTTTGGGAAGCAACAAGCCTTATGAACGATTGGCAAAGTGCAGTCTTCAAAATCTTGGATGCTCAGTGTTTGTTTATGATGTTTTCCCAAATGTATTAAGTTGGTACATGTGGTAATTTCTATGAAAGTCACATATTACCTTTTTGTCTCTGCTCCTCTTATCGGATTTTATCTAATCCCTTCCAGAAAAATGAGTTCCTTGTATGACCAGTTCTACACTGTCATCAAAGAAAATTACACCACTGCTTGCATAAAAATCTCAAAGGGCTTCACAAAGTTTCCAGAGATTTTTTAAAACTATGTTTTTTATTAAGATGTCTTTTTTAAAACATCCATAGATTGAATAGCTTCTTTTAAATTACTGGAATTTCTATTGAGCTCTCATTAATAGGATTAAAATCCAATTTTTTGCTAAGTTATCTTCTCTGATTACTGAGCTTTCTACTTCTCTTACTGAAGGGCAAATTGTAAATATGGAATTATAGTGATTTTTTTTTTGATTTGCAATATTTTGTGGGATCATAAACATTAGAAACCTTTCTTCATGGTTCTATATAAGGATGAGAAAATAGTTCCTCCCTACAGAAAAGGTTCTTGGAGGTTTTTAAAAGTTTTTTAACCTTTTAAAAATTTCAGATAGCTTTTATATTTATTGATTTGATATTAATGCATTGCATATTAGTATAAAGAACATATACCATTATTTTGAGACAAGATTTGACCTCACAGACCTCCTAAGTCCTCTGTTCTAAAGAAGAACCGAACTTGGAAAGTAAATATTATTTGCCCTGGTTTATAATATCTGTGTCTGAAAACAAGGTATGAGAATTGTTAAAATCTTAAAAAGTTTGCTCAATTTGATGGCCTTGTTTCTTTGGTTTACTAATTAACGCTCTTATATACAAAATCAAAGATTATTATTTACTTTTTCATTATTTTTCTAGATAGCAAAACTTAAGTAAGTGCTTTATTTTGACCTTATTATATCTTTGATTACTAAGAAAAAAAGGCAAAAATTTCTCACTTATGAAAGAACTAAGTTTCTTTTTAGTTTTATTTATCATTTCTGATTATTTTTAAATGTTTTCTTGTTACCTTGTTACCAAATATTGTTTGAAAGTCATCCATGATCCTAGCTCAATGAAGTGCCTACATTTTCTCTGAAAACTTTTTGAATTTTGCCTTCCCAAATTCAGAACCTAAATGCAGAAAAAATAAAATAAAATAAATTACCAGGATATCTTTTACACCTAAAACAATTTTTGAGATTTCAGAGACACTGGAACTATCACAAAGATTTATACTTTCATCTTATAAAAAGAGAAGTGCTAGAAGCAGTTTTGTTTGAAATGTTATTATTGTAAAAGTTCATGGGAAGAGCTGTCTAATAAAAATAGACTCTCAACCTTCCTCATGCTACAACTGTATAAATTATTAATATAAATATTTCAGAATTGTATGATTTATGGGAAGTTCCTGGAAATTTGTCAGTTCTCCCACTTTCCACAATATTTTTAATAGACTTTATTTTTAGAGCAATTTTTAATTCACAGCAAAATTGAGAGGAAGATACAGAGATTTCCTGTAGACTTCCTGCCCCCATACCTGCACAGCCTCCCCCATTATCAGCATCCCTCACCAGAGTTGTGCATTTGTTAAAATTGATGACCCTATATTTGCATATCATTATCACCCAAAGTCCACAGTTTACCTTAGGGTTTGCTCTTGGTGTCCTACAGTTTATGGGTTTGTACAAATGTATAATGGCCTGTGTCCACCATTCCAGCATCATACAGAGTAGTTTCACTGCCCTTTAAATCCTCTGTGTCTGCCTATTCCTCCCTCTCTCCAGATAGCTTTTTCTTGCCCACTACGAACCTTGTAAAAAGAATCAGGCTCTCATCCAAGTACTAACCAGGCCCGACCCTGCTTAGCTTCCGAGATATATGTAATCATATAGCTGATTCACTTTGTTGCACAGCAGAAACTAACACAACATTGTAAAGCAATTACACTCCAATAAAGAGGTATATAAAAAATAAATAAATAAAAGTTTCATTCTGGGGGCCAAAAGAAAAATTTGGGCTTTTTAGTCCTCATAGTTATAAGCCAAGAAAAAAATCATTGTGGGCAAATGCCCACAAGGACCACTGAGTTCCTTGAAGAGAGGATATTAGTCCATTTTTCAACAAATATTTCCTTTTGTTATCTTCATGCAATTGAGTTACACGCTATTCACTTTACACTTCGCTTTACAGGTAAGTATATGGTTAACCATAGTTGATATGCTATGGCTCTAACTGAACAGTTAATAGAACTGTAGGCTCTTGGGAACTTTATCTAGAACAGTTCTGGAATCATCACCAGCTTCCAGTTCCTCATCCCCTGTGGCTACAGAACCCCAACTACATGGGAAATCCTTTAGCACACATATAGACAAAGATGATATTGCCTAGGCTCTATCTGCTTATGGTTCTGTTTATTACTGTGATCCGTTATATTGCCCTGGATGTTTTCAAAAGTATTTTTTTTCTTGTGTATGGGGTTAGTAGTTAGTATCAGTAGAATTTTAGAGCTGGAAGGAATTAACAGTTATACACAACAGTATGGATGAATATTCCAAACACCTTGTTGAGCAAAAGAAACCAGACACAAGAGTACATACTTTGTGATTCCATTTATATAAAGTCAGCAAGGCCAACCAATCTGTTGTGTTAGAATTCAGGACAGTGGTTAGCTAGGGTTGGGGCGGGCAGTGACTGATAAGGTGTAAGAGGGAGATGGACTCAGTTTGTGAAAATTCTTTAAGCTGTGCAGTTACGATTTGTGTACTTTTCAACCAAAAGCTTAAAATAGTTATAACAATTATAAGGTAACTGGGGGGGAAAGACAGCTGCTGAAGTTAAAGCAGGAAAAGTACAGAGGGCCCAAGATGGAGGTGAGGTGAGGCAGAGCCAGTGTGAAAACCACTGGTATGACCCAACCACCATATTTTGCAGCGAAGAAAAGAAGGGCTCCCCTAAAGACAGTGATTTGCCCAAATTACACAACTACTTGATGACAACATTTATTAACTTATTGAATGCATATATATTGAGCATGTACTGTGTCTCAGCTATGGGGCAGGAAGCTGGGACATAGTTGGAAACCAGATTGACCCAGCCAGACCCTGCCCCTGTGGAGTTTAGAAGTCAGGCTTTCTAGCTGACTCATGTACATGACCTGCCCTGCCTAATAGACATTTGAGTTTGCACTTCCTTGATTGACGTTAATCTTCCTATTACAGAAAGCTGGCCATTTCATTTCGTTAAGGCACAGGCTAGAATCTCCTTCCCACTTCTACTTGTTGCATGTTTTGTTATGTTCAAGGAAGAACGTTCTGAGAATTGTGTGTAGTTTACTATTCTTTACAAGAGACACTGGTCTTCCAGAGAGGCTCTGATGAGAGCAGAGAGAATTCTTGCTGCATCCTCCTCTGGGCCTGTAGACTGGAGTCCCCATCATTTCTGTGCGGGTAAACTCATTCATAGCACTAGACTCCCAGGCTTGTCATTTGATCAGGCTCTCATCTGCATGTCAATGAGGCTTAAAGCCCATGGAAAGAATTAACTGGACTTGGATGTTTATGCAACTTTTCAGCAAAGGCAATTGAAAGGAAAGTTGCCCTGACTGAGCTGATTGTCTTGGAGCAGATATATAGTGAAATAATCATGTTAACATTATGTGACTAGGGTTATATGATATTTTCAATGATCAGCCTAGTAGGAGTTTAAACATGAGCAAAAACACAAACTAATCAAAAACAGTAAATGAAACATCCCTTTTAAAGCAGATCAACTGGCCTTTTATTTATTTTTATACTTTTTTTTTTTCAGAGTAAAGCATAGGACAAATTCAGATTTCCTTTGCAGTTTATGAACCATGTTTTCTATTGCGTTTTAAAACCAACAATATTAATTTCCAGTTGTATTTCTTTTCCTTTAGGGCTAATTAAAGAAAACATGTTTGTTTTTCTAGGCATCACTCCCAAATTTGCAAGTGCCAGGATATAAATTCTGGTTTTATGTTCCAAAGGAATGTTTGGGTTTTGAGATCATATAAATCTTTAGTAGAATAAAAGTTCGTGTGTGAGGCGGGTACATACATTCTTTGTTCAAGAGTTTAGCCTCATACCATAGACATTTCTAGAGAGGTAAGCAAATTCCATGCAAGGACTTTCCTGTTACTTCTCCACAGGTTATATAAATAAACACACAACAAACTCAACTCATTAAAACCATGTTTCATAAGCCATAAATTTATTAGGTAAGACCCCTCAAAATTTGTATATTCTCTCTTGTTTGTGTCAATGCCCTTCATATATAGGATGGCCTCCCCTAAAAATAATCTTGAGAAAGCTTGATTTTCAAGTTCTTTCAAACCGAGAGATAGTCATATTAAGATCCTTCATGATTTTCCTTCTGAGTAAAGTTGAAGCAACTCTCTGCCAATGATGGTATAGAGTGAAGCCCCATCCTAAAAGGCGATTAGGTTATAAACTCACGGCATGAGGCAGAAATTATGTCTAGTCAAAATGACCCTTGAATGCCCATTAAATTGCCCTTAAAATCCACCTTCCCATAGGCCCAGTGCTGTCAATTTTTCCTCCAACGTTGGAGACACTGCTTTGTCTTTGCACATCAGATGATGTAGGGCCACATTATAGGAAAAAGTAACACTAGAAGGGCACCGACATGGTAAGATCCCCACAGCATGAAATAAATGGGAACCAAATCAATGGGTGGAACAGCTAATTTCCTGTCTTGAGTCTCATGTTCATTATCAGGCCTAGATTCGTAGAGGGGAATAGGGGGTGGAATTTCTCACGCTATGTCAATTGCTTTCCTTTCTTCCTCCCTCTCACTGTAGAGTTGAATTTAAGTTAAATGCATACATACAGTGACACCATTGTATCTATGAGGCCCCTCTAGGGCTTTTCTGTGCATAACACACCAATGGACATGTCAGGGAACATATGTTGTCAATTCCAGGGTTAAACACTTGAAAACAACACAGTAATGAGAGATTTAAGTGGTCTGTACCCCAACTCTCCTACTAGATAGCATATGATTATGGTTTAGAATAACTGGTTTTGAAGGTGGGTGGCATTTATGCATGTTTAAATATATGTAGATTGTGTTTAATACTATGCCAAAATGTATTTTGGCAACAATAGATGTTGCAAGAGTTGGCTTCCTTTTTAAAATGTGATTACACAGTTTATATGCCTAAAGTTAAAGAAGTTCTTTATGACTGGACTGAAATAATTGGGCACATTTTACTTAAAATTTTACACACACACACACACACACACACACACACACACACACACACAGGCTTCCTGACATATTGATAAAGGCATTTATGGTTTGACTGCTCCTGGGAGTTTGAGCACCATTTTTTCTCACACTGTTCAAGGGTTCAAATGGCACTCCCTCCCCGGAGTCTGGTGATGCTGGGATTAGCTCTACAACTCTCTTTGGAATCGTCCTCCATGATCTCTTCCTTTCCTTTCTCTCACACACATATACTCTCACCACCCATCATCCATCACCAAGGCCTGTTGGCTCCACCCTCCTGCGACATTGGAGTCTGGCGCTGGCGTGGTCCTAGCCAAGCCACTGGAGCATCAGGCCTGACTCCATGGTTCCCTCCTGACTGCTGTTTCCACTCTTCCACTTCTGCAGTCTGGTCTCCAACCAGCTGGTCGTCAACTCTCATTAAATATAAATTAACTCATGATACTCTCCAGTTGGAACCGTTCGCTGGCTTCCCTCCACATCAGAGTAAACTCTGAACTCCTTTCCATGGGCCATAAGGCCATGCACCACACCCCTCCACCTGCTTCTCAGACTTGGCCTCCTCAAACTCATGCCTGTTCTCTTCCACACCAACCTCTCTGCTCTCTCTGCTGCACTCCCTCTCACCACAGGCCTTTTGCACTTGCAGTTTCCTCTACTTGGAGTCCTCTTCCCCCACATTATGTGTGCCTTGCTGCCTTTTGTCTTACAGAAAATGGCCTTTCTTTATCCACCATAATTTAAAAAGTCCAACCTTCTCCCCCTGGTCATCCTCAACCTGCTGTTTTTCTTTATTGCACTTATCCAAACCTGAAAATACTTTCTATACTTATTTATTTACTTGTTTATTGTCTGATTAATCCATTGGAACTGTGCTGTCCAACATGGTAGCCATTAGCCACATGTGGCTATTTAAAAAAAACTTTTTTTTTTTTGGTTGCACCGGGTCTTAGTTGTGGCAGGCGGGCTCCTTAGTGTGGAGCACTGGCTCCTTAGTGGTAGCAGGAGGGCTCCTTAGTTGCAGCTCACCAGCTCCTTAGTTGCAGCACATGGGCTCCTTAGTTGTGGCATGCGAACTCTTAGTTGCGCATGCATGTAGGATCTAGTTCCCTGACCAGGGATCGAACCTGGGCCCCCTGCACTGGGAGTGTGGAGTCTTATCCGCTGTGCCACCAGGGAAGTCTCTAAATTTCAATGTAACAGATTAAAATGAAATAAAATCTAAAACTGAGTTCCTCAGTTGCACTGGCCACCTTACAAGTGCTCAATAGTCACTTGTTGCTCATGGCTACCATATCAGACAGTGCAGGTATAGAACATTCCCATTATCACGGAAAGTTCTATTGTATGATGCTGCATTAAAAATGAGTTTTCTCATTTCTTTTAAGAAGATGTGGTGTGTGTGTGTATATATATATATATATATATATATATATATATATATATACACACACACACATATATATGCATGTATATATATATATACACACACACACACACACACACACACACACTGGAATATTACTCAGCCATAAAAAAGAATGAAATAATGCCATTTGCAGCAACATGGATGGACCTAGAGGTTATCATACTAAGTGAAGTTAAGTCAGAGAAAGACAAATACCATATGATATCACTTATATGTGGAATCTAAAATATGATACAAATAAACTTATTTACAAACCAGAAACAGACTCATAGACATAGAAAACAAACTTATGGTTACCAGATGGGAACATGGGAGAGGGATAAATTAGGAGTTTGGGATTAACAGATACATACTACTATATATAGAATAGATAAAAAACAAGGTCCTACTGTATAACACAAGGAACTATATTGTAAAAAATGAGTTTTCTTAGGGCAGTGAGCCTGTCTTGCTTGTTCACTGCTGAATGCTCAATGGCTGTGTCTGACACATGATGCTCAATAAATGGGTGGCAGGAAGGAAGAAGAGAGGGAGGAAGGGAGGAAAGAAGAAGGAGGGAAGGAACAGCCTTATATCTTTCAGGAAGAGATATATTCATCACTTTAGTATTTGTCTCCAATCCTTCCATACCCCAAAATAGGCTTAAATTTCTGGCTTAAAAAATATGTTTTTTAATATATAAGGGGAGACTTGGGGGGAATCTTTAATCTTCATAATGGAATCCTTTTTAATTCCCCTCCATTTGCCGTCTTTCACCTCATCTGCTTAGAGTCTCACTTTGGGGACTCCAACCTTCAAATAAAGGCATTATCAGACTTCCAGGAGAAAAGCACATTTTTCCTGGTCTCTGTCTAACACGATAAACCATTTTCCTACCTTTATCTCTAGGATGTATGCACAATGTTTTTTTTTTTTCTCTAAGGCTACACTTTCCAAAAGTTAGAAATATGGAATGTGTGTACCTGCAGGTTATTTGTGTAACTTTTCTTCATTTACCCGGTGGAAACCACACTTTTTAGAAGTGTCTTGGCAATGTAAGAACTCACAGCACTCTACATCACACCGATTGGAGAGATGTTTCAGCATAAGGATTATAGCTGAGTGTTGATTAAAAGCAGCACTTTCCTTCTGGCTTGCTTCAGAGCTAAGACCCCTATAAGTTGTCGCTGTGAACTTTTGAACTCAGAGAAACTTCTAGATATATGTAATAAGAAGTAAGGTAATCCAGAGCTAAGAATTTGTGTCTTCCTTGTAACAAATCACATCTATTAAAACTAAGTCTGATTCTTGGCTTTTTAAGGTTTTCTTCTAACTTAAATTTTAAAAATTATCTGAAACCTTTAAATACACTCTCTAAAGGGTTTTTAAAAAACAGTTCTTAATATACAATTGTCTAGATAGGAAATCATTCCGTGTAGTTGATATGAAAATTATTTTCAAATAAGAATGGTTTTAAAAACAGTGATTTGTCACTTTTGTTTGGTTTTAAGCCAGAGAAATATATCATTTAAGCCCAGAATAATTTACTAAATTATGTTCTGAAGTCTAGATTCTAGGAACTCATTAGATTTGAACTATCAAAATAATGTCAGAACATTTAAATTTTGGAATAGCTTTCATGTTGAATGTTCTGTTACCATGAGTAACAACATGGGATGTTTAAATCTTGAACAAAACAAATACACTTTGCAGATTAGCTATAATAGCTATTAGTGGAAAGTCATACTAATTTTTATTGGAAAAAGTAGAGCATAATATGTCTTTAAAAGCCAAGGGCTCAGCAGCCCGTGAATCTGTAGTTTTAGAGATAAAGATCTAGGTTTCTAGCATGCGTTGCTATTATTTGTTTCTGTTATTTGTAGCCACAAATAATAATGCCTTCAGCTTCTCAAGGGGAGGATCTATACTGCAAGGATTCCTGTGTATGGAACATGCTACATCTTGGAAAACCTACTGGATTTTAAGGACCTTTTATGCAGTCAAGGTTGATTATTTGTACTTGTGGCCAGGCTGTTTCACGCAGAAGTGGGAAAACATTGTTCCAGGGAGCACCTGTAACCACTTTCCCACAGTTCTTTTTGGATTTTAACATTTTGATGTCAGAATTGCTTTTGGCTCCTTGAGACCTAAATATTTAGTAACATAGCCAGCTTTTCCCCTCAAAAGAGTATCCCACAACAAGCAAATACGCAAGAATGCCTGGAAGCGCTTCAGCTCTCTAAAGCAGCACCAGTTGAACAGAATTCCTGGAGCCGCTTTGGAACTCTGGATCTTCTGTCTTCCTGACAGGCTGGATGTACAGCCATCCCCAGCAACTACATCGCAGTTTCCTTCTTGTGAAGACTGGTAATGAATAGGGTTGTATTAGCGACTGAACTGGAAACTACTGGTTCCCACCAACTCCAGCATCCAGCCCCCTGTATACTGTCTCCTCAGGACATTAGGAATCTTATTCACTGTGGATTGCAATCCTTTCTCCACCAATGACCTGCTCTGTGAATTAATGACTGGTACTTATCCCGTGTCTCAGTTTTCCTGTCTCTAAAATGGGGATGGTTATAACAACTTTGCAGGGTGGTTGTAAGTTTTAGAAGTTAGGCATGTGATAGCTGCTCAAAGAGCAGTACTGTCTCTTTAGCTTCATGAAATTCATTAGCTGGAACTCTACTTGGAGAAGAGAAATTTTTTGGATAGCTTTCACTTAGCACTTAAGTTTTATTTTGTAATGTCTCCCAAGTATTCTCCATGAAAAAAAGTATGATTATGTGTACCAGAGGTCCTCATTATCTGAGAGTAATCAGGAGAGGAATAAAAGCCCACTTAAAAATTCAAGTCAGTAAACACTAGAACATGTTTTCATAGTAAACAGTAAAACACACAAACAAAATTCATGTCATTGGAATTTGTCTTGAAAAGTTAAATTGAAATTATGAAAATAAGTGCATCTATGCCTATATTTAATGAGATTTAGGTTAGATCTTTAGAATGAATTGGCCGTTAATTCTTTCAACAAAATTATACATTCATATTACACGACATCCTTTATTTTGTATTCGTCTTTGCAGTACATAATGATGGTCATTTTTGCAAAAAAATCCCAAATGTCCTTGTGCTTCATCAAGTTATCTAAAGCCTTGTCTTTTTCTTTTAATAGTCAAGTCATTCTCTTGTGAAACATCTGTTGCACCATCATCCTTGTTGATATATTTCTGAAACTACTAACTGCTCCAACTTTTTGCAGTGACCTGATGTGTATTTTAAGCAGTTAATCAACATCACTATTTCTGACTTCATGGATCCTGCATCTTTTGCAAGCTTTGCAATTTTGCTTCCAATCCACTTGCATTGTATTTGTGTTGCATTGAAGGAAGGTTTGAAACATCTCACAGTCATTGTGGGACTGATTTCCACAGATGTAGATTTAATGGATACAGAGAGATGCTACTTGTAAGCAGGGTGGGATGTTGGCGGCAGAGGGGCTAAAACAGCCAATTCATGAAAATTTTCATATTATGATGACTTTTCTATCCCTACGCAACCTTGAAACTGTGGGAAGTTGGATAACCAGGCCTCCCTGAATAGAATTATTTTCATCCCTTGATGAAGAGCTGTATCACTGACCTTAAGGTCCTCAGCATGATCTTTTCCAGCATGTTTGCTCATGCTGTCCCCTGGGTTTTCCACATCGGCTTTTCCATCAGTATCATTTGATCTTCTGCTTCCACATAATCAGTTTCTAATGACAGACCGGACACAGAAAAGGGGGGGGGAAGATCTTTCATGCTTCCTCAGACCTGTGTCAGCACAATCAACTTTTAACCATCCATAACACTGGCCAGTAATGATTTTGAAAGAGTGACCCTTGTAATTTTCTACTACTGGCCTATGGATGCAGTTTGGGAACAACTAAAAATGGAAGAAAACGTGTGAATGTTTTAAATTCCAGCTGCAGAATCCTGATTTCCTAATTGTCACTGACCTTGGTACATTGAGTAATTTTTGATTATCATTGGGGATATTGTAGTAGATTTGTAGTGAAAATAATAATAAAAGCAGTAACAACTAACATCTATTGAGCGCTATTGTAAGGACTTTGCCTACATGAACTCATTTAATCTACATAAAACCCTCAGGGTTACCTTATGATCCAGCAATCCCACTCCTGGGCATGTATCTGGAGAAAACTCTAATGTGAAAAGATACATGCACCCCAGTGTTCATAGCAGCACTGATTACAATAGCCAATACATGTAAGCAACCTAAATGTCCATGAATAGATGAATGGATAAAGAAGATGTGGTATATATTCATATATACAATGGAATATTTCTCAGCCATAAAAGGAATGAAATAATGCCATTTGCAGCAACATGGATGGACCTAGAGAATACCATACTAAGTGAAGTAAGTCAGGCACAGAAAGAAAAATATCATGTGATATCACTTATATGTGGAATATTAAAAAAAAAGATAGAAAGGAACTTATAAACCAGAAATAGACTCACAGATTTCGAGTTACTAAACAAATTTACGGTTACCAAAGCGGGAAAGGGGGAGGGATAAATTAGGAGTTTGGGATTAACATGTACACACTACTATATATAAAATAGATAAACAACAAGGACCTACTATACAGTGCAGGGAACTATATTCAAAATTTTGTAATAACCTATAATGGAAAAGAATCTGAAAAAGAATATATATATTCAGATATAGGTATATAGAACTGAATCACTTTGCTGTACACCTGAAATTAACATTCTAAATCAACTATACTTCAATAAAAAAAATTTTTAAACAACACTCAGAGGTCAAATGTTCCTATTTTACAGATGAAGATTCTGAGTCTCTATCACTTAAATGCCTGTGATCATTGGATAATAGAGATCTGTCAGGAGTGTGAGATGAATACAAATGTCGTTGCCCACTGAGGTACAAAGATCACCAGTATAAATCACCACCGGGGGTGTGTTGGAAATTCAGGAATCTGGGTGTTTTTTGAACCCAGGAATGGAGCAAATGGAAAGAATAATGGTGGAGAGCCAAGTTTGTCCTCTGCTAAGCTCAAAGATGTGCAGGAAAACTACAGTATTGACTTGAAGAGAACTATAGTGGATTAGAACAGAGAAATTGTAAGGCTTATCAGTAGAAATGGAATGTTTGAAGTCAGAGCACTCATAGGAATGTGTACTGGTTAGCAAACGCAGGATCAGATTAAATGGAGGAGGAGGAAACTGGAGAATGTCTACATTTCACTAGATAACAAGAGTGGAACAAGCCAAGAACTCAACTGGAGTTTGACAAATGAAACAGAGGGCAAACTGAGGCTGAACTGAGCATGAACCACTCAGAGGCCTTGGCAATGCCCATCCCGCCCAATAATGATATAATGATAACAAACACATGCAAATGAATTGAATAATGTAGCAACATGTGCTCCAGCTAGCTTCCCCTTGGAGGATGGAGTTTGAAAAGTTTGATAAGGTTTTGAGTCACAGACGAAACATATGGTCAAGAGGGAAAGAATCTATGTATAAAACATTGAGTTTCCAGGTACCGTGGCTTCTGTTGTCTCACTGACTTTGTTGCTCTTAATGCCGAGAGTTCAAGGAGCTGAACTCTTGTTCTACAAGTTGGCGTTGCTTCCCAGGAGGGTCTTGGTCTGAAGTGACAGAGTTCCTTCTCTGGGAAGCCCTGTGTAAGGTGGCTGAGATTGACCAGGGCCCTGATGGTTGAGATTTGCTCCCTTTGCCATACCTCACCTGAAACAGTTAGGTCCAGGAAAAGAGGAAATGAATGTAGAACTAGAAGTAAACCTGAGTGTTTAAACTGTGGGCCCAACATGACTTAAATACAAAGGGAAAAAGGAAGAAAGAAAACATAATCCCTATTTGCCCTAGCACCTAGAACAGTGCTAGAAACTGGTGAGGACTTCTAAAGCATCTCTTGGTTGATTTTAAATGGTTCAAAGCTGAAAAATATCTTAAAACAAGCCACCACATATTATTCCTCTGAAAAAATAAGCGTCCGTGTTCAGCTGCTTATTGTTCAGTTATTTGATGTAGTTGTGAGACTCATTTTTTTCATTGACGTATTGTTGATTTACAATGTTGTGTTGGTTTCTGGTGTACGGACTTTTGGTGCATAGTCTTAAAATGTTGTATTTAAGACAGATGTATCATTTGTACCACCATGACCTTTGCCTGCTTGTAGAAAAAGTGTGGCACCCTGTGTTTATGCATGTCTCACTAGTGAAGTCACTTGGACTGGGTGCTTCGGTATGAATGCGTGGGCAGTGGCCCACCCGAGGTCAAGTTGCCTTCATGTCAAAAAAAATAAGTATTTTTTCACTAACTTCATTTCATTTATTTTTAGTACTATTATTTACTTATATTTTTTATTTTTTAACAAATTTGAAAAGTGTCGCAGGCAGAACAACTGAGGAGACCTGTGTCCTCTTCTCAACTCTGCAGTTGGAAAACTATGCAGCCTTAAGCAAGTCACTTGTCCCTCCTAGATTTAATTTCCTTAATTTGCACACTGATAGGATCGTGCTAGATAATCAGTATTTTTTAAGGACTTTATTTTATTAGGAAGTTTTAGGTTCACAGCAAAATTGAGAGGAAGTACAGAGATTTCCGGTAGACCTCCTGTCCCCATATGGGCACAGCCTCCCCCATTATCAAGATCCCCCGGCAGAGTGGTACATTTGTTACAGCTGATGAGTCTACATTTGCACATCATTTTCACTCAAAGCCTATAGTTTACTTTAGGGTTCACTCTTGGTGTTGTATAGTTTATGGTTTTGGACAAATGTATAATGACACATATCCAACATTATAGTATTGTACAGAGTATTTTCACTGCCCTATAAATCATCTGTGTTATGCCTATTCATCCCTCTCCCTCCTCCTCCAAACCCCTGGCAACCACTGATCCCATTTTACTCTTTCTCTAGTTTTGCCTTTCCCAGAATGTCACGTAGTTGGAATCACTACAGTATGTAGCCTTTTCAGATTGACTTCTTTCATTTAGTAATATGACTTTAAGGTTCTCATATCTTTTGATGGTTTTATAGCTCATTTCTTTTTAGCGCTGAATTATACTCCATTATCTGGATGCACTCCAGCTTATTTATCCATTCACCTACTGAAGGTCATCTTCATTGCGTCCAAGTTTGGGCAGTTATGAATAAAGCTGCTGTAAACATGTGTGTGCAGATTTTCATGTGGGCGTAAGTTTTCAGCTCCTTTTGGTAAATACCAAGGAGCACAATTTCTGGATTGCATGCTAAGTGTATGTTTACTTCTGTAAGAAACTGCCAAACTGTCTTCCAATATGGCTGTACCATTTTACATTCCCAGTGGCAGTGAATGAAAGTTCCTTCTGTTCCACATTTTTGTCAGCATTTGGTGTTGTCAGTGTTCTGGATTTTGGTCATTCTAATAGATGTGTGGTGGTATCTTATCATTTTAATATCAGTTTCTATCAGTTTCTCTGATAACATATGATATGGCGCATCTTTTCATATGCTTATTTGCCATTTGTATTTCTTATTTGGTGAGGTGTCTGTTAAGATCTTTGGTTCATTTTTTTAATCGGTTGCTCACTTTTTTATTGTTGAGTTTTAAGAGTTCTTTGTATATTTTGGATGACAGTCTTCTATCATATGTGTCTTTCACAACTATTTTCTCACAGTCTGTGGCTTGTCTTCTCATTCTTTTGACATTGTCTTTCACAGAGGAGAAATTTTTGATTTTAATGAAGTCCAGTTTATCAATTATTTCTTTCACCATTGTGCCTTTGGTGTTAGCTAAAAGGTCATCACCATACTCAAGGTCATCTAGGTTTCCCCTATGCTATCATCTAGGGGTTTTATAGTTTTGCATTTTACATTTAGATCTATGATCAATTTTGCATTAATTTTTATGAAGGGTGTACGGTCTATATCAAGATTGCTTTTTTTTGCATGTGGCTGTTCCGGCACCATCTGTTGAAAAGACTGTGTTTGCTCCATTGTATTGCCTTTGCTCCTTTGTCAAATATCAGATGAGTATATTTAGATGAGCCTGCTTCTGGGCTCCCTATTCTGTTCCATTGATCTGTTTATTTTTTCACCAATACTCCTCTGTCTTATTACTATAGCTTTATAGTACGTATTAGGTAGTCCTCCAACTTTGCTGTTCTTTTCAATATTGTATTGGCTATTCTGGGTCTTTTGCCTTTCCATATAAATTTTAGAATCAGTTTGTTAGTATCCATGAAATAACTTGTTGGGACTTTGGGACCGCATTGAATCTATAGATCAAGTTGGGAAGAACTGCTATCTTGGCAATATTGAGTCTTCCTAGCCATGAAAATGAAATTGCTCTCCATTTATCTAGTTCTTCCTCAATTTAATTCATCAGAGTTTTGTAATTTTCCTCACATAGATATTGTACATATTTTGTTAGGTTTATATCTAAGCATTTCATTTTTTGGAGTATTAATGTAAATCATGTACTTTTAGTATCAAACTCCACTTGTTAATTGCTGGTATATAGGAAAGCAATTGATTTTTGTATATTAACGTTGTATCCTGGCAACCTTGCTGTAATCACTTACTAGTTCCAGGAGATTTTTGTCAATTTTTCAGATTTTCTAAATAGACAATCATGTCCTCTACAAACAAAGAGAGTTTTATTTCTTCTTTCTCAATTTGTGTAACCTTTTATTTCCTTTTGTCTAATTGCATTATCTAGGACTTCCGGTACAATGTTGAAAATGAGCAGTGAGAGGGGACATCCTTTCTTTGTTCTTGATCTTAGTGGGAAGGCTTTGAGTTTCTCACCCTTAATTATGGTACTAGCTATAAGGTTTTGTAAATATTCTCTATTTAGTTGAGGAAGTTCCCTTCTATTCAATAATTTTTTAAATAGTAGCCTTCAATGGCTCTCTCTAGTGAAAGGAAACACAGAGGAGAATAGTAGTAAAAATAGGTGCATATAAGACATTCGGGTAAGGCTAGAGTTTGAACATGAAATCAGTTTGAACATAAAATCAATCTCAGAAGAACCTGTCATTTGTATTGGTGGTGGGGATTTTTCCCCTTGGGTTCCTGCCTGCTTTGTTGCCCTCCCTGACCCTTGGTCAGTCTTGTTTGGAGTGTTCATGTTGTCAGATGTCCGTCTTTTTCTTACTTTCCCCAATTCCCTGTCTGAACTCTTTGGAACTATGAACCCTAAATTTTTTGGAGTTATGACTTTGACTTTATGATACATGTCATTCCCCCAAATGCAGTATGTCCTATATTTATTTTAAAATATAAAAGTATGATTTGTTCTGTGGTAAGACTTTTCTACAGTACTGGTGTGGAAAATTTTGGATACCTTTTGTGGCTAAGCTGAAGTTAACTTCTTATAAAAAATGTTTGTTTGGTTCTCTTGCTTCATTCAGTGAGCTTTTTCATTCATTCAGCAAATTTTTGAGTGCCTTCCATATGCCAAACTCTGCTGAGCACTGTGGATTATGGTGAACAACACAAAGGATCTTATCATGGGAGAGGCAGATGTGTGAGCAGATAATAATATTAAGTTATGCTGTATACACTGAATGTAATTTGCTCAGGAACTTTGCAGAGAAGGAAGGGGCGGGAAATAATCTAAACTCGAAGTCAGGTGTAGGTTTGAATGCTTCCTTAGGAGTTACTTCCTAAGTAACCCCTCAGTTGAGTCTTTAAAGAATAAGCTTAAAGAGTAAACAAAGTGAACTAGTCAGGGATAAGTCAGAATAAACAGAAACCACTGTAGGTACTTCAAACAGAGGGAAATTAAAATAGGGCACTAGTTACTCTGGTGCTGGAAGAGTTGAGACACCAGAGTAAGCACGATAAGGCAATCCTGAGATTAGCAAAAGCAGGAATGCCACTACCACCCCAAGGGCTGAGAGGATAAAGGAAAGAGGTCCATTACCACCCACAAATTAGGGCCTTCTAGCACAATTGAGAATAATAAGAATGCTGCTAGTGGTGCTGCCTTGTGGGAGCTGATGATATGCAGGAGACACCGCCTGTAGCAGAGCAAGGGTGTGTGTGTGTGAGAAAGAGAAAGGGGGAGAGAGAGAGAGTGCTGCCCTCTAATCTTCTGCCCGAATCTGCCCTTAGCAGGACCTACCAGGAAGCCAGTCAGCTGGCAACGGTGCTTAGGAAGTCCAGTTACCTGAGAGAGTGGATCTAAAGTAAATAGGCAAGTGATTGCACCACTGATTGGTAAATGAATAGCCAAAGGTAGGGGTTTGGAGGGTTTGGGATGGTGGTCATGAGAGGAAAAGGGTGTACACAGAGACACCAGCCTAAGCTGAAACCCGGGACAAGCAACAGCATGGAGTGTGCACAGGATGCCAGTGTCATGTCAGTTTCCGGTGTGAGTCAGACATCGGGAGGAGCTGAACAGTAGGCAGGCACCACCCGTGAGGGCCTTCATGTGCCTGGTGGAGGAACTGGCTCTCTGCCCTGTGGGCTGTGGGAAGACACCAAAGCGTTTTCAGTAGGAAAGTGTCAAGGCCATTTTTGTATTACAAGTTGTATAGACTCAGAGAATGATTTTGAAGAAGCCAAAATGTACCAGTTTCCCTGCCTTTAGTTTTGTCCTCAAATTCATTCAAGCAAGAAACAATGGGAAGCTGTAAGTTAAAAAATGGTAAGAAGGATGGAAAGGATAAAATTTTAATTGATGCGATGTTTGAATGTGCAGGCGAGGGAGAGGGGATGAGGGCGAGGGAAGGCTCAGGAATAATACCCAAGTCTCTAACCTCAGCTGAATGGAGGACGATGGTGTTGCCATGTAAGGTCAAGTTCGAGTTGGGGAGCCTCCGGGCATCCAGGTAGTGATATCAAGGAGCAGGTGGATACCTGTACATATGGGGGTCAGTGGTTGAGTGGGAAGAGCAGTGGACCAAGACCTTTGACCTATAGGGAGGAAAAAATTAGACTTTTAAAGGAAAAAGAGAAAGAATGTCAGACAGGTCCAGGTGTTACTGGATTTAGTGGTAGGAGCTGATCTTGTTCTAAATAATTTTCAAAGGATAAAGAAGTAGAAAATTATGGTGGGTTAAGAAGTAAAAAGAGACATGAAAGTGGCAACAGTGAATGTATGTAGATGTCCCTCTTGAGATGTTTGGGTAGAAGGAGAGAAAAGATGGGATGGAATCCAAAACTGGGATGGGTTTTATTTGTAGGGCTGGTGGGACTTGAGGATGTGTGTGGTCAGCTGCAGGAAGCCAGAGATGGGTTTAATCTTTAGAGGATAGAGTAGAGATGGAGACCAAGGGGCTCAGGGCTGGAGTCACGCCTGGAGAAGGCGGGGGGAATTTTCCACAACTTCCTGCCAAGGAACTGAGCTTATGCTGCAAAGACAGTGCGTTTAGAATTCCAGCCTTTGGCAAAGAGCCACGTAGCACCTTCCAGTTACAAGCAGAAAACACCTCTATGACTGTCTTAGGATTTTAGGAACTAGTCACAGAAAACTAGCAGTTATATAACACTTTGCAGCCTTCCGACTGGGTTCACGATTTCATTTGACCCGTGATCACCTTGTTACACGCACCTTACATACACCTCACTGTGAGTGTATAAACATAAACATACATGCATACAAACATATATTTGTGTACATATGTGTGTGCTGGTTTATACACACACACACGTACACACATGGCTATATATATTTCATTGTCTCTGGGAAACCCCTTATTAGGAATCTGAGGCTCAGAGCAGATATGACCTAACAAACCTTTCACAATCCATACATGATTTAACCCAGGTCTTCTGGCTTCAGGTTCCTAGGGACAGACTTTGTCATTCTCATAGATTGGCCTAGAGAGTGTCATGTATAGGTACTGCCCTCTACTTTACTTCCTGGTTCCCCGGCCTTCCAGCCTCAGACATCCGGGGGCCACTCTTCTTCTTCCAGCGGCAGGTCTTCCCCTTCTGCCCTCCTGTATTCTAATGGAGAGGCTTCCCCAAATTCTGCCCACAAAGCTACCCCATCCTGGGCCCTTCCTTTCCACATACAGCAAGGAAAGACACCACCAGGGCCCTCATACTTGCAGACTTTTTCTTCACGGCCTCGTTCTCAGATTCTCTCGGCTTTCTCTGCTACCACATTTTTTCCAGTTTTGAATCCAGTATTTCTCCCCATTCTTGCTCAAGGCCCTGCCAACCCACTGCTCTTCGGAGCCACATAACCCTGGTGGGCCTCCTGATTCAGTCACGTACGACTGGAACCAGTGGGCAAGTTACTCAGCTTTATTGAAGCTAATAATTCCTCATAGCTTACTGTGAGGATTTCAGGAGAGAACGTATGTGAAGGGTCCAGCTCGGTGCCAGGCTTAATCAATCTTAGCTCCCTTTCCCCACCAGAGTGGCCTGGAGCTCTTATCCACATTTCCCAGCACTCAGCACACTAATATAATTAGCAACATTAGTATATCTAAAAGGCAATTACCGTTTAATTGCTCTGGCCCCAGCCAGCCTGAAGTTCCTCTCTATTCACTTCTAATTTGGAGCCAGGGGGTTTTCAGTGCTACCCAGGCCAGTCACAAAATCACTGCCTTAAGAGAGAATTGAAAAAAACCTTCAGGCAGCCATTGATTACAATAGAAAAGATTTGGTGATTCCCTCCGTTTTGTTGTACATAAAAATGCAAATATCAGTTTGTTCCTGGCCGGTGAACAAATCGGACAATTTCAAGCAGCATCTTTCTGTGACTTAGTGAATTATCCTGCTTGGTTAGAGCAGCGCTGCTCTCCAGAAGGCGTGCCCTCCCCGATACGCGCTATACTGATCATTAAAATAAACGAGTGCCCTCGTGTAGATTCAGACTTAGAATCAAGTTTCAAGCATCTCTTCTTAAAAGACATTTATTTATATTACATACTCAATTTAAAGGAGTAAATGCCCTTCCCTCAGCCTGCAAGATTTGTTTATCTTAGCGCTACTGTGAGAACTTAACGCCCAAAGGAAAGCAGTGTGTTTTATTTCTTCTCCTCCGACCCAACGTTGCATAAAGTAACAGCAGCCTCTAATCAAGAGGAACCCGAAGTACTTTGAGATTTCGAATCCAAATCTTTACTATTAGAACTGCACACGTGCATTTGAGGGAAACTAGATTGCCTTAAGCCACACGGAAAGCATTTACATCTGTACCACTTTACTTGTGATTGCGAGTTAAAGTAAATTCTAAATAACTTTAGCTGTTTGCGATTTGGAAAACAGCCTGGGCCATATAAATTCTCCCTTAGTTCTTTTTCTGTTAAATCTTATGCCAAAGTAAATGGGAGCCGTAGAGAACCTTTGAACGCCTCAGTTCTCAAATGACCCCAGTGAAGCTGGATTGGCAGAACCAAAGTTGAGTTTCCAAAGGAAGAATTTTTTCCTTTCCTTCTCGAAGTGTACACGTGACAGTTACCTTCCTTGGGGGAGGATGCAGTCCTTGGAGGAGGAGGAGGACGCAGGAGGGCTTCCTGGGTCCCCCTGCCCTGGGCCGTGTTTGTGCCTCTCAGAAATGAGCTTTCTGCCGCCGTCGGGAGCTCAGCACTGCCCTTCTTGGGGAGGCTTGGAGTCGGCCTCCAGGTTTCTTAGCACCTCTGCTTCACCAGTCAGGCAGCTTCACTTTTCCCCTTCCCTTTCCCTTTCAAAAAGACCTGTGGAAAGCAAGAGGTCTGGAGTTCACCGCCACCTCTTCCTGCTTCCTGCTTAGGGCAAGTGGCTTAGCTTCTCCAAGCTTCAGTTTCCTTTCCTGCGAGCTGGAGATTAAAAATAGTTCTGCCCACATGGACCCCTCTCTTCTCTGAGTGTTTTATTCTTGTGCTCGTGACCACACAGTTTATTACATTACATTGTATTCTTCCTGATTTATTGATTGTTAGTAAATAATTTATTTAAATATATCTTATAAGAAATGATATGTACGTGTATGTATACATACATGTTACATAATATAATACATATAACATGTATTATGCATCACTGTGTTCTTACAACTAGACCACATGCCTCTTGAAAGCAGGGACAGTGGCTTCCACTCCTGTGCATTATCCTTGGAGTCCAGCGCTGTGCTGAGCACCAGATAGGTTCTCAGTAGACAACCAGTTGAGGCAGTCTTACGAAGGTTCCTCTTTAGCCATACTGTGCCTTAGTTAACAAAAGTACTATCCATCAGTCAAGCCAACATTCAGAAAAATTAATTTTACTCCCCTTATATTTTAATGTGTGCTATTTTTCTAGTATATAAATAACCCTGAAGGGAAACAATGACATTTATGTTTCACACTTTTGCTCTAATGCAAAGGAACATATGACATGTTTGCTAATCCTTTGAAAAACAAACGTTTATGTAAGCCTTTAGAGAGGGAAGTTTAAAAAACGGTTTTTACCCTTAGCCGTCAGCTCTAAGTCAGTAGTATTTGCCACAAATTGTTACTGTTAGGGCGTGTTTAAGAGATAGCATCACATCATTTCTTAATTCATTACCCCAAATTAAATCTCACATTAAGGCGGGCTGTATGTTGTCTGTTATTTAGGGTTGTGTTTCACTGATCTACAAACTCACTCCAGGCATTGTGCCTCTGCTTAAACATAGTCAGGAATGGGGGTCTCACTACTGCTGGGAACAGCCCTTTTCTGTTTCAAGTAAGGCATCTTGAACTGGTGTACAGAATGTTTAAAGATCTTTCTGAGATGCAGAAGTGTAAATACCCATAATGGGTATTATTATTATTGAAGGAGAATGGAGAAGACTAATTGCTATCCAAAAATCTGCATGACTTGTGTATTATAAGCCCGAGAAAACTCTTCTCAAGAGGAGCGTATTATAGGCTCTATAGCCTATACAATTGGGTGTACCAATTGTAAATGATTAGGGAAAGATCGAGAACAGTCAACAGAAAATCCACAATCTCCGCAGCGTGAAGAGGCAGTAGTTTCAGAATCACTCATACCTGGCTTTGATTCCTGTCTCCATTACTTAGCAGCTTTGAGCAATTTACTTTTGTCTCTGGTCTTATTTTCTCATCAGTGACATAAAAATGATATTAAGGATTAAATGAGGTTACATTTATTAAAGCAAAACACCAACACAATGTCTGGTTCAAACTGGTGTTAAACGGTAACCAGTATGAGCATTATTATTGTGTTGTTACTATATTATTATTACTGTTATTAGTATAAACTCAAGGGTGCCTGTTTGACTGACTGCAGTTGACACTGAGGTTATGGATGTTTCTTAGGGAAGAAAAATGTGGTGGGGGGACTCTGAGTTGGCTACCTGTCTTAAGAGGCAACTGGGGTTAAGGGGTTTAATAGGAAGTGTCAGCCCCCAAACTCCACCTCCCCTCAGTGGAATTGCAAGGTCCAGCTATCCTACTTGTTAACACTGCTATAAACCTCTTACACATACCCTTATTAAAAGGGTTGGTGGGTACCTAATACTGATCTCATCCTTATGTAGGTAAAATACCAGCTAATTTCTTATCACTCTAATCTGTACTTTTTGGTCAGGCCAGTATTGTCCAATTAGAACAACTCTTCCCCCACCAAAAGCCCTGAGGTGCAGCGTTTGCTAATTTCCATGGTGTAAATACTCTCAGCATACCCAATTTGAAGCTTCCAACGTGCAGTCACTGAGCACAGAGTTGGGAAGAGATGTGCCCAGTTGCTCAAGTCAGGGCAAGCTGGCTCCAGAACACCACTGGGTCAGAGTGAAGCCTGTGTTGTGAGAGTACAGGATACGATGATTGACAGAGAAACTTACAAGCAAATAGAGTAGAGGGAAAAGTGTTTGTCTTCAGTATGGGCAAACAGAATTCATCCAGAAAGCGATTACTTGAGCAGCGTGTTTCAATGACGTTTTTCTGTCCTTACTCTGTACTCTGCAGTCATACTTAGGACAGAAATCTTTTCCTAGCCTCTTGTGCTCACTTGGCGGTTGGGTGGGGTCTCCCTAATGACTTCCAAATTATCAGACTGTTTCTTTAACCAGTAGTTTAAAGATTTGATCTTGGACGTAATGCCCATGTTTATAAAAATGTCTTCCTTCCTCCCTTCCCTTTTCCCTCCCTTGCTTCCTTCCTTCCTTCTTTCCTTCCTCCCTCTCTCCCTCCCTGTCTTCTTTATTCCCTTCCCTGTGGCAGCACAGTATTTTCTATCATCTCTTCTGTAATCCTAACAACCCCAAGAGGTCATCAGAACAGGTCATAGTATATCTGCTTTGCAAAAATGGTAGAGGAATTAGAAAACTGCTATACTTCATAAATCTCTATCATGTTATTAATGTCAAAATATATAATTTTGACATTAAATAATGTCATATATAATAAAATATTTTATAATAACAATATATGTAATTTTGTTATTTGGACATCTTCATTGTTATTCAGACACCCTCACTTCTTTAATATTTTTTTTGAGTGGAGAGGGTCATTTCAGCCTCTGGCTACCTTTCTTTTGCTGTCACAAAAATTGAATTTTGTTCTCTCCCTCATTACAGTGCTATAAATACATTTCTGAGAACTTTTAATGAAGTGATGATACCTAGCACTTTCTCGTTATAGTTACATCCCCAGAGATGATAAAACAGAATCCTCTTGAGAAGCTGTTTTGTTTCCAGCAGCTCAGAGCCTGAGCAAGCAGAATTCTGTTACAGACCATCTCCGAACTCTTAGGGTGAGGGTTGTGTCAACGTAGTGAATTAGAAAAACCCAGGTCTTCTCACTAAAGACTTCTTAAAAGTTTTTCAAGTGCCTAGTGACTCAAACTGAAGAAGAAGACGTCTGAGCTCACTGATTTGCCGTTTACCATGAAGCCCTCGGCAGATGTGCTTGAGATCATTGCTTGCACTCTTCTAATCCTTGTGAGCTTTGTTGGAAATGTGTGTTTATTTTATTCTACAAGGAAATGTATGACTGGGCGTTTAGAGACATCCTTTCTTCTGATTTTCAGTCTTATATTTGTCCACCTCATTAAAAACTTGGTGGTGAATGTCATAAAAATAGTTTATTCTTCTGGTTTCATGTCGGATTCAGCTGGCTGCAAAGTTCTACACTTCATGGCAGCCCTGACGACTTCCTGGCCATAGATGTTACACTTTGCATTGCTCTACCACCAGAAGCTTTACCAGACTGTCCAGCACTTGAGTGAGCCTCCAAACCCGGACCATCAGAAGCATTCCTTGAAGGTGGTTTCTGCACTTTGGATGGCTGGCGTGGCAGTGTACCTCCCAGTTTTACCTTATACTAGAAAATCAGAATACCTGAATGCAGGAAATGATACAGACCCCTTGTCTCCTAACAGGATTCCTAACGTGGATTGCCTAACTGACTTTGGAAACAAGCAAGTAGAGTTTTACTATGGGAAAGTATTTCTGGTTCTAATTGATAGTCTTCCTTTAGCCATCTTAGTCTTTGTCTGTTTCTGGATGTCTTTTCTGCTTTCGGAAAGAAAGAAGATGACATATGGTGACATCTGGATTGGAGATGGTGATTCAGCAATTGAAATCCTAAGAGGGGCCAAGTTTAGTATTTTATTAATGTGGCTGATCACTCCACTTTGGATTTCTCACTTTGTCTTAGTCTATTTCTTGAAAGACTTGGCAGCCTGTGCCCTTTTTCCAGCTGTTCTCACAGCCCTCTCTTCAGGCTTCTCTGCTCTCAGTCCTTTCCTGCTTATGCTGGTGAATTACAAAATGAAGTTGATGTCCTTCTGTGATGCCAAAGAGGAAAAACCCACACCACAGCCTGCAAATGTTATTCTCTCTCCATATGCTTACTGGCAAAAAACTCTGTTTTAATCTTTGGGAAACAGACCCTATCAATGGAAGGTTCAGCTGATGTCCCCATAGGCCTCATCAGTAGATATTGTAGTTTCTGAAAGAGGGACTAGAAGATTGACACCTCCTCAGAAAAAAACTTCTGAGGGAAACTGTGCAAGAAGAAGACATATGAACACAAGGTTATTGTAAGTGGAAGAAAGAACAGTCATCTCAACGTTTGTTTTTCTAGACAATACCACAATTTTTAGTGTAGAAATTCTTGACTGACTCAACAGTGATCACAATCTGGAAGTGAACTCAACAAACAATTGATTAAGTATTTACTCTGAGTAAGATACTGTGTTAAAAAATAGCATATTGTGGAAACTGTGGATCGTACGTCCCAGCTGAATTCCTAAAGGTACTTAACAGTAACCTTGTGTTTTCATCTTATGTTTTTCTTGAAATGCTTTGACACATATTGGAAATGTATTAGTTAAGTATGCAATGTACAGTTTTTGCACTGTCAATTGTGGTACCTCATCTAAGCCAGAAATAGATTTTGATCATTTTCCTTCCTCTGAGTATCTTTAGTAAATTCGGGCTAGATAAAAGAATTGGATGAAAGAATTAGTGCTTGCCAAATCATACCTGTGTGTATGTACAGATGTGCAAATATTTGGTTACTACAGACATTTAGCCTACTCTTCTTACTTAATCACCTAAATATCAAGCTATACTCCTCTTCAGAAAAAAAGGGATATTTATTTTACAAAGAGTTTATTTCCTGTTTTGGTTATTAAATTGGTACATTTTAATTGGAAGAATTGATAAAATATCCATAATAATCTGTCTTCTGAATTTGGTTTTAATAAAAATGAGCACATTATAATTATAATTTAAAACACATAACCAGGATTTTATTTTTTACAGTTATCCAGTGTAGCCATTTGAACTGCTTCAGATTCAATGATTAATAATTTTAAATATCTTATGTTGCATACATGTTGTATAAGCATTGAATTTTTAAGCTAATTCTTATTCAATTCTTGTATTTTTTCCTTTTCCTTTTATCAGTAGACATAGGATTTACTATATTGTAGTTCTAGTGAATGGATATTCCTAAATAGAGACTCTTGCTCTGAAAAGGCTGCATCTAGAATTATAAACCTGGATCTCATTAACAGGAGAAACTTAGAACATCTTTGTTGCCATGAAGTGCTACCGAGAAGGGAATTTTTAAAGTAACCAAGGCCCAAATTTTGTAGGGTTTGGTAGGCCAATGTCTGTCCCTTGTATAGCACTGGGAATTAAAATACACACACACACACACACACACACACACAGAGACTTAAGACCTTCTGAGGTTTCTGGGTGGTCTTCATGGGAAATGGTTACTTGAGTCCTCTGAGGAAGTTTAATCAGAAGGGCACTAGGCATGGATCCTGTCTAATGAAGTTAACATCTGTGGAGATGGAGGATGTGGGGAAGGGGTAACCATCTTTTAATTAAGTGCAGATGTAGCCAGGGCTGGGATCAGCCATTGATCTTAGGTAGTAGTTCTCAAATGGGGTTCTGGGACCAGCAGAATCAACATCATCTGGGAACTTGTTAGACATGTAAACTCTCAGGCCCCAACCCAGACCTACTGAACCAGGAACTCTCGGGGCTGGACCCAGCAATTTTGTTTTAATAAGCCTTCTGGTTGATTCTTTTGCAGGCTGAACTTTGAGAACCACTGGTCTAGGGTTACCCAGAAGTTTAATGCTCACAAACGATGAGAGGTATGAGAATGAAGCCAAGATCACCGACTCCTGATGTAGTCTTTAATGCTCCCGTGCACAGTGCTGTTTTGTCTACTTCTCTCTAAAAGGAGAATCAGGATTCTCATCTGTGCTGCATACATTCTCAATAATAATTGCCAAACACATCCACTGTAGAAATCAAGCAATCTTTGCAAAATCAAGAGTAAAGCATGACCACTTCAGGTGCGCCGAAAATCTGGAACTTGGATTTGGAGAGTTTCCGGTACATAACTGGGTAAGGGGATCCAGTTCCATAGTTCCTTTCCAGAAGCCAGTGCAGGACATGGTTGGCATACGCCCAGGCTCAACTTCCCAGTGCTAAAAATGTTTCCTTTTCCTTCCCAGATATTTTCTTTTTGTTTGGGCCTCATTAGGTCATAGTTTTGTCCTTGTGGAACTGATAAGTTTTCATCTACAACAGAGAGTAAATTGTATTCTCACTGAATGAACAACATTCCAGTTCGCTTTTTTAAATTATTTTCATTTTAACTCTCTGGCTCTCTCTCTCTCTCTCTTTCCTCTCCCTTAACCTCCATATTTCATTCACATTCCTGGTGGGATCAGGATGGCAGATGAAATAGGATAGAGGAAGTTCAACAAAGGTTGTCATGGTAGCACCTTGGAGAGGGTTCAGAGTTGGTCAGGACGGTCGTGAGGTCCTGGATGAGGACCGCACAGAATCTCTGACTTAGAAGGTCATCTGTTCCTCCTTTCCAATGCAGGATTCTCATCTTTCTCCCTCAGAATATCTCTCCAAACCTCTAAAGGAACAGTTTCTTGCTGGGGTGGTTGTGATCTTATCAAGGAGCCCATTCCATTTATGCCATTATTAAGAAGTATTTGCTGAGACTGGCACCCCTGAAACTTCCTCCAAAAAGTTTCCTACCCTTGAAGGCAAATCCTCCTTTTACCCGATGGCTTTTTAGACTCTTAGAGAGAGAGCAGTGCTTTTCTCCAAGTTAGATATTTCCTTAGCTATGTCACATGAGGCAGAGTTTGCCAGCCACTGGCTGTCTTGAC